>NW_024884756.1:14674146-14884146 GCF_019232065.1 Centrocercus urophasianus | reverse complement strand
AGGCAGCAAATTCCTGATCTATAATATCAATGATGTCTCAAACGCAACAGAATGACCTAAATCTTGTAAGATAAAACCTTATTTGTAATTTACAGCTTAATAAATTCAGAGACTTTATTTCAATATATTTAGCAGGGAAGTATTTTCAGATACCATACAACCCCTAACTACTACTGATAAAATTCAAGCTACTCTAGAGAATTTACTTCAGTGGAGAAAAATAATAGTGGTATATAATCAGATGTCATTACACGTATTAGTGTATGAAAATATTTGACATAATTTGAAAACAGATTTCCACTTACTGAAAAGGTTTCTTGCTGTTTCTGGTTCACTGTCCAAAGGTTCTCCAATACCATACTTATTTTGTGCCATAATGCGGAACACATACTCATGGCCTTCCATCAACTTGGGAATAGTGAATAAACATTCCTTGGGCTCATTTGTAACTGGTACCCACGTTCTCCTATTTGCTTCTTTTTTCTCAATAACATAGTTTGTAATCTTAGAACCACCATCATCTAACGGAGGAAGCCACGATATTGTCATTTTGTCAGCCAAAATGGATTCAAACTTAATTGGGCCCACTGGAGGTCCAGGACGGCCTAAAATATAAATTTTTATTAAAGAAGAATTAATTCAAACACTGTTCAAATCAAGTATCACATGTAACACACATGTAACATAAGAGTTCTTGATATTTACCCAGAACATTTAGTCTCATCTCCTTTGAAGCAGTTCCCAAATTATTTACAGCTGTTATAGTATATAAACCTGTATCACTTCTGCGAGACTGCTGAATCAATAAAGTGCAAGAATCTTCACCAACAATCTTGTTGACATGTTGGTCATATGACACTGGCTTTTTGTCATCCGGTTTCTTTGGAGAAGCTTTTTCCCAAGTTAGTGCTGGGAAGGGTATGCCCTTTATCTTGGCCACAATGTTAACATCTGTTCCTTCTTCAACCTCCATAAATTCTTTGAGTTCAATAGATGGTGGGCCTACAATGAAATGTTGATAAAAGTTAGCATACAAAAATGCTTCATTCATGATTGTAGAGTAGAAC
Source organism: Centrocercus urophasianus (assembly GCF_019232065.1). NCBI lineage: Eukaryota > Metazoa > Chordata > Aves > Galliformes > Phasianidae > Centrocercus > Centrocercus urophasianus. The sequence continues at coordinate 14,883,079 of NW_024884756.1, read as the reverse complement.
TCATATTTATTGGTATTAGCCACTACTTACACGTTTGGTCTTTGACAACAAGTGGACCAACAGTAGCTGAAGGCCTGCTAGGACCTGCTATGTTTACAGCCTTGACTCTGAATTCATATTCACCACCTTCTATAAGATCCTCAACAGTAAACTTTGTTTCCTCCACATCACGTCTATTGCACTGTTTCCAAGTCTCTTTCACTTCTCCAGTACGATCCCAATGGAGACATTCAACATTATAATGAGTAACAGGAGCTCCGCCATCATTCTTTGGAGGTTTCCACGTCAAGCTCACTGTGTTCTTGGTTACAAGGCCAATCTTCAATTTAATAGGTGGATCAGGAGGATCTTAAGAAAGGAAACAGAAACATAAATAAATTCACTGTACAGTATCATCTGGTTTCAATTAACTCTATTCATTTTGATTTCACTTACGGATTGGATCCCTGGCTGTGGTTCGTTGGATAGTTTCTGCAGGTGGGCCAACACCAAAACGGTTTTCTGCACGTACCCGGAAGAAATACTCTTGACCACATATTAGATCAGGCACAACAAAGGAAGTGCTTCCACAGTTTGCATTGACTTTTGTCCAGGCTTTCCCATCAATAGTTCTTTTTTCAATAACATATCCTCTGATTCTATCTCCGCCATCATCATCTGGCATCTTCCATGAAAGTTTGCAACTACCTCTTGTGATATCACTTACTTTTAGGTCTTTTGGTGGACCTGGGACATCTGTTGAAGTAAAAGCATAACGGAAACAATGTTACACAAGTATGTAGGAAAAAAAAACCCAAAATCTACCATCTGAACATTTCAGTATATGTAAGCCATACCAAGAACATTGACTCTGATATGTGCTGTTTTTTGTCCTGCTTTGTTTTTTGCTGTAATACTGTATCGTCCCGAATGACTTCTGTTGCACTCAGGGATGATTATCACTGAACGTGTATCAGTTGCTTCCACCTGTAGATCATAGAAAGAAAGAAATGTATAGATCAACTTCAAATGTCTATGTTTGAAAAATTTTGCAATACTGAAGTTACAAAACTTGCTTGCTTTACCTGAGCTTCTTCAGGTACATTATGACCTCCCTCCTATAAATGAAGGGAATAAAGTAAATATGAAAGGGATGTACTGAAATGTCTAGAAATAGATTAAGAAAATTGTCGTTTCTTTTACTAACCTTTGCTGTTGTCTTTGCTTTTCCTTCAAATTCCCAAAATGATTTTGGAACTGGACGACCTTTGATAACAGCTGGGATTTTAATTGTTGTGCCAGCACGACAAGAGAGAAAATCCTGTGCTCCAATATCAAGGAAGATTTCTGGTTCCTCTGGAAAAAAAAAATAATAAAAAATAATAATAAAAAATAATAAAAAAAAATTAGTTAATAATTTTTCAGAGCTGCCAAAAGTAAATTTCTGCCAGAACTAGTCTAAATACAGAATGTATGTTTATTTGGAAAAGGTGGTGTGCATAAAAAGTAAACTGGAAATTATACAAATAAATTTGTTGTTGCAATTTCATCACAAAATATGAAGTACTTCTGGACTATGGTTGTGTGAACTTGTAAGTGTTCTCAGTAGATCATGCGCTTACAAGCGCTATCATAACACTTTCCAAAAAGTCTCATAGTTTTTTATTACATTCCTGTTCAATTATTTGCTTGTTATTGATTCTGTTGACTCTTGCTTCACGTCCTGTTCAACTATTCACAGCAGTAGATAACATTGAGATATAAATACCTAAATGAATTTCTACAACACTTACCTAAAATATCTTGGATAGGTACGTCAGATGTCGCAGGACTTGGTTCTGATTCTCCAGCAGCATTTACAGCTTTCACCCTGAATCGGTATTTTCTGAGCTCTTTCAAATTGGGAATAACACATTCGCAAGTGGGAAAGAGTTTGTCTCCTTCATTCACCTTTTTCCAGTCAGTACTACCTTCATCTTGCATTTCAACAATATATCCTTTTATTGGGCTACCACCATCCTTTTGTGGAGGCTTCCACGCAAGAGATACAGATGATTTGGTTTTGTCTTTGATCTCTGGACAAGATGGTGGGCCAGGCACAACTTGTAAAACAAGAGCAAGCAAATGCAAAAATTACCTGAGAGTTAGTACTTGTGTATAGTTTTCTTAAGAGTTTATAGAAGGATGCAAACATTTTCAGTGTTTTTCTGCCATACACAGAGCATATAATCCTAGAACATGCATAATAATTGCATATATTACATATATTACTGAGGAATTCTTTAGGTACATAGATAAACAATAAACATTTAACTCTGACAGTGAAGAAAAGTAATTATATAAAAATCTGATACTGAACTCAAACAAATATACTTGGCAATATTTGTGATGGCATAATCACAGTTATACGCTTATAAGTGAAAGGGTAATAGTTTAAATAAGCCAGTTATTTAAAAACCAGTGAAAAATAGAAAATTAGGTAACTACTTTGCATCAACAACGTTGTTCTGGTTTAATGAAAACAAAGCATTCAATTAATTGCACTAAATTCAATGTTAACAAAAGTACCACATTGTATTGTGATACAGATCTTAAAAGTAGTCACAAATTTTATACTTACATATGGGATCTGCTGCTAAAGCAGGATCTGATGGCTCACTGGGTGGGCCAATTCCAGCAAGATTTTCAGCCATAACTCTGAACTGATATTCAACACCTTCAGCCAAGCGAAGCACATTGTACTGTAAACCCTTTACTGATGGTTTCGTTACTGGAGCCCTATTAACTCGTGACCAGTAGACACCTCCCACCTCTCTCTTCTCCAACCAATAGCCAGTTATTGGGCTGCCACCGTTGTCCAAAGGAGGCTCCCATGCCACCAGCATTGATGACCTAGTGTGATCTAAAATTTTGGGCTTTCCAGGAGGTCCAGGAAGGCCATAGGGATCCTTAATAACAACTTTTTCTGAGAGGCATTCATCACTTATTCCATATTTGTTTACAGCCCGGACTCTAAACTGGTATTTTTCATTTGTTGCAAGATTCCACACCTGAAAAATAAGATTTTAGTCAGTATGTAGTTATTTTTCAGAATCAACTTATTTGTTATTATTCAGGGGTTTTTAGCTTTGTATTCTACCTCGGAATCTCACTGATATCATGACGTGTATGTAACTACATAGCTGCATGCAGTGCCCTAGGGATAGTCTTATTTCACATGCACACAATCAAATGTAAATAAAAATGTCATCAGATTTTACTTTGCAGTTGGTAAAGCTACAAGTAATACTGGAAAATGGAAAAGAAGACGTCTTCTAAACTCACATGAGATTAAATAGTGAATGAGAACAATTTATTTTGTTTTGTCACATGAGGAAAATACATACACATAATATGTATATTCACAGTTGGGCAATGTGCATTCAATAATTATGCACTATAAATGGACCACTAGCACAGGTATCTACGCAAGAGGCAGTTTTTATTGCATGCTGTCATACAGAAGTATATCATAAAAATAATAAAATTACCCCATATCTTCTGTCTACAGCACTGTTGGAGACTTCTTCCCACTCTGACTTCTTCCTACTAGCATCACGTTTCTCAATAATGTAATGGGTAATTTCACTACCACCATTATCAAGAGGTGCATCCCATGTTAAATAGCATGATTCTGCTTTAATATCAGAAACAGCAAGGTTTCTTGGTGGAGAAGGACGATCTATATAAGAGTAAGAGAACATAGAACTGCATTAAGAAAAAGACAAAAGCATTCTAACTGTCTACCATTTTATTGAAATGTTACATCCTTACCATACACTTCAACATGCACATTGCGAAACGCAGTGCCGAGACGATTGGTAGCTCTCACAGTGTAAGTGCCTTTATCATCTCTTGTGGCTGCAGGCAGGGTAAGTTCAGTTTTTGCCTCACTTCTTGATACTTCTTCCTTTGTTATCTTAAGCGCACTGGATGTTTGGTCAATTAAAACTTCATTCTTGTCCCATTCAATCTTCGGCATTGGCAGTCCAGTCACATCAGCAGGAATATTAACTGGCTCTCCTGCCTTCACTTTGATAGTATCTCCTCTCACAGCTAAGCGTAATGTTACAGTGGGAGGTACTGAAAAGCAGAAAAAGAATGAAGTTAGGAGTGAAACAGAAATTGCATTATTTTTAAGGTGTTTATATGGATTTCTTTAAACTAGATATACCTTCATCATCCTGTATAACTACATTGAGGGGCAATGACGGTTCACTCTCTCCAATCTCATTAACAGCTTTGACACGGAATTCATACATATGGAGTTCATCAAGTTTTTCAACGAGAAGAGATGTGGTTGGACAGAGCCTTGGGTTCACTCTTTCATAGTCTTTTGAATCATGCCTCCTCTTCTCGACAATATATCCTAAGATAGGACTACCACCATCACTACGTGGAGGCTTCCAATCAAGTGTAATGGTTGACTTTGTCCTCTCTGTGTACATGAATCTCTCAGGTGCTGTTGGAGGACCTATTAACACAGATAAATCATAATGAAAAAAATATAAAATATAATGTCAGTTACTCTGAAAGTAATGCCTCCCATTTATTTCAATGGAAACTACAACAGATATAAAGAGCATAACATTATTTGATAGAGCAAATTCTCAGTTACAAAACACTTTTCCACAGTCATCACCATTAACTGCTTTTTTGACAGCTATGAACAAGAGCCTGCATGCTGTGCTTGTAAAAATGTGAACTAGAGGAGATAACACATTGCTTCACAGCTGCTGTGATGGCTGGTAGAAAAATACTGCCCATGCAGTCCAGCTTTTGTTGTGCTAACATCCATAAACATTTAGTGTCCATAAACATTCAGCGAGTGCAGATGAATGACAATGGCTATAATTTTTTCTGCAAGGAGGAATTCAGTCCCATACCTTTGCTTCATACGCACTTTATCAGGTAGCATTTTATTTATTATTTTATCTCTGCTGCCATCTGTCATATGACAACAAAATTTAACAGAATATTGATGGGAAGGTTCAACCTCCACTGCCATACCACCAACATCTGCCTCTGATGTCCAGGACCAACATAAAATAGGAGGCATTATTTTTGGAGTAGCCACTGATATTTTAAATTGTATGACTACAGTAGCTAAAATAGCTGTGGCTTTTCAAAGTCATATCTTCCATACGCAAAATATTTGAATATGTATATGGATAGCAGAAAGTTTTTAATATATATAGATGAAATGGCAGCAATCAGTATCTCAGTAGATACCAGAATTTTATTACATAAAGAGACACAGTAATTCTACACTCTGTTTCAGAAATCTGAGCAAATAAATTGTGAAAGGCAGTCAAATTATCTTGACAGGGAGAAAGAAAAAAAACATAAATAAGACATAAATTATCTTACCTAATGGATCAACTGCAAGAATTGGTCCTATTTCAACAGCTGGACCGGTACCAAACTTGTTCTTGGCACTGACACGAAATTTATATTCCTGCCCTTCAACTAGACCTGTAATATCACATTTAGATCTTTCTGTGTCGATAGCTAGTCTCCATGTATGCATTTTGGCATCTTTCCGTTCAACAATAAAGCCTATGATATCACTGCCTCCATCATCTTCAGGATCAGACCAGTTAAGCAAGCACATCTTTCTGTTTGTGACCACTGGCTTTAGGTCAAGTACTGGTCCAGGAACATCTGAAAAAAATAAAATCAAACAAGTAGGATAAAGCCCAAAGATTATTTCACCAAAAGAGATGCTCAGCTGATTTCAGAAAATATTTTTTCTTACCAAATACTTCTACTCTGGTCCCCGCTGATTTGGAACCACTACTGTTTGTTGCAGTAATTACATATCTTCCATGGTCTTTTCTCAATGCATTCTTAATGGTTAATTCTGATTTTGTGCCAACATTTTCAATAACAACTCTATCTTTGTCCAATTCACCTTCCTCCACAGTCCATACAATGGTGGGAGCAGGACGCCCTGTCACAGTAGCAGGAATTTTAATTGTTTGCCCAGCCATGATCTGAATGCCTGCTTTGACAGAAACATCCAGCTCAACAGTAGGAGGCTCTGAAGAAGAAAGAGAGATGTTTCATTAGTTCAAGGGAAAGATTCAAGTACAGCTTTTAGGCAGCTTGAAAATTTTTCAAAATATTATAATTGCCATACCTTGGGGTTCTGCAACGGTTACAGGTTCAGTTTCACCAGGTGGTCCTTCACCAGCTGCATTAAGTGCAGTAACACGAAGTTTATAGTCTGCACCTTCTCTGACTTCTTTCACAGTATACTGCCGGACCTTAATGGGCTTCTCTGTGCAACGAGACCATTCTTTTGTTCCCATTAATTGTTTGTATACATGGTAACCAGTGATATCTCCACCACCATTATACATAGGAGGTTCCCATTCTAACTCAATAGAAACTGAGGTTGTATCAGCAACCCTTGGAATGGGTGGACCAGGTGGCACTATAAAATAAGATACGTAAATCAAAATTAAAGGTTATGAATACTATTCTGTCACTAGTCTGCTAGCACATTTTGTTAAGCTACTTACTTATTGGGTCCTGTGCAGTTTTTGGATCTGATGGTGGACTGAATTTACCAGGGCCAGCTGCATTTTCAGCACAAACTCTGAAGATATAGGTTAATCCTTCCAATAGTCCTTCAACTTTTAGTTCCAGAGCATTCACAAGATTCCTGTTGACTCGAGCCCAATGAGTGCCATTAATTTCACGTTTTTCAATCCAATATCCTATGATTGGGCTGCCATTGTCTTTTGGTTCATTCCATTTAACCAACATACTGTTGCTGGTAACATCTTCCACGTCAGGCTTATTAGGTGGATCTGGTGGAGCTAGAAGAAGAAGATTACAATTTTGTAATCATTGTTGTCTTATTCAGAATTTACTCAGAACTAAGAACAAAAATATGAGAAATTATTAATTTTAATGAAGTCTTAATTTTCTTGCTCTTTTTGATTCCTAACTGTAACCAGTCATCAAACTTACAGTGGTTTTCTCTTTTGGTAAGAATATGACTGCTGTTCTTATTTCTTTACTATTGAAACTAGAATGCTTTTCGATATTTCCCTTTATATCCATGGTTTAAAAAAAATGCAATAAGTAATAATTGCATTGTCCAGTACTCTTCTGGGAAACTTTCACGTGGATGAAACTGAGTGTTCTAAGAGTCTGTAGATTAATAGCAGTTTTCAGAAAAGACTGTATTTCAAAATTAAAACTTACAGAAAGGATCTTTTGCTGTCATTGGTTTTGAAACACATGGTGGCCCTGCTCCAACTCTATTTTCAGCAAATACACGGAAGAGATATTCTTTCTCTTCAATCAGTTTTGTTACATGGAATTGACAGTGCCTGAGTGTTGAGCTGATAGTAACCCAGCCTATTTCAGCTTTTGTGTTGTCTTTCTTTTCCAGTACATAGTTCAGGATTTCGCTTCCACCATCATCAAGGGGAGGGTCCCACTTGCAAATGACAGAATTTTTCCTCATGTCTTCAAATACAAAGTTGACTGGAGGCCCAGGAGTATCTGCCAGTAAAGCAAGAAAAAATGATGAGTACTAATGTACTTCACTTCTCAGTGCATTGAACAAGTAGCTGGTTACAAGTACATTCACTACACACCTAACACATTAACTTCACAGGACGCTTTTGCAACACCATGATCATTTTCCACTTTAATTGTAAATGTGCCATGGTCAGCTCTGATGGAGTCACGAATTGATAGCACAGACTCTCCTTTTTTATGGTTGTCAATACTCATACGTTCTGGCAGTGAAAGCTGAAAAGGTTCCTCTTCTTCAGTTACACCCTTCTTCTTCCTAGTATATGTGGTTACTCTCTTTTTGATTTCCTCTGGTCTGATAACTTCATCATTCCTCAGCCAAGTAATAGATGGATAAGGTGATCCTGAAATATGTGCCTCAAGTATGATCTCATCACCTTTCTTCACCTCAAGACCAGACTGCAGGTTTGCAGCAAGGAAGACTTTGGGAGACTCTGTAATAACAATGACAAATGAAGAGTAGAATCCACCCACATGTTTGAGGGTGAATGGCAATTACAACAAACAATCAAATAAGCAATTCATACCAATGGGATCCACAGCTTTCACAAAAGGAGTAATCCGAGAAGGCTCACTAATACCAGCAGCATTCTCAGCACGAACACGAAATTGGTATTCCTTCCCTTCCTCAAGACCTTTCACTGGATAGGTTAATAGAGGTACCAGATATTCATTGCATCTTTCCCATACATCCTTGCCCTTAGCAAGCTTTTCTATTATGTAGCCCATAATCTTGCTTCCGCCATCAAACAGTGGTGGTTTCCATGTAAGAGTTACTGATTTTGATGTTGGATTATGGGTCTCAAGGTCAACAGGAGGATCTGGAGGCTCTGTGAAACAACAGCAAAAGAGGTATTACACGAGTGAAGAACACGTGAAGATTTTAGTTAAAATTCAGCATGCTAGGTCACTTAGTAGTAGACTTACGTTTTGGATCTTCTGCAATAATTGGGTTTCTTAGTTCAAGATATTCACCTCCTCCAATTTTATTGACAGCTTTAACACGGAAGTAATATTCACTGTTTGGGATAAGATCTTTGACATGCCATGAGAGTTTATTTTCACCAGACATTACTGGGAGATATGTTCTACGACCAGCTTCTCTGCGTTCCAGAACATAATGCAGAATAGGAGTACCACCATCAAAGTCTGGAGGTTCCCAGGTTACCTTACAAGAATTCTTAGTTATTTCGCTTGCCTTAATGTCTTTACACTGTCCAGGTGGACCTGTAATTATAATAAAGTTATTTAATGTAACAATTAACTAAATAGAAGGGAAATGTATTCCTACAAATATGAAATTATACTGCATTTCATTGCTTTAAAGAAGGCAGACCAAACCCACAAATGCTGGCTACAAAGCATATATAGGAACTCATATTCCTAAAGATGAAAAAAAAATCTTAATTTTCATAAGCTTTTTAAAATTTATATGATGATTATTCATAGTAATTGGACTTTATGCAGCCACAGACTTGTAATATCAATTTAGAATAAAGTGTATTTTTAGTTAGATTTTGTTATATTAATGCAATGAAGGCAATTTACAGAGCGTCTAAGTTGAAGTGATAAATCCACATGGCAAAAAAGGGATTTTCTAGTACTTCCATCAGTTAGTGGGCTCAGAGACAGGCATCTCTCCCAGAATGAAAGATGTCTAGTTACCAATGACTTTGACGTTGACAGAGCCAGTTGTCGATGCCAGTTTGTTCTCCAATGTAATTGTATAAACGCCAGCATCAGCATGAACACTCTCTATGACTTCAAGCAATGCAGAAGTGTAGTCACTCTTCATCGTTGTTCTGTCACCAGCTTTTAACTCTTTGCCATCTTTGTGCCATGTGATTGTTGGGGATGGAACAGCTCTGAAGGGTACAGGGATACTTAATTTCTGTCCTTTAACAACAACAATATCACGAGTTTTTAGATCAATGGTTGGATTACCTGTAAAAATAAATTTAATATTATAAATGTACTGAACACTAAAGACTTTTTTTCAGTTATCAGTTATGTAGATTTCAGAAAGAAAATCTATTCTTACAGTCCGGGTCCTTGGTAACAACTTTTTCTGAGATGTCTGATGGCTCACTGGCTCCAACAGCATTGACTGCTCTGACTCTCAGCACATATTCCTTGTCTGGAACAACACCTTCCTCCACTTTGCATTTTAGATCTTTTATTGGACGAGAATTGATTCGCATCCATTTTTCTGTTCCTGCTTCACACAACTCAACGTTGTACCCAATAATAGGACTTCCACCATTCTTCTCTGGTGGCTTCCATGCAATGCAAATATGATTTCGACCTGCATCTGTGACATGTAAATCCTGAGGAGGTGAAGGAGGGCCTGTAAAAATAAAAAAGATGTGTTATTTTTCACTCAATTGTCTGTTCTAGCCAACACACTGCTTCCATAGTCCATACGCTGTATGTTATAATGCTACTTACTTGTTGGATCTTCAATATGAATGAGATCAGTTGGTTCACTGGGATGACCACAGCCAGCTTCATTTTCTGCACGAACCTGGAACTGTACATCTATACCTTCGATGACATCAGTCACTCTGAAATTGCAATCTGGACCAGCTGTCTTGCCAGCTTTTACCCAGCGGGTGGCTAGTTTTTCTTTCTTTTCAATAACATATCTGAATAAATAGGAACAAATAGTATCAGGAATGTCAAATATGAACATTTCAGATTTCCTGCTCATTAAAATAATGTGAGATTTGAATGGTTTAGCCAATGGAAAAATAAAGGTAGTCAATGGTGACAGACTAAGCATAATTTCATATATCAGCAACATAATCCTAATAGCCTTAGTAGCTATTAGGCTAATGGGGTTGCTGCTGATGACAGAGTAAATCTGTTCTTGGGTTTTGTAGAGCTGCAGAGGTGAAAAACTCCCATGCTATATTTATATATTTGCTAATTCAGACAGCAGTGGATAAGTTCTATTGAAAATGTCTGTAGATATTATCTCTGAATACTTCAGTTATCTGAATTCTGTTTACAATAATCTATGGGATGGTAAGAAAGATTAAACGATTTATGTTCCTTCAAGCAGATCTTTGTAGTTGTCAGTTTGTTTAGGATATGTTTACTGTGAATGGGAAGAAGAGGAAGAGTGAAAATATAGAGAGAAAAATCTATCTGCTACTCAAGGTAAATTTCGGAGAAGAGATACTTGAGAAACTAAAGAAAAGGAGAATTTAGAAGAAACCAAAAGGAGGAAAATAGTCTGAGAAATGGGATAAAGAGAAAAAACAAAGATGATGCTTTATACCAGCTCAACATATGTAGTTTTACTGAGAAACTCAGGCAGAAGAAAAATGTTAATAGTTGTGTTGAAAAATGTAACAGGAAAAGTAGCTAGAGCTCCACCTAGAGCTGGAGACTATGTCTGCATTAAAGCTTAATTTTGTATATACAACTCAATTTCATCTCATTTAATTAGATCCCCCCCCCCTTTTTTTTTTTTTTTGAGGATGTTTACACACATTAATTCTTTATGCACATTAGATCATTTCTATTTGTATAATTTCCACTTTTAAAATTAAACTTGTACTTGCTGCAACCATAAAGTTGCTTGTCACATAAATTCACCTCTTCTTCATATAAAATATGTCTATTTAAAGTTTAAAAATGTTGACAGAAGCGTCTTCATTTATGGAAAAATAATCCACAGAAAATGCTACACAATCATAAAATGAGCTTACCTTTGAATTGGTCTGCCACCATCATTCTTAGGTGGTTCCCATTTCAAATCAACATGACCTTTTGTCACTTCAACTACTGTAAGAGCATACGGAGGCCCAGGGGTTGCTAAACAAAATACATACACAAATTAGTAAAAAAGGAATCCATGAGAAGTCAGCTATTCCATTAATCACTCCGAAAGCAAATCTCAAACTTACTGAAAGTATCTTTAGCAAGCACTGAATCTTCAATTTCACAGTAGTCACTTTGCCCAATGGCATTTTCAGCAGCCACACGGAAGACATACAATGAGCCTTCAGTCAGTGGGCTCACTGTGTACTTGGTATCTTTCACTGTTGTATCTACAGTCTGCCAGCCTTTTCTCCTTACGTCTCTCTTTTCAACAATGTAGTTGGTAATTGGGGAGCCCCCATCTTTTTCTGGCACTGTCCATTTAAGATCTGCTGTGTTTTTAGTAATATTAATAACCTCAAGCCATCGAGGAGGAGAAGGAGGAACTGTAAAATAATAATAAAAGGAAAAGCAGGTTACTATCTTGCCCAGCAGAGATCCTGGAAGATAGAGAATAATACTGAAACTATGAAAACTTCTTAGATCAACAAGGGTAGATTTTAATATTTAGTGTGTCTGGAAACGTTCACTTGCTGCCTACAGAGATAGGCAGACATGAGGCTTTTTAAGATAGACTGAGTGTACTTGCAGAAACAGCACATTCTGAAACAATACTTACACAGCCTCTCCTTGCACAGCACAGGGTCACTGGGTTCACTAGGCTCACTCTCTCCAGCCTTGTTCACAGCTCTTACACGGAATGAATATTCTTGTTTCTCCATAAGTCCTTTGAGAAAGTGTTCAGTTGTGGGCACTCCTTCAGCCACTCTCACCCACTCATCTGTTCCAGTCTTTAACAGTTCAATGACGTAAGACTCAATCTTTGCCCCTCCATCGTGTTCTGGCTTTGTCCAGTTCAGAAATAATGACGTTTTGCCAACATCCTTCACTGTTGGCTTTCCAGGGGGCCATGGTGGATCTAGACAAGAGTTCAATATTAATTAAATGATGGAAAAAAAAGACCTAAAAACTTGTTTTTGTTAAATTAGAACATTCAAGATATGTTTATTATACCAATTGGATCTTTCACTAAGATTGGCTCTGTTTCCTTGCTTGGTTTTCCAGGTCCTGCAAGATTCTCTGCCAAGACACGGAACTTGTATTTCTTCTTATTTGTAAGACCTTTAACTCTGGAAATCAAAATTAAGTTTGATTAAAACAATCCACATGTTAACTCTTACCTAAAACAATATTTTCTATATTCTTTATAATTTACTTAGAAAATCTGAAAATAACCAAGTTACAGCTAATGATGCTATATGAAACATTGAGAATAGGCATACTGCCAACAGCAAAATGGTGTGCTGAGATGTAGAGATAGATGTATTGAGAGTCATCTCACATTTCTGTTTGTAGTGTGACTTTTAGCTAATGCAAATGTCAGGTTTAAAAAAGGGATGTTAGCAAATTGATGCAGAAGATGGCTTTGTTCGTTATTTTTGAATGTCTTATAAGTAATCACAAAGCACAGATGTTAGTAAGCATAATAGAAAAAAAGAAAAAAGTAAGCAACAATTCAGTTTTCTGTAAAGACATACTTCTTCACCAGATAAAGTATGTAACTGGATATTAGTTGAATCTAAACTTACAGAAGCAGGGAAAAAAGAACAGTCATGAAGTAACATTTGTTTAAAAGGCTACTTTTAAATTTTTACATCTCAGTTTCAGCCTAAAGTGACTATATCTTACTTGAATGTTGTATCTTTCACTGGCATTTTATTGCATTTTATCCATTTATCCTGCTCAGGATCGTATCTCTCAACCCAGTAGCCAGTAATGGGGCTGCCACCATCTTCATCTGGTTCATTCCATGTTAGGGTCACTGAATCTTTGGTAACCTCTATAGGCTTGAGACCTGTTGGAGGGCCTGGTGGATCTGTATAAATTAATAAATGAAAAAAGCAAAACAAAAAAACACCATTACACATGCATTTTCATAGCTGTTAAAATTTAACATTTTCAAAATTTAATATTTAATTCACTAACCAAAGGAATATTTTGCAATGATGGGGTTACACTGTACTGGCTCCCCAATACCATACATGTTCTCAGCACTGACTCGGAACACATATTCCTTATGAGGAGTTAAATTGGTAGCTCTGAATGAAGTGTCCTTGATAGTTGATGACAATTTATGCCATATTTCACTGTCTGTAGCTCTTTGCTCAAGGATATAGTTAGTAATTTTAGAACCTCCATCATCTCGGGGAGGATTCCATGTCAGAAGGCAGGATTCATTAGTGATTTCTGATACATCAAATGCAGCTGGTGGACCAGGTTTATCTGTAGGAGATAGGATGAAAACGTTAATCTTCTGCTTGCATATCTCAATACATTACTCATGCTTTTAATAATTAAAAAAAAAAAATGTGCATACCGAGAACATTAACTTCAACAACAGCTGTAGCACGTCCACTGGAATTTACAGCTTCTATAATGTAGGTTCCACTGTCACTCCTCTTGCTGTCTGTAATAGTGACTGTAGAATGACCAGGTTTCGTTTCAATAGTGATTCTATCATCAGGTCTCAGTATTTTTTCGGCCTTGGTCCAAGTAATTCGGGGCTCAGGCTTTCCAGTTATTTTGGCCGGCAGCTCAATTTTAGTTCCAGCTTTCACAGTGAGTCCAGCGAGCAGTTTCACATCTAAGAAAATTTCTGGAGCCTCTGATTTAGGAGACAATTGAAACATTGTTATAGAAACAATATTTCAGAGACTAGTAAAAATGAGGTGGCTATTGTAATTGATAGAAGTAATTACCTTTCGCATCAATGGCCTGAATATCATCTGTTGGCTTGCTTGGCTTGCTTGCTCCTATTCTGTTCAAAGCCTTAACCCGATATGCATACCACTCTCCTTCCTTAAGTTTTGTTACTTCCATTCTGTTTGTTAAAAAAAAAAAATACAAATTTTTAAAGAGGCTTGGATGGTACAGTTAGTTAAAAGGTTGTAACTATAGCGTGAAGTTACTTACTTTGTTTCAATAACAGGCTCCCCACATATCTCCCACTTATCTGTGCCACGTTGTGATTTTTCTACCAGATAGCCCTTGATGCGAGCACCACCATCATATTTGGGAGGTTCCCATGTTAGGAAGATTCCTTTTGAAGTTGGATTTCTCCATTTAACATTCTCAGGTGGATCGGGCACCGCTATTAAAAATTAAATACATACGGTATCTTAGAAAACAATCCAAGGAACTGTTTTTTTGTTCATTTGGTTTTTGGTTGTTTTTTTTTTTTTTTTTTTTTTTTTTTAGCTGGTTTAATATTTTTATTTATTTATTATTTTTAACATATTGTTGAAAGGAAAATCAGCAAGACTTTCAAAGACAGTCACCAAGAAAATGAGCAAGTCTAAAAAAGTTGACTCACTTGCTGGTGCTGACATATTTATGGGTTCATCAATATATGCAGGCTCTCCTGGACCACACTTATTGCGTGCAGAAACTCTAAATAAATATTCTTTTCCTTGGATGAGATCAGGTACAGACAACTCTTGGTCCACGACATGATCCATAACCTAAAGTGAAGGAAGAATCCATTGTGCTTCTAAAATCTATTTCCAAAGAGTTATTACAAAATTATGACAAAATTCAGCAGCACATGTGGAAACAATATAGCAAATACAAAAGGAATGATAAAGAATGAACATACCTTGATCCATGTTTTCCGGCTTACTTCACGTTTTTCAATTATATAGTCAATAACTGGACTTCCACCATCATCTTCTGGAGGTTCCCATGACAGCTGTACTGTACTCCTGCTTACGTCTACAACTTTAAGCTCTTTTGGAGCACCTGGGCGAGCTGGAAATCACAATCATTTTATTATTTTCTAATCAGACATTGTCAGATGATCTTTATTTTATCTATCTGCCAAAAAACTTGCTGTACTCAGTTATTCTTCCTAAAATAGTAAACAGCTGGCTGTTGAAGATAAGAAAAAAGCTTTTGGGGTGTTTAATTTCTAATTTGTAGTTATGTTTTAATACTGTTGGCTTACTGAAAGTTATGTGATTTTACTGTATTAATCTAATAATGTTAATATTAGAATATATACATGTCCACTTACCAATGACGTTAACATTGATTTCTCCTGAAACAGATGATACAGGGTTTTCTAATGTTAAGGTATAAATTCCCTTGTCTGGACGTTCGCTTGGAGTAATTACAAGTTCTGCAAAGGCAGCAGTGGTCTTCATTGTTACACGATCACCTTCTTCTAAGACTTGCTCACCAAAAGACCATGTGGCAGTTGGAATAGGGTAGCCAGTGATAGGAACATGGATCTTTATTGGCTCTGGAACAATAACTTCTAGTCCATCTTTAAATGCACTTAGGTCCATTGTAGGTCCAACTGAAAAAATGGAAAATGAATTTCATTAAATATTTTCAAATGTTCTGAAAATGACTAATGTTAGCTGTTTTTAAAGGGTGATTCTGAGTCCATCTGAGCCAACAGGTTGCAGCTGTCTAGGCCTAGTTGTAGCTTATGAATTCCTCCCTTTCCCAGCTAAAAATCTGTTAGAAATATGTGATATTTTAGAATTAATAGATAAGAAATCTAACCTATTCTTTAAAGTAAGAACTTCATGATTTCTTTTGTGTATTCCCTGACTTTCTCTCCCTCAGATATCTCCCATCTTCCACATACCTAGGTCAGGAGACAAAAGGTCACGTCTTACTCTCCAGGCAACCTAACAGGTCTCTACCTAATACAGCTAATTATTGCTGGGATTCTTAACGAAGAGAAATAACCCAGAATCTCATAGGACTAAAGCTTTTTCTGCTATTTAGAATCACAGAAGAAACACATACATCCGAGCCACAAGATGAACTTCAGCTGTGCATCTTTTCTAATTAATTATCTTTGATAAACAGCACATAGCTTACCAAAAGGATCGTCTGCAGTTAATGGTCCAATAGCCTCAGCTGGATCAGACACCCCAGCTGCATTTTCTGCTGAGACTCTGTAGTAATAGCTAGACCCTGCTTTCAATCCAGTTACCTAAAAAGCACAAATAATTTTTAGTAACTCATTAAAAATTAACTATACATTTTTTTTGTAGTACTTTGCTGATGAGCTAAGCATCTCACCTTAAATGTAAGCGCTGGTACTAGTTTTGGGTTACAGCGGATCCATTTGTCTGTTCCTTCTTCTCTCCTTTCAATAATATATCCTAAGATTGGACTTCCTCCATCTTCGAGTGGAGGCTCCCATGTGAGCTGCACTGATGTTTTTGTTTGATCTGAATGATCAAGGTTAATGGGAGGACTTGGTCTCTCTGAAAATAATTTGAGAGAAACACATCTTGGCAACTTGGTAAAGGAGTATAGTTCAGCATATCAGTTGTCTGTACCTTAAAGTACTATTTTTAAAGTTGCATTCCTTCTATTTTTTAAATAAAGGTTGTCTCATAAGTTCAGATCAAAAATATTGGCAGTTCTTATTGCGCCAAATCCTTGTAAGATATTTCTGAAATGTTTAAACATCAAAATTAGGAAAAGCCTAGCTGAACATGTCATTTTTCAGTACACACATTTCTCTAATTGCTTCTTGGAACATTCCCAGTACACGTAATATTTAAATAAGCAAATGCAATCATAGTAGCGCTGGCATGCTTACCAATTGGGTCCATAATCTTCACTGCACGTGTAGGATGACTTGGTTTGCCAACTCCAACTATATTTTGAGCTCTAACTCTGAAGAAATATTCTTCATTTTCCACAACATCAGTCAGGACAGCTGACAGTTCATCAGCTCCAGTGGTCATAGTTGGCTCCCATTTGATGGAACCTCTGTTACGCAGTTCAATAACATAGCCAGTAATTGGAGATCCTCCATCATACTCAGGAACTTCCCAGGTAAGCGTAGCACCAGACCTATTCACATCAGTAACTTCTACATTTTGAGGAGGA
This sequence comes from Centrocercus urophasianus, assembly GCF_019232065.1. Taxonomy (NCBI): domain Eukaryota; kingdom Metazoa; phylum Chordata; class Aves; order Galliformes; family Phasianidae; genus Centrocercus; species Centrocercus urophasianus. The sequence continues at coordinate 14,865,757 of NW_024884756.1, read as the reverse complement.
CCAGGAACATCTGCATTTCATTTTATGGAGAAAAAGAAAAAACAAGGATGTTTCTCTATCTATTGTTACAGTAAGTAATGCTTTGTTTTTCTTTCATGCTGTCATCAAACACCAAATTTTTCATAACTTCTGCTCACCAAATTTGCTTTTAGCTTCCACAGGTCTCTCTGTTTCTACTGGTTCACCAGTACCCACTCGGTTCCGTGCGCTTACACGGAAGAGGTACTCAACTCCTCCTTTCTGAAGTCCAGTAACAGTGTATTCACAATTTTCAGCATGATCAGTGGCCACAATCCAAGTCTTACGCTTGATATCACGCCTTTCAACAACATAGCCAATGATTTTACTTCCACCATCACTTTCTGGTTCTTGCCAGGCAAGGCCAACTTCACCATCATAAGTTTCAGTGACTTCCAAGTTTCTAACTGGCCCTGGAACATCTAACAAATATATAACAATAATTTAGGTGATTGCATCTTTTTATTTTATTTGACTTAACTAAATGTAAGTAAAAATTTAATAATAGGAGCACTTACCAATGACCTTTACATTGATGAAAGCTTCTGCCTGTCCATGTTTGTTTCGAAGTACAACCTTGTACCTTCCTTTATCTGATTTCTTTGCTTCATAAATTTTGAAGGTAGTACAGTCAGTTGTTGTATCAACAGTTGTTGTTGGTAGACTTTCCTCCCCTTTCAACCATTCAGCTTCTGCTCTTGGGTAGGCATCATATGGAACAGTCATAGTTAAAGGCTTCCCAACATCAACCACTAGGTTTTGATCACCAGTCTTGATTCTAGGTGCAGCTAAGGAATATCAATGTGACAAATGAGTACTTCCATATTAAAAGAATAATGTGTGGTAAGCAAAGAAGTAGAAGCAAAGGAGTAGAAAAACAAAAGGAGCCGTTATGTGAATTCTAAACAAGTTTCTTTATGTATTCATTACATTGCTCCGGAGAGCAAGAAAATCGGCCCTCCTATAAAGTCAGGGAAGAGGGAGCTGCTTTTTGAGCATTAATTTAATGTAATTTACTGGTCTGAAGTTGAATGAATGAAGCCACAACTCATGTAACTATAAAATGATCATGTCAAATAATTTTTGCTTTTCACATCTGCAGTGACCAAATGAAATGGTTCTGTCTTCTGTAAACCTCAATTCTAGCTCTTTACTGTAGACAATGAAAAGCGTCCTCTAATTTTCTCAACAGCGTATGCCTAATTGCATATTCTTTTTAATGCAACTCTTTGAAAGAAGAAAAACAAAATTTAGTTGAAGACTTATTTCACTCATCTTACATTTTATAAAACAAGTATGAAACAGACAACTTACCAGCTAATTCAAGTTTAGCTCTTGCTTCCTTATCTTTAGCAATAAATCTGTATTCTCCTTGGTCGCGAGGCTTTATATCGCACACCTGCAGCCTATGGACTTTTCCTTCACTCATCATTTGATGTTTGTCACCTTGGATGATAATCATGTTGTTTCTCAGCCACTTGACTTCCACACCATCTTTGTTCAGTTCAGCCATGAAGATGACATCTGCACCAGGAGCTTCATAAACATCTTGCGGTGGTCGAATAATCTCCACAGGGATTTCTGAAATGAATGTCAATTCATTTGGGGTTATTTGTGTATCATTTCTACTATCACTAAATAATGAAATTAATCCTACTTAATTTTACAAGTACCTTCAACAAAAAGTCTTGCCCTAGATTTTCTGTCATCCACTCCACAGGAATATTCACATTCATCATCTAGTCTACAGTCTTTTATGATTAATCTGTGAAGATTTCCATCCTTTTCAAACTGATATCTTTATGGGAGAGAAAATAAGCAAGCAGTATTTTAATTTCCAGATAAAGACAGAAAGTAAAGTGAATACAAATAACATATGTACAAGCATAATAAAACATGCGTACTTTTTGCCTTCTTTGATTTCTCTGCCATTTCTGTACCATTTTACACTAGCTTTCTCCTTGGAAAGCTGGCAGGTAAAGACAGCATCATCAAATTCAGTGACGGTCTGGTCCTGGAGATGTTCAATGAAATCTGCTGGTGCTTCTGTGATGAGAAGTTCTGCAACAGATTTGTCTTGTCCAGCAGTTACAGTGTATTCACCTTCATCTTTAAAGCCACAGTCTTTAATGATGAGTGAGTGTTTGTATTTATCAATTTTATACAGAACACGCTTGTCAAAGGTGATCTCTTCACCATTCTTTGTCCATTTGAGAGTTGCATTAAGACGATTGACTTTGCACCAGAATGTGACAGTTTTCTTTTCCATGGTCTCAATGTCTTCAAGGGGTTCAACAATTCTAAGATCCTCCTCTATCAAGAATTAAAAAAACAAACAAACAACATGATTAATTTACATCCTGTGAAATCAAAACAATGGTCATTGAATAGCTGTAATATAGTGAAAGTTTTTTTTACCTAATACTGTTAAGGCAGCAGAGCTCTCAGCATGTTCCCCTCTGTGGTTTGACAGTGAGATACTGTATGTTGCTTGATCTTTCAACTGTGTATCCCTGATTCGGAGAGTATAAACTAAATCCTTCTGGACAATAATATATTTTGCACTATCAAATATTGCCTCGCCATTTTTGTACCACTTCTCTTTGGCACCCTCTTTATTTACTTCACAGTTGAAGATAATTTCTTGACCCTCATTAACTTCTTGGTCCTTAAGGGGAGTTACAATCCTGAGTTTTTCTGAAATTGAAAAAATGGAAGAAGTAATAAATCATGTTGTACAAGAAATGCAATAAAACATTCACAATGATAAAACAAAACTTACCAATCACTGTCAGGCGTGCTGTAGCTTTAGCTTCACCAACCATGACAGTGTACTTTCCTGCATCTCCTATAATGGAGTCTTTAACCACAAGTGTCCTCTTTTTGCCATCTGAAATGATGTCGTACTTATCACCAGGTTCCAGGACTGTGTCACCCCACAGCCATTGTACTGTAATTGCCTCTTTGGATACTGAACAGGCAAATTCAGCTTTGTCTCCTTCAAGAACTTCAAGATTTTGTGGTCTGGTAAGAAATTCTGCAGCAAGTTCTATAAACAAATAAATAAATGAATAAATGAATAAATAAATAAATAAATTCGTAGGTATCTGTCTTTATATTTCTCTTTTTATAAAGAGAATAAACCAAAATGTATTGATCTAATTGATCTCTTTTTTTCAGAACAGAGACAAAAAAATAACTCTCTTACCATGTACAGTAAGTTTTCCTGTTGTACTAGAGCTTGGTAGTTTGCAAGTATATTTGCCAGCATCCTCAGGATGAGCATTACGTATGACAAGAATTCTCTTTCGGCCATCAGAAATGTATTCAAATCTACCACCATCAGGCACCTCCTCATCTCCTTTAAACCAAGTAACTTCAGCATTAGGCTTTGAGACTTCACAGATCAACCTTACAGTCTCATTTTCATTTACTTCAAGATCATGAAGATGTTTTGTGAAAACAGCTTCTTCCTCTGCAAAAAAGAATTTGGAAAACCAAATAAGATCTTACATCAAAACAACATTTTTTCTTCTTTACAGATGAAATTATGAAAATAACGCATTTACCTATCACTGTAAGTAGGCCAGAAGTTCTAGCTGTTTTGGCTTCACAGGCATATTCAGCTTCATCATCAAAGAGACATTTACTAATAACAAGAACGCGTTCTGCCCCTTTGGAAATTATATCATACTTCTTGCCTTTTCTAATTTCAATGCCATCCTTGAACCACTTCACCTGTTTTAAAACAAATTGACATGGTTACTAAAATTAACATGCTCAGCACAGACTTCAGCTGTGTGTTCTTTTGCAACAATTTTAAGTAAAAGCTCTAGTTGAAGGAACTACTCAAATTTAAAAAAATGAAAATATGATTGACCTTGACACCTGGGCGAGAAATTTCACATTCAAACCGAGCAGTCTCTTTTTCTTTAACTTCAAGATCAGTTAGTGGCCTCAGGAACTCAACACGAAGAGCTACAAAAAAAGCACAGAATTTTTAGTAGAGGAAAACCTCAGATAAAGCAAAATAAATTGCTGAAATGTATATTATGATTTATTGCTTATCATAGTACTAGTGTCTATACACTTATTCCATAGAAAATTATAATCATACTTACGTTCAACATTGAGAAAACATGATGTCTTAAAATCTTTGGCATCACAGGTATATGTTTTTGCATCATCCAGTGTGCAGCCATGGATAATGAGTTTTCTGACTCTGCCTTCAGAAATGATATCATACTTCTTTGTTTTATGAACTTCTTCTCCATTTTTAAACCATTTCACTTTTGCATTTTCCCTGGAAACTTCACATTCCAGTATTGCAGTGGCCTCCTCTTCAACAGTCTGATCCTCAAGTGGTTTAGTAAATTCAACTGGGGGTTCTGAAAGTAGACAGATTTTTGGTAGAAAAGATCTAAATCACATCTGGCCCTCTGCTAGTACAGAACTGTTCCATTCTGCTCACTTTTTTTTTTTTTTTTTAAAATTGAACAATCAACAGCACTCTTGAACTTCTCTGCTGAAGGGTTTTTTTTCATAGTTTTCCAGATACTTGAAAGACTAAAAGCAAGTCTTAACTAGGTATGGTATTGGTGTGTCATACTGAGGCCACTTGAACGTTCAAATCTGCAGTGAAGCTGTAGAAACCCTAAAGAACTGATTGATCTCCCACATCTGTCACATTTTCACTATTTCACTATTTCATCATTTTCTCAACTCTTCCATGAAACATCAAGATTTTAAAGGGGTATTTTTAGTAAGGAAATGTATTTACCATTCTAATGTTGTATATATGAGCCTTCTAATTTGATATATGGTGTATGCTGACATCCTTTTGTGGGGTGAAACATGAATGGTCCGTTAACACTGGCTATGGTATAATTAAAATGACTGACTTACCTTTCACAAAAAGATTTGCCTGAGTTCTGAAATCTTTTGCAGCCAGTGACACTTCTCCGGCATCTGTTAACTTGACATCTCTAAGAATAAGTGTGTGAACTCTCCCTTCAGCACGTGTGACAACCTTATAAAGTACATAAAAAAATACTTTTGTAAGTATCTACAACAAAGATTTGAGGAACATTTAATGAAATAGCTTTTTTTTTTTTCCTATTGTCTACAGATTTTTTTTGTATCCTTCTAAATGAAGCTCAGATAATTTCCTTATACATATGATAAATATAGCTCAAAATAAAAATCTTCTGAGGATTTTGAGAATCATTTATGTTTTGTCTTTTCACTTACAAAAAACAGAAATTTTATGTTTATGCTTATGCTATCACTTCTGTCTACATCTGAAGTAAAAAACTGTACAGAAATATAAAGCAGCTTGGTCTCCCCCCCCCACACACACTCTTTTTCAAGTGCTAGTTTGACTTTCTATTATTAAATTTTGTAGAAAATTTTGCCTGAAAAAAATATCACTGTTCATTTACAGTTGAAAATTCTTGGTAATCATGCATTTTCATTAGCTACCTCTACATAAACTTTCCTTCACAAATTTCAGCTGAAGAAAAATGACAGTTTTAAGTAGATATGCAAGCTGAATAAAAATCTAGAATTTTCTCAAGTAATTGAAAGGATCATTTAAAAATATCAAGTTTGTGATAACTTGCCAGGCAGTAATAAATACCAAGCCATAGCAGTGATTAATAGTTTTCCACATTTTTATTTCTAAACTCAGAAGTGATCACTTTGGTTTACTAAATGTCCCATCTGTTGAGTTTCAATTTTGCACCTATCTGTTCATAAATATAGTAAGTTGGATTGTCACTCCTCTGATAATTGTTTTCTTATCTTATTTCTATATGTTTTAATGATTTAGATTTCACTTAAGCAAATTTGGTAAAGCTCAGGAAGATCTATGTCCCAAAACTGAATACAATCTGTTAAAACTACATTTAAAAGTAAAAAATATATACTGAAGTATCATTAGGAGCATAACTACAGGTTCTGAAACTTTGCTACATTCTATGATCCCTTGAAGGATTGTTTTGTCTGAGATTTACATCTCCATTTATATTCTCATTCCTTCTCATGTAGAAGAGCTAACGTAAAAAAAAAGTAGTCTTAAAACCAGCCATACCTATTTTATTTTACGCTTCCTACATTAATCTCCCCCCTCCATTAACTTTAAATGTTAAACTGGCTACATTCCAGACCGCTCAGATCTCAAAGTTAAGAGCCAGCACTTGATGAAGGGTTAAAAATAGTTAGTGAGAAGTGCTGGACAAGCAAATCTGTTCAGAAAGTTATCTTGAGTGCCAGAACAAATGCCTGAAATGGAATTTGAATCCTCTTAATCCCCTTATATGCAGAATTGGACTGCAACTCAGCATTCAAGAGAAGAAACATTTCCTGAAAGCGCCTTTCAAAACTCTCACACTAGCTACAATTAACCAGAGGAAAAATAATTCATCATCCCTGCAACAGCATCTTGCACAGAATCAGGAACTGAAGTCTTAGCTTCCCTTTGTACAAAACATACTTTTAGTATTCCACATTCTCCTTTTCCAGGTAAAATATTCCATTCTGAGTCGGTGAGAAGTTGCCATTCATCACAACAGCAGTGCTATGTCTTACTATCTCTATTAGCAGAAAGTAAATTAAAAAATATATGTATATAAATAATAAATAAAAAAGTGGAAGAGAGGTGAAAGTGAAGAAGGACGAAGAAACACAAGGAAAAATAAAGTTTAGTCTCCCTACCTTATCACTGGGCTCCAGTTTCTTTCCTTGCAGGTACCACTCTACTGGGATTCCCTCATAAGAGAGTTCACAATCAAAAGTTGCAGATTCCCCAGCTGTCACTGTTACATCCTTGAGAGGTCTCAGCAAGCCTATTACTCGAGCTTGGTAAGAAGACGACATCATTTTCAGATTAGTCACTTCTACCCAAGAGAGAACTGCTGCCCTTATGTACTAATCTCCATGGTGGCTTCCCTCAAGAGAGACAGACATTGCAGTGCCGCTCTTTTAATTCTCTAAATAGAAGGGGCCACCCTGGGTTTTTAGGGGAAGGGCTAGTGACCAAAAATTTCCTATTTGCAGAGCACGCTTCTTTAAATTGAACAAGGTCAGCAGGAAAGCTGCTGTGCATCTGTCTCTCTGCCAAGCCTTGCATGCCTCTTGCTAGATAAGGCATGTGTTTTCCAAAATAGCGAGGGCTAGGATTGGAGTAGGAAACAAGTGGTCTTCAACCATGTGGTCTGTCCCTGTCCATCACGATCTTAACCCTATCTCCAAATATCACTGTGATCCCATCTTCTCAGGTTAACGTGATATTTTAATGCTGCAAAGCCTGATGCTGTGATACTTTGATTTCATAACTACACGATGCCAGATCATGAAGAAGCATTCACAGCCATCTTTTTACTTTTTCTACACCTATATAAATAAACTATATCCAGTGTTATAACTAACTAAATACCAATAATAACTATAATAATATACTAACTAAACTATAATACTATACTATATATACTATAACTAAATAACTATAATAATATACTAGCTAAATACTAATAATAACTAATAATAACTAACTAAATATCAACATTTTTTAATTAAAGGATAAAAAGGGTAGCTTGAGCTACTTGTTCTAGAAATAATTGGCTTGGGTAGATTACAATATACAGATTTGTCCACTCATACTAAAGAAGTTCTGAGTACATAAAACATTCATACGTTCATAAGTGTTCCAAAGATACTTACGTTTCACTCGAAGGTGAGCACCAGATTTGGCATTTGCTGCTTGGAAATCTACTCCCCCAGCTTGATCTAAACGTACATTGTACAAGGTAAGAAAGTGCTTTTTGCCTTCCTCCTTGATTTCACAGTCCTTCAAAAAGAAAAGTGAAATGATTTTTTCCAGTACCTTGTTTGTGTTCCTCAGCAGATCAGCCCATACTTCTCCTCAGACCATGCATCTGTTATTTTCTCCTACACTCAGAAAACTCAGGCCCACTGCCCCTAACATACTCCATAAACATTCATTCATAGTCTGCTCCCTTTTTTTTTTCCCTCCTTTCTAGTGCAAACTGGAAAAAGTGCAAGAGGCAGTGTATTTATGAGAGTGGCATGTATGTGCTGATGGATTAGCCAATACATTCATATGCAGACCAATCAGAAAGCCAGAGATAAATAGAAAATGGTAAGGTAAGCTTCCTTTGTGATCTGTTCTTGAGAAGGTTTCTTTCATCCAGACACTGACTTTCATGGAACTTTTGATCATTTTGATTATTCACATCTGCACTGTAACATCAAACATTGCCAAATTATTTCCTGTCATGACTGTACTTTTTTTTTAAACTTCCAGATCTTACCAGTAAGGAGTTAATAATATTTAATTAAGCCATATACCATTTTAAATAATTTTTAGCTGTCACAGCAATAGCGAAGAGTATGAAAATGCGATCTACATCTATTTATAACAAACATAACTCAAAACAAACAAACAAAAAAACCCACAGAATCTAAAGTTCATATTTTCAAATGCTATCACATTTAACAGAACTTGATAAGGTCTCTGCATTTTGATTTTTAGGAACTGGCAATAGAGAGTGTATTTATGTAAAATCACTTACTATTTAGCTATTTCATATGATATTTTGTACTGATTTCTACTACATTTTTAAAGTTATTACTGAAAATTACACTATTTTTACAACAGTTACCCTTACTGAAAGTGGAATGAATTTTCACTTAATTTCTGCAACTCTGCTTCTCCCTCACATTCCAGCTACATGTAAAATTATTAAGTAACATATAAGAAAGAACCTAAAACATATGCTTACAGGTGATTCAGTCAGGGGTTCTCCTTTTAGCTTCCAATTGCCATGGACACCTTCCTCAGATATTTCAATATCAAAACGGGCAGTCTCTGTCTCAATCACCTCCACACTGTATAGCGGACGGATGATTTCAATATCTCTGTCTGGAGAGCGGAAAGAAAAAAAGAAAGATTGATTCTGTCGGTCTGTAGTGGATCCCAACAGACTACTTTGACATAGCAACCCAGCCCTACCTTCAATATTGAGGTTAGCAGAGGTTTGATCGGTACCACAATCACAAGTATACTGTCCAATGTCTTTCTTCAAAGCTTTCTTCAGTATAAGTATTCTCTTTTTACCATCAGCCTTAATAACAACATTCTTTGATGGAGTAATTGGTTTGCCATCCTTCATCCATTTCACTGGGGCATCTGCTTTGCTGATTTCACACTGTAAAATCACTTCATCTTTCTCTACAGCTGTGTAATCCTGAAGCTTCCCAGTGAAGTAAGGGTCTCCCTCTGCAAGTGAAAGGACAATGATTCTTACCGTAAATACATTTCCTGTTTATGCCTTCTAAGAGCAATAAAATATAGTCCTAATTATTATTGCATAGTTTCCTGCAAAAAGAAAAAACAAATATCTAAGAAGCATTTCAGTGTATTACTCGTATTGCTGACAAAATGATTTAGCTCTTTTTAGGAGCTTCAGAGCACCATATAAGTAGTATTTTATAGCTAATTTTGCCACACCTAGATGAAAGCTCAAAGTTATTTTAATCATCCCTTGTGAAGGGTAAATGAAGCCCAGTGGAAGACAAGCAAATTGTAAAACACTGTAGAATAGGTTTAGATAGAAAAAAAAAACCACAAAAACCCAACCCTTGCCAAACCAAACACATTACAAGACCTTCTGATTTTTCATTAGGAAGACTCTTCTGATAATAATATATCATATAAAATCTTTTTGGGTATGCTTACCCAGAACAGTGAGTTTAGCTTCTGAGGATTTGCCCATAGCTTCCACTCTAATCTGAGAAGTATCATCAATAGTAAGATCTTTGATCGTGAGTGTATGAAATTTGCCATCATCTGTCATTGAAACCACTTTACTGGTATGTAACCGTTGGTCATTCTTGAACCAGATAACGGGGATATTTTCATGAGAGAGTTCCACTGTGAACACTGCAGTTTCTCGCTCCTTTTTTGTTACATCCTTGAGAGGAGTAATGAATTTCAGGCGAATACCTATGTCAATAAAATATTTCATTAGTAAAAATACTATGAATAAAAACAGTTCAAGAACAACTATGTCACAACTCTTTCCTATAAAGGCAAACAAACCTTCAATAATTAGCTTGGCACTTGTTCTTTTATCTTCAGCTTCAAACATATATTTAGCCTCATCATCAAATGCAACAGATTTAATAATCAGAGCATGCTTTGTCCCATCCGAAATTATTTCAAATCTTTCATCAGAAGTGATCTCTTGTGTTCCTTTTAACCAGCGGAAAGTCTTGGGCTCTCTGGACACTTCACATTCAAACTTGGCTTCATCCTTCTCAAAGACCTTCACATCACTTAGTGGAGTAATGAAGATGAGAGGCAATTCTGAAATCAAAGAAGAGTACTTTCAGCTCAGCAGTAATTTATATAGAAATTGCTACCGCTAGATTTGTTCTAGTGCCCTGAGATACACGTTTTGACAAAGTGCAAGCCTTACCTTTCACTTTCAGATTGGCAGCACTTTTAGCATTAGCAGCTTGGAAAGACACTTCTCCAGTCATATCTAGTTTGCAGTTATGAAGGATGAGAATATGCTTCTTCCCATCTTCAATGATTTCACATTCCTGGTAATAACGAAAAAAGAATCCCTGAAATATAGGTATTCCAAGAAACTACTCAGCAAACTTTATAATCAAATATGTTTTCCTAGCATAAATTATTGTCTGAGAATAAAGCAGCAGTCTCACAGGTGAAGGCGTTAGGGTCTCTCCCTTCAGTTTCCATATTGGGTGGACATCAGGCTCAGAAATCTCAATTTCAAAACGTGCTGTTTCACCAACAAATACTTCCACTCCATACAGCGGGCGCTCCACTTTAATTAAGCGAGCTGAAAGGAAAAAAAAAAGTTCACATTTTCTTACTTATTTTGTAACATAGCAAACGTAGGACTGAAAAGGATCTCAACTCTCTCCTTAGCCCTTCTCTACAGAATTCAAATACTACTACTGATGTTACCTCTTTTTTAAAAATACAGTGTTGGGCTGTCTATAACATCTTTCTACAATATGTCTGAAAGTTTAGTTATTTTCAGCAAGAATATTTTTCTTCATAATTAAGTCAGATATGCTATATTTAATTAAGCTTTTTTTTTTTTTCCTGACTGTAAATGGACAGATGCAAAAATGAGAATCACTGTCTTTACAACAGCCATTTATATATATATTGTCTCTTCTTTATATACTTGGTAATTGTTAATTTATATATTTCAACTACATAACTATTAGCTTCTATCAACTTTGTTTTACAAAGGCTTCAGTACGCTCCCTTAGCCAAGGTATGATGACTTACGCTCAATGCCAATGTTACAGTTTGTCTTGTCCGTTTCACAGCTGCACTCATAAACACCCTTGTCACCCTCTGCAGCCTTCTTGATTGTTAGGATACGGCGCACGCCATCTGTTTTTATGGAAATTCTGCTTGAAGCAACTAGTTCTTCACCATCTTTGTACCATTTTACTGGGACATCTTTGCTAAGCTCACACTGCAGAGTAACATCATCTTTCTCCAGAGCACTGTAGTCTTGCAATCTCACAGTGAAGTATGGATCAGCCTCTATAAAAGGGATATTGAATACAAAACATTAAATTAGTGATACAAATGTATTATTTTGCCACTCTCTACATAAAAACATTGCTTGTAGTTATGATATAGTGTATTTTATATTTAAGGAATTACCTAAGACTTTGAGGTTTGCTTGTGTGTTCATGTCCTTGACTACAGCTTTGATTTCAGAGATATCATCAAGTGTTACTTCTCTCATTTCTAGTTTATGAACTTTTCCTTCTGAAGTAATAAAAACAGTTCTGCTTGTATGGAGTCTCTTATCATTTTTGTACCATTTCACTGGCATGTCTTCATGAGAAAGCTCAAACTGAAAGTGAGCTGTTTCTCCTTCTTTCACTGTTTGATCCTGTAGAGGTGAGATGAACTTCAGCCTCACACCTGTAGGGTGAAAATAAAGCACGCATAAGTATCAACAGAAAAAAAAAAGCTAATGTGATTCTATACATGCGTTATATATACATAATTTTGTAACATTTTGTTCATAAATTACTTGCCTTCAACAAACAGTCTTGCGGTGCTCTTCTTGCCTTCAACTTCAGCAGTGTATTCTCCTTCATCATCAAACTGAGAATCATTGATTACAAGAATATGTTTCTTTCCATCTGCAATGATGTCAAACTTTTCTCCAATCTTCAGTATATCAGTGCCTTTAGACCATATAACGTTGGCTTCTCTGGTAAGGACACATTCAAATCTTGCTTGGCGTTTCTCAGGGACAGTGACATCTTTTAGGGGAACAGCAAAGTCCAGTTCAATTTCTAGAAACAAAACAGAACACATTATTTGTATCCGTGCTCAGAACTTCTGAAAAGTTGATGTTGTGTTTCGTTTCACAGCGCATTGTACCTTTCACCGTCAGGATAGCTGTAGTAACTGCATTAAGTGCTTGGTAAAGGACTTCACCAGCTTGCTCTAACTTGACCTTGTGCAAAGTTAGGAAGCGTTTTCCTCCTTCAGCTTTGATTTCACATGTCTGCAGGGATGACAGACTTTAGTAAATATTATGCAAATGCATTACTTCCAGACATTTTAAATAAAGAAATTCCACTAACATTTGATAACTGTAGAGTCAGAAAGACTGGAATTATTTCTCAAAAAATTAACTTACTAAAAAATGACAATTAAAAAAATAAAGTGCATTTATTCAGCCTTCTACCCTTTTAAATATATTGTTCCCTGTGATGTACATAAATTATACCTATTATCATCTGAATAATATACCATTATCTTTTAAAAAAATAAGCAGTTCAAAAGATAGCCTTAAGGCATATAATCCTTACTTTGAGAACCACATTTTTTTGATCACCAAAATGTTTAGTCTTTCTACATTCTGGACTGAGTAAGAGTGGCATGTCTGCAAAAATTTTATCATAAAAACTTAAGTGAACCTGCTCATAGTGTTTAATTTTAAGTAAGCTATGTTGTTATATTCAAGGATGCTTACAGGTGAAGGTCGCAGGATTTCACCTTTCAGCTTCCATTCACCAGGAATATCTTCTTCCGATATTTCTGTATCGAAGTTTGCTGTTTCTTTCTCGTAAACTGTAACATCCTCTAATGGCTTGAGAAGTTCAACTTCACGTTCTAGAATGCACAAATTAGCAGATATGTAATTAAGTCAAGTTTTGATAAAGCTTTACAAGAACTCAAACTACCATTTTAATTTTTGTTTAGAGATTTTGGAATTTTTAACATATAAGGTGATTAAACACTGAAAATAAGAAAATCCTTACCACCAAGAGTCAGTTTAGCTGGGTATCTGCGACCTTCAATTTCTACTGAATATTCTCCAATATCAGCAGGGCCAGCATTCTTAATTTTCAGGAAAATTTTGTTTCCTTCTTTCAAGATTTCTGTCTTGTCAGTTGGTTCAGCAGGAATTTCCTCATCGCCTTTAAACCATTTAATGTTTGGTGTATCCTTGACAATGTCACAGGTAAAAGTAGCTGTTCCTTTTGGCTTTACGTGCTGGTCTCTTATAGGTTTTACTAGCCAGTCTCTTATCACTTCTGCATTACAAGAAGTTGCACAGAAATATAGGTTATAAGACTTTTAAAATAAATAGATGAATCATAAACAGAAGAAAGAGGACTTAGAGATTTTATATTACAGCAAGCATTTAATAGCTGCAGAAGTGCTACCTATAAGTCTATATTGCAATGCTATGGGTGAAATACTGATTTTAAAAGAGCCATAGAGAAAAGAGAAGATTATTTTGATTGCTTACCTACTACCTTAACACAAGATGAGCATGAGAGCTCAGTATCTTCCACGGTAACAGTGTAGGTGCCAGCATCAGAATCATCTGAATCAGTGATGGTGAGGGAATGTGACAAACCAATAATACCCAGAGCAAATTTCCCAGGCTTGTCTTTGATGATTTTCCCATCCCTTCTCCAGACCACACTTCTTTCTTTATTAAGCTCACAGGTCAAGTACAGTGGCTGGCCTTTAATCACAGTGACTTCTTCTTCAAGTGTTTTCACAAATCGTACCGGGAGTTCTGAGGGAAACACATTATTTTGATTTCTCTCATTTGTATGGCATGATGAAGAATACCTTACGTGCTAAATCAAACTTTGTAGTTATTGATGAAAACTAAAATATGTATTTATCACTGTAAATTCATAAGCTTTAGTAGGAGTTAGCCTTTAAATTACTGACAGATCTGAAGTGGGATTACCTTCAACAATGAGTTTGGCAGTAGAGGTCTTCTCTTTGTTCCCTAGTCGTAGTACACAAGTATATTCACCAGCATCTGACAGCTGGACATCAATGATATGCAGTTTCCTATCTTTGCCATCAGCAATAAACTTGTGCTTTGGGCTCTCTCGGATGTTACTTCCATCTTTCATCCAGCTGGTAATTGCAGTGGATGGTGATATAAGGACTTCAAAGATTGCAGAAGACCCAACAGATTCTGCTTCTTTCAGCACTATATCTTTCATCTCCTTGACAAACTTCAGTGGCACAGCCTTGAGTTGATAAGTGAATGGAGGCTCTTCAGGAGGTTTTTCACCACCGCTACCTGGCCTGAGTTTCCTCCTTTCTGCATCTGCTGGTGAAGGTGTCTTCTTGGCTGTAATTCAGAATCAGAAACAAATTATTTGTTTTATTCTACTTTTCTTATAAGTTTTCTGCAATTCCAAACTGGAACTGGTTTCTGATCCACTTGCTTCAATCATGCATTGTATAATATTGCAGAACCCTATGGACTTAATGGAATTTCAATAGAGCCAGTAACTAGTGTTAAATTTTTGAATTAATATTAGATGAACTGAAAAAAGTGTGACTGTACTAGTTACAAGATCACGAAATCTCATCTATTCAAACCAAAACATGGAATAACAGAATCATGCATTTATCTATAGAATTTGAAGGCAGATATTTTGAGATAAATTGGGCGTAAACTTCAGAATAATCTGATTTGTAGAGAATCAAAGGTGTTTAAGTAGCTCTTCCTCCATCTCCTCTTTGCTTCCAACAGACTAGTTGTGCCCTGAAAGTAGAGGCATAGCCTTGCTCGCTTGATATAGCTTTGTTGGAAGGCTGTATAATCTCTAACTACATTCATACAATAGTCAAGTTTGGTTCTGTCTAATGTTCTGGTAACGTCCAGCTATTGAGAAAAGCATGCAGGTTAACTGATATTATCAATGGCTGAATCAACAAAAATTTTAAAGACATTTTCATTGAAAGTATGCCTATTAACTACTGTTGCTCAGGCAAAAACAACAGATCTTCCAACACACTATAAACAATCTTTGCTGGGTAGTCTAATTTAGAAGATTGCTGAATAGTGATATTTTTTTTTGCTCAAAGCATTATTTATAATTTGAGTTCAGGATTGTAAAACAATAGCAATCATAGCCATTTAGTAATCATTCTTACCTTTGACTGGGCTGATACCCTTTGGAGTTTCTTCTTTTGTTGGCTTGGCCTCTGAAGAAGAACAGCAATATTATTAGGAATGGAGTTAAATAAACATGCATATTAAATTAAGATAATTTTATTTTACAAAAAATGTTTTCTCTTCCCTTTGTTATGAACACATGGAAGGGAAATATATAGACATATATATTTATATAGCTTATCCTGTCTATATCTGAATGAAAGCTAAGTATCTTTGAGAATGGGAAAGATATATTCAGCACTGGAGACCAAAAGGCAGCTTAGGAGCTCCGAATGCCTCAATTTATTGTCCTGTAAAATTCTGCCATTTCCTAACACTTCACTTGCAATTAGGATCTTGATCAGTACCAAATTGTCAATCAAAACAGTTGAAGTACCTGTTACAAATTATGTGTTATTTGAGAAAAAGCACACACACTTACTAAATGGAGACAACAAAAATAGGTTGTATAAATTAAATACATTTCAGGACAATGCGATATTCTCACAACTGAGGGATGTTCCATAAGTTGTCCAATTTGTGATGACCCATCTACAACTTCTGAAAACATTTGCCACACTATGCTGCTTCTTATCATGATTTGTGAAACAAAATGTAGTGTATACTTGTAATGTCAGAATGATATGAATGAAATGCAGGATAGATTTTATTGCAGTAGATGGAAAAATGAACGCTAGAAAAAATGTGCAAGTATTTTTGAGAAGACAATGGCACGCAACATGATTTATACAGTCTTACAAAAGCGTGATGTTCAGACAGTGAACATAAACAGCACAGAGATACGTACATACAAGTAAGACAAACATGTAAAGAGTGGCTGAATGCCAATAGAGTGGATGGAAATGTGAATGGTGTTAACGAACAAACACTGCAATGGCAAATGGTACTTTCTCTTGAAGCAAATAGTACAAGCACTTTGTGGAAGAATTTGGCAGTAGTCTTCCTCACCTCGCTTTGCATGAGGCTTAACAGGAACATCCAGAACTTGATGTGATTCACCAGATGCATCCAAATTCCTGTCACCACTCAAAAGGCTACTGACCTGCTCAGTCACATGAGCAGGTTCTGATTTCCAGTACTCCTTCCCTCCTTCCACTTTCTTGGGAGTGATTATCTTACCTATGCTGGAGGAGTAAGTGATTTCTCTGCTTTCAGGGATTCCTTTACCTGATGTCATTCTGCCTGGAAGCATTTCCTTCTCTTTTCCCTTAGTAACAGATGTGCTTTTTCCAAAGTCATTTTCAGATGCTGTTTTTTCATCTGATATACCTTCTATCTCTTGAAGCGCTCCTCCAGTAAGCTTCACTTCTTCTACAGTCAGAGGAGCTTTCTTTTCTTCAGTTTTAATTTTGCTGCTTTTGACATCCAGAGCTTTTTCACTTTCATATGGAGTGGTATGAAGCTTTTGAAATAGTTTTTTATCTTGATTCCTTGGTGGCTGAATAGGAACTTTCTTTGCTGACTCATTTCTGTTAGCTATTTCATCTCCAACTCCCTTTTCATGTTCTCCTATGGAAACTTCTCTTTCCATTCCTTCACCTATAATCTCTGTATCAAATTCTTGTTTTCCCATGGGCAGCTCTTCAGGGGCATTTGATTGTCTAAATTTGTCTTTTTTTAATGGGCTGCTGAAAATAGTTTTGTCTTTCTTCTCTGATATAATCCTTCTGCCTGGTTTTTTATCACTTAGTAGTGCTTTCTCAGTCAACAGTGATTCTAAACCCTCCTCATAATGAAGTTCAATGGGTTCTTCCTCTGCAGAATATTTTTCTCCTGTTTTCATGTCCACTACTTGCGGATAACGAACATACTGTTCAAAGTCTCTGTGAGCTTTTACTCTAGAGACTACATTTTCTTCATTGAGGTGTTCTAGGTCTTCTTTCAGTGCTGGTTCAGTAGTCTCATCAGACAGTTCTAAGGGATGTAGATTCAATGATGTAAAGTCCCTTTTCTCATCTTTCTCATGATCTTGAACAATTTCCATTTTCTTTGCTTCTTTATTAAGAGTCTTATACATAGGAATTTCAGCTACTGTCGTACCAGATTTCTTCACCTGTTGAGCATTCTTCTGCATACCACGGTCCTTCACGGATTCTCCAGGGGTAATTTCTGATTTCTCTAGAGTAAATTCTCCTCTCTTTTCTTCACCGGTAAGCAGAGGATTACCAGATATTTCTGCTTGTGTGACAGTCTTCACAAATGAGGTTTTATCCTTAATGGGAGGTTCCTCATGTTGCAAACTTATGTTCGATTTTCTCTCTGTTCTTACAAATCTCTTCTTGTCTCTGGGATCAAAAGGACCTCTGGGTATAAGACTAGGTACATAAGTTGATTCGTTTTCCCCTCCTTTTTCATATGCAGGAATCTCTCTTTCCTGAAGAAGCCTGGACTTGTCAGAGACTCTCTCTATATCACCTTCCTCATGAACAGCCAGTTTAGCTTCATCCCTCTTTTCTTCTCTGCAAACAGTTTCCTCATGTTCAGACGATATACAGATCAATTGCAATTCCTCATCAACTAGTAGTGGTTCATTCTTTTCGTAAGTAACATGACCCATTGCAACTTCTTTTGTCTCACCTGTAGGGGTAGGAGTCCTTGAAATTAAATGAGTCATTTCTAGCTCCTCTCCTTCAGGAGGCAGCACAAAATATTTAAGAATTACTTGCTCCTGCTCACATCGTTCTGATTTTAATAATCCACCAGCAGTTTCCAGCAAAGTTTTTAACTCAAATGGCTCTACCATCTGAACGTCCAGAACTGTCTCTTTAGGACTTAGTCTCTCTTTTATATGTGCATGTTTCTCAACTGATATCTTCTTTAACACATTTGACTCAGTCTTGTCTTCTTCCACTGGAGGCATTTTACCTTTATGCTTTAGTAAAGATGGTGCATCAGGTTTTTCTGCAGCTACAAAGATTTCACAGGTAATTTAGAGAGTTAAAATCCAAACGAATAAGCATCAAGAACAACACATTTTAAGACAAAATTTCCAGCTATACCTGAAATAAAGTGAACATAGAACAATTTTTCTTCGCACAACAGACTATACAACAAAACACAAAACGAAACAAAAAAAGATAAGAATGATACATAAAAACAGCACAGATGGCAAAATGTCACGGTACAGAGCATCATCCCAGTAGTTTACCAGTCCATATTCAATCCAGATTGAAAGCAGCAGAAAGTAATGGTTCAAGGACAATGGTTTAGGACCCCGTTACCTACATAAAATGGATAGCAGTGCCACTATGTCATCTAATCAAAGGCTGACCAGCATCTACATCAGATCTACCGATGGACCTCAGACTTAGAATGCTTTGAGGAGGAGAACAAATGATTTGTTCATAGTGGGGTAGGACTTAGAGCCCCAAGCATATCATATTAAGCTATCAATACGCTGGTTCTTCAACACTGCTGCCACTTTCCCTTGGGATTTCAATAACAAAGTATTGTTATTGAAAGCAGAAGATCAAATAATGCAGGAATTATTTAGAAATGAGTGTAATCATCCATTTACAACACAGAAGATTCAAGATGCAGTTCACAAGACATACATCAGAACATAAACAACATGAATAAACAGAATACACAAACTTCGTAGTAGGAAAAAAATCCAAGCATACATTTCACAATCCAGAAATAATAGTACAGATTCATCTCAGTGGAATTCCACAGAGATAAGCTTCACATCAGGTGGCAATATCAAGGATATCAGGATCCTGGAACAGGATCTAAAATTACCTGGTAATGAATGAGTTACACGATTGTACAGCTGTTAATTGTCTTTATCTTTCACGTATTTAGGTATCTATAGAGAAAAACCCTATAAGTAGCATAGAACTATCATAAATACCTGCTTTCTTTCCAACAACAGGAGTTGTCACTGGTGCAGTAGTAACAGCTGGTGCTGGTTCTGCTGCTGGTTTTGGAGATTTTAAAGCTGTAGGAAAAAAAAAAAATTATAAAGGAGTTCTCATTTATTTATCTCAATGAATACTTTGGTTTTAAGCATGATATTCACCAAGATGCTCTGCAGAGTGTATGTCTTTATAGTACTATAGCTGACATGTATTTTTAATGTCATTTCAAGGAAAAAAAAACTGTAAATGAAAAAGTTGTACAAGTAAGGTTGCACTGGTATTCATGGCTAAAGAAGTCTTACCTATGGCAGGTTTAGGTTCAGGCCCAGGAACTGAGATAGCTGCCTGCTTAGGTTCTAGTATTTGAAACACAACAATTACAAACAGGTTAATTTACATAATTTCTAATCTCATTGGACATAAAATTTCCAAGCAACAATACAGACAGAGTTAATGGAGGACAGACCTAACTGTTTTCAACAAATTTTGCCAGCAAGCAAGAAATTTACTGGAGACGAGCTCTTTAAAAGCAAGATAAAATAGAAAAAAAAAAGAAATTTTTCAAGCACTGAAGAATCAAAGACAAAAAGAAATCCTGAAGAATGCAAAGTAGTTAACACATATATAATTGTCATGGACAGAAGGGATGGCAACAGTGCATTCATTTAATTCAGTGCGAAATGCAGCAATTAATAAAATTTAGTTGCTGCAATAAAGAAAATAGCATCACACATATGTACCTTTTGGTGGTTCAGGAACATGTTTCTCCTCCTTTTTAATGACAGGTATCTCAGTTTTCTTCTTGGGAACTTCTGAGACTTTAAAACATTATTTTGTAAGATATACTGCAACACCTTGGATCTCTAAATACCTCCCTCTCCAATATAATTAAAAGTCTTCACCCTTTTCAAACTTAAAACCTAATGTCTCAAACTGCTGAAGAACATGTATTTTTAAGGCTAGGATTTGAATAAATTAGAAGCAGTAAAATGGACAAAAGGACACATATTTGCAAGACCTTGACTGAAAGAATATTTGGATTAACCATTTCACTGCAATTTTTTAAATCAGTTTTACAGTATACTTGTAAATTTCTCTTCTACACTTAGATTGACAAGTCAGATTACACACTGTAGAATTCAGATCCCAATGTGCATGCCAAATTTGGTGGTGCTTCCCAGCAAAGCTCTGATTCACAGAATTACATTTATGAAGCTCATCTATTCAAATCTGAATTTTAAAACTGAGAGAATTTTGGAACTCTGAGTTGCAGAGAATATTTTTTAATTTTTTTGTTGTTTTTCTTTTCCACAAAAGTTTTCTACCAGATAGATTTGAATGTAAGCTAGTACCTTCAGGTTTCTTAATTTTTTCTACTGGTGTAGGTACTGGTTTAACTTCAGGTTTAGGTTCTTTCTCTGGTTTAGGTTCTTCCTCTTCTGGTTTCTTTCTAAGAACTTTAAAAGAAAAGTAATTTCAGTTTTTAAAGCACAGGTAAACAAATGAATAAGATAGATAGTGAGCAAGACAGAAGCCTAAACATATACAATCAATGAAGAAATAGGCATATGAAATACACAGTAAAATACTATTCTGAAAGCATTTTAAAAGTAATCTAGAGCAAAAAGATGTTTTAAGATCACTCTCTTTGAGTAGAAAGATGTTAACTGTCTATGACAGAACACGATTTCTTATCATAGAGCTTTCATGGAAAAGATATTATGGGTAGGTATTTCAGGAGAATAATGGAAGATAAAATATATTTTAAAATAATATTATCTATTTACACAGTATTCATCAAGCATGTTAGTTAACAACAGCTTTTCATGTCAAGCTATTTTTAATCTACAAATATCCAGTATGAAATTCAAAATGTCCTACTAGATTAAATAACATCACCACAGTTTCCTAGTGCTTTCTTAAAACATTTTAGGAACTGTTCTTAATGTATCTTTGCATTTGTGGTGAGTGAATATTGGATTAATTCTATGAGAGTTTAGTTAGCAGATAAATGTCCATATACAACATTTGAACGACGTCTGTCAGTCTCGTATTTTCTTCTGAGAGAAAAATTTCATCTATTACAATTTAAAGATCAATTACCACATAATTATGCATTAATAACTTCAGTTATAGGTGATTTTCAGGGACAAAATGAAGGATTCTGGATTAAATATCTACTGACTTCCATCAGAGAAGAAAACAATAATTTTCAATTGTTGTATTTGGAGAGCTCTAGTTTATATCTTGTCTGGATTACATTTTAGTTATTTTTGTCCTGTCAGATATGCATTTTGACTATCTAACGAGATTCATGTGAAAAGTTGAACATCTGTGGAATTGGATTGTCTAAAATTTGAAGGGCACAAATGATCATTCAGTATTTCAAAGAGCCTGGGTATTACTACTTCTTTTTTAAGCTTTGAGCACAAAGTAATCTGAAAGGCTCAAGATTTTGCAGGAAAGGAGAATGATATCCAATAGTGCCACTGGATCCTGAGAGCAGTGCAGTAATTCCAAGAAAACCATAAAAGAGAATGTCACGTGTGATTTTTAATAAAATCTACAGTATCACAGGAAAATATATAGGCGTCCATGAACTGAAGACACTGAAAAATTGAGTTTTTGTATAGGTTTTATAGACAATAGAAAACAGAAGAGAGTTACAACAGTGAACCAGATTTTCAGCATTCTACTCTGTTTGCAGCACAGATCCTTTGGACTTAACTAATTTTTGGCATGCCCTTGCTTTATCTCTTCAATTATAAACTCTTTCCATGATAAACACCCATCAGGTAGTACACTACTCATGTAATTTTCCACACCACATAAAGCGACATTACTTAGGAGAACACACTGAACAATGTTAGTATTCCAGGGTTTTATGCCACTATAAGTTACTGTACCTCTTTTCAAAACAACTTCTTCTTTCGGTGGAGGGGTAACTTCAGGAATTATTCTACGAGGTTTCTTTACAAGTCCAGGAACTTAGAAAAATATTATTCCAGATTTTATTATAGGTTCATACCAGTAGGAAGAGCTAATTAACAATTAACAACTTCAAACACACAAATAAAGTGCTGGTACACTACTGAACATTCAAAGCAAATAATTGCTGAGATTGAAGTCAGCATTTTCAATCAACCTCCCATTACCATTTGTTCAGTGGTCTTAAAGGCCTATCCACAAGAGTAAATTTTCATGCAAAATAACAAAAGTGAAGTATGAACTCAGAAAACTAGAAGAGTTATGTATTCAAAGAGAGTTATCATATTTACGTTTTAACTCTTTCATTACCTTCACCTGTACTATGATATTCATAGTTTAATCTCTAAGAAGCATTAAGATATTTCTATGGTGTTGCTTAGAACACTAGTACATTTGAAGAATGCAAAGCAGTACTTGTAAAGTGTCTTGCTCAATTTATCTTTCATAAGCCAATTCTGGAAGTGTCTTTTCACGAAATAAAGTTACATGTCAGACAAACAGCAAGTATGGATGCACAATGCTATATACACTTAAACAGTGTATTATTATTTCTCTGTAAGCAGAGAACTGGAATAAACACAAATGACAAAAACTTTCTTACTCTTCCGTTATTATCTTTTTTACATCTCATAAATTGTAAAATGGGAATTTAATGAGGACATGGACTATATCTATTCAAGACTAGAGTCTATTCTTGAAGTACAGTCTAATAAAGGCACCACTTGATATTTCTGAGCAAATTAAAGAAGAATATACTGAAAGGTGTAAGTCTTGGTTCAAAAGATGCCTCAGAGAATAAAGATATTTTTATTAGGTAGGTACCTTTAGCAGGTGGGGGTTCCAATTGTGGAGCCTCAACAGGTTTTGCTGTCACAACTTTCTTCTTTGC
Source organism: Centrocercus urophasianus (assembly GCF_019232065.1). NCBI lineage: Eukaryota > Metazoa > Chordata > Aves > Galliformes > Phasianidae > Centrocercus > Centrocercus urophasianus. The sequence goes on along the minus strand of NW_024884756.1, from coordinate 14,842,463 downwards.
TTCAGGAGCTTTAAAGAAAATTATTTGAATTTTATCATATATATAACCTGATTCCAAAAAGAAGTTTCTCAAAAATACATATAGCTGGTTAATACAAGTGACACTGTAGAAAGACAAGGGCTACAAAGGTAAGATTCTGGTTGATTAGCTATTTAGAAGAAGTCGGGTGAAATGAAGCAGAGTTGATTTGAAACCAATGTTTACAAAGCAGAATCAGCAAATAACGGGTGAGGATTCTTGTCTTTTGTAAGAACACGTTAAAAGTAGAAGAATTATGTTAAGCATAAACAAACGTGTTAACTTTCTAAAGATACTCATAAATACATTCATTTATTCCAGAACTATTGAAAAGAATGCATGCAAACTGACTTATCATAATAATAGTAAAATATAGTAAGTAAAAAAATATTATTTACCCACAATACGCTGAAAATTCATAAAGATTTAGCATTAGCAAAATGCCTTATTAGAGTAATAATAGAGAAGAAAGATCCAGTGACACGTTCTAAAACACGCTTTTTAAGATTCACCAGTGTAATTAAAGAGGATTACATGTCTGAATCTCCACTGTTAATGGTGGCTTCAAATGCTTATACCTTTAAGTAGTTCTTTTGCCAGTTTAATGTCTTCTACTGGTGCAGGAACTGCTGGCTTTCGCTTTTCAGGAATTTTCTTTTCAGGTTCTGGTGCTTTAAATAACATTAGGTATATTTAGAATAAACATACTACCACAGTAGATACGTGAAGAGTGCGAACATAAAGATGATAATTTTCCATTTCCAAGGAAGTTAATGAAAAAAATCTCTTTGATCAAATGGGAGCAAGAGTTTTAGGCGATTGTTCTGTAGCTTACACAAAACACAGACATTCAAGCTCACTTAAAAAAACTTGTTAATAACATGAGGACAAAGATGGGAAAGCAAATATTAAGAAGAATCCAGTTGACAGGAAACAAAGTGAAAGCACTTAAAATATTTTGCATATTATACTTAGAAGAATTAAGAGATCTGAACTTGTTTGCAACATGTAAGAGGGAAAGAAATACATGGAGACTAACAGCACACAGGTATATTTGTGAAGAACAACAGAGCAAGAAAATCTGTGCAGTAATGGATGAGGAAACTGTCAGATAGCCTCTAGGTAATCTATATACCTTCAACTGGTAAAGCTTCTTCTACTTCTGTTACTGAAATTTCTTCTGTTTCTTCAGCTTCACTTTCCTTTTCAATTTCATATTCTTTAAAGAACATTGATAACTGGTGTAAGTTTCCAATGATAAGATCATTGCAGACACCAATAAAAAGAAGGCTACTCCAATACACACAGACAAATAAATGTTAGGATACATAATCACTCAGCATCAGGTCATGCCGCTAATTTTGCAGTTAATGCATTCTTTGAGAAAAATGCTTTATCTGCAAGTGTAATTCAGGATTGGATGGAGATAGTATTTTTTATGCGTACAATATAAACGAAATAAATTTTGGATGAGTATTTATAACTGGAGAAAATAAAAGCTTGAACGTTCTTAGTTAATTTAAGATTACAGCAATAGAAATACTAGGTCTTAAGAAATGTGAATTTAGTGAGAATTGATTATTGCCTAAAATTGAATGATAAAAGATACTCTTAAGAATACCCAACGTAGGACTATGTGAAAATATTTACAGTAATATTTAGCTCTCTCCTATGGAACTGTAATAGAAGAGACAAAAACATAAATTGGTATGATCTAAAATGTGAAGTGAACAAAATACAAGAACTAGAATAGGGAAAAAAGAAGAATTTTTTTTTTTTAAAGCATACATTTGGAATAACAGTTAAATTGTCTTCACAATAATACCTTCACTTGGTAGAGGTTCAGGTACTTTAGGAAGAGCAACAGGTACTTCCTCCCCTGAGGCAACTTTCTTGGGGACCTCAAGCACTTCAAAAAATATTAATACATTTTATTTACATGCAAATAAATGTGTGAATGAAACATAAAAAGAAAATGACAACTACCACAAAGAAAATAACAGCGAGTAACAGTGTCCACAACAACAAAAGAATGTGTTCTGAACAGGAAGTAAACAAGACACATTGTATAGACACAGTTATAAACAAAGGAATGAGAAACAGAAAAGACATTCTAAGAAAGTGCCTTCAAGACATATATACCTTTGGTTGGAGGAGGCTCTGGTTTTTTGAATTCTGGCTTTTTAGGTGTCTCAAGAATCACTTTCTCCTCTAGGACAGTTCTTGCTGTCACTTCTGGTGCTTTAAAGATATTTAATTTTCATATTTGTGAATATTGAAACATACAAAAGCACAATGCAGAAAAGCGCCAACGACTAAGAGAAACAGACTAAGAATATGAAGAATAAAATTTTCAGGGACACTGCATACACAAATACATAAGCACTGTGCATATCACTGAAAATACTGAAACTGTTCACGACACCGATCTATATACCTTTCAATGGAGGAACCTCAGGTTTTTTAAGAACAGGTACAGGTTCTGGTTTCTTGGGCAGAGCCACAGGCTCTGGTTTCTTGGGCACAGGCACAGGCTTCTTGGGCACCACCTCAGGCTTCTTGGTCACTGCCTCAGGCTTCCTAGGCACTGGCACAGGCTTCTTGATCACCGCTTCAGGCTTCTTGGGAACAACCACTGGAACCTCTTCTTTTGGCTCCTCCTCCTCAACCACCTCAGGCACTTTAAAGATATTAGTTTCTTTTACTTGACAGGGACAAAGAGCAGCAGACAGCCCAATGGTGAGCAGCAAAGCAGAAAACCAAGCCCTTGGCATGCTACAGGCAGTCTTCTTCAACCATCCACGCTTCCTCCAGGTGGACTGCTTGCGGCAAAGTGACTAAGAGGGCTCATGGCAGGGCGCATGGCCCCAGACCAGCACCACCCCCTGCCATAGGCCCAAACGGGCATGTACAAACACAAGGTGGCTACAAGCAGCTCACATCCCTCCCCACGGAAGGCAGAGGGTAGAAGTGCAGTCAGCACTGCACCAGCCCTGCAGAGAGCAGGACAGACACTTCCAGGACACCATGGTATACCTTCAGCTGGAGCAGCTTCTGGCTCTTCAGGCTCTGCCACTGGTTCTGCCTCTTCCGGTGCTTCTTCTTCCTCTTCCTCTTCCAGGACCTCTGCCTCCGGCATCACAGGCACTTCAAAGATATTAGTGGGGTTCATTTTACAGTGATGAAAAGACTGGGCAGACAGGAACAAACACCAGGGCAATGCAGACGCTAAACACCACAAAAGCGAGACCAAAACCTCAGACGCTGCTGCACAGTTTACCCAACATTCACAACTTCAAGAGTCTCAGATTTAAAACAAAGACAGGCCAAGAGAGAGCAGGACAACGCTCAAGAGAAGCAGATTAAGTATCTTCTCTGTCAAGTTATCCACCAAGTCAGGTACCTCTGGCTGCTGGAGGCTCAGGTGCTTTGGCAGTGACCACAGGTACTTTTTCTTCTCGAGCAGCCTTCCTGGGCACTTCAGGCGCTTTAAAGATATTAGTAACCATCAGTTTGACATACTATACAGGACGACAAACAATGAAACCTAAACCAAAGGTACGCGCAAGAAAATAAACAAGCTGGCCTCCTGGTATGAATCCCATCCTTTTCTCACTCTCTCACACAAGCACACACAGACGCAGAACATCTGTAGTTAGGTTATGTTTATGTTACGCAAGGGCAAAGTGTGAGTGAGGATACTCCTCTGCATACCCTGCAGCGTTCCTTATCCACAAAGAGAAACTGCCACTTTCAGCTCTGTTAGCTCCTTGGGAACAGCCTCAGCCCATCTCTTATCTACAGTCATAGGCGGTGTAGGAACGCAAATCCCCCTGTTATTCCTTCATCTCTCTTTCTCTCCTTCTGCATTTCCAGTCCTTGTTTACACTTTTCACTCTACTGGTTCATTTCACTCTCACTATCTTATTTCTTCTTTCTGTCCTCTCCTCATTGCAGCAACTCCCACACTTGGATTTTATAAATCATTCCTCCACTGCATTCTCTCAAAGTATCTAATTATTCTTTCAGCACTTACTAAGACATCACTTCTTCCGACTCACACTGTATGTGCATTTCTGAATAAAAACAGGCTTTTCATTTTGAAAGACTTGTGCTTACGATACACGGTCACTGAGACAGTCACTGAGTCATGAAGACCTTTTGCTGTCTCAATTTAAGACGATAAAGTTTGGTGCTATTCTGATAATGCTACGCCCTTAAAAATCGAAACTTTTCTGCCTGGTGATTCAGAATTTGAAAATGTAACAATAAATTCAAAATATCCCTTGGGTTGTGTGTAGAAGTACCAGGTAACTGAGTTCCCAATTCGCACACAGTGGCAGTACTGAAAAACATCAGGTAATCAGCAGCAAGATTCTGCTTGATAATGTTCATGGCAACATGTACCTTGGGCTGGTGCTGGTTCTGGCTTTTTTGGCACAGCTGCTGGCATGGGCTCTTCCAGAGCGGCTTTCTTGGGCACCTTGGGCACTTTAAAGATATTAGTATATTCTAGTTTAGTGGGTTGTACAGACCTAGACAAGACTAACAGACAATCAGTAACATTCATGCACAGTCTTCCCTGAGAAACTGTTGTGTCTACAGTTGGTTGACAATGATGTTTTGCATCAAGCCTGTGGAATGTGCAGGGTGTCAAATATGTCACGCAGGAGGTGGGAATTCTTTGTTTAGCTTCAGTTTTTGAGAGAGGGTGGGAAGCCTACACTGTCTTCGCAAGAGCTGATCAAGGTCCAATGTACGGCGTCCAACTGTACTTCAATGTCTTTAGCATGTTACTCATGATTTTTTTTTATGTGGTAACTTTTGGCTGTCTGCATCATCTTTTTACTTGATGCTTCTTACATTTGTGCATTTTTGTATTCATTAAAAATATTTTTATGCCTTTCATTCCATCACTGTGAAATGGTACTTCACATGAGGATTCTGTGTTTTGAGGGAATCAAAACACAATGACAGAAAAAACATATTTCTCTGGCCTTTGCTTGGGAATTTGTGAAAAAAATGAAATGGAATAGCATTGCATTAATTTATAGTGTATGCAGATTTTTACTATTACTTAAATAATTTTTGAGTATTTCACCTGGAAAAATCTCTTTTCCTGAATATTCTGAGGAAATACATTTGAACTATTTTCATTGTGGTTCACATTTTGTACATGACTCCAACGTGGTAGATACCAGATTATGACAGTAAAAGATCAATTTAAAATGAGATTTCCAAGTAACTCAGAAATTAAGAAACCCACCATAATAATGATGGGGTTCACCATTGCATATACCTTTAGCAAGTGGAGTTCCTGGTTTTTTAGGTACAGAAGTTGGCACTTTCTCTGTTGGGACAGCCCTCTCACGCATCTCAGGCACTTGAAAGATATTAGTTCATTTTACATTTACAATACATCTAAATATAAATACACAGACTGAAACACAGAGGATGAGAAATGTTCTTAAGAAGCAATCTGTCACACACTCATGCTCAGTGCAATTTGTTGTGGCAAGTGCCATTTAAAATCTCACATTAAAAAGGACAGAACAAAAGAGGTTAAAACAGTGCGTAAGAGAAGATTATGTGTATTTACGTATTCATGACTGTATGTACCTCTGGCTGATGGAAGTTCTGATTCTTCCAGAACAGCTACAGGAACTTTCTCTTCTGGGACAGCCTTCTGAGGCATTACTGGTTCTTTAAAGATATTAGTATATATTAGTTATGCGTTTATAAGCTCTAATATGAGCACTGAATCATACTATACTCAAGAAAAAGACTTCCTATTCATAAGATATACCTTTCGGTCGTGGAGCAGCTTGTTTTTTATGTACAGCAACAATCTCTGACTTTTTGACCAGCTTGGCTAGTGGTGGTTCTTCAGGTTCCAAAGTAGGTTCTATTTCCTCAAATGCCACTTCAGGCTTTGGCTTTTGAATTGTTGTAAAATGCTTTAGTTTCTGGGCTGCCAAAAGAGGTTCTGGTTCCTCAGGCACTGTGACAGGTGCTTGCTCATGGTGTGCCACAACCATCTTTGATTTTTGGGAATCTGCAGCAAACTCTGTTTCTTCAAGTGTTACAATAAGTTCTGTTTTTTGGGGTGCCACCAAAGGTTTGGTTTTGGGGGACACAACATGCTCTGTTTTTTGGCGTGTTGCAACTGTCTCTAACTTATCAAGTGCTGCAGTGAGCTCAGGTTTCTCAGGGGCCATGAATGGCTCTGGTTTTTGGGGTTCAGCAACACGTTTTTGTTTTGATGGCACCACGCCACGCTTTTGCTTTTGAGGTGCCACATCAGGCTTGGGTTCCTCAGGTACCACAGCAAACTCTGGTTTCCTAGGCACCAAGAAACGCTCTGTTTTATGGGCTGCCACAGCTGGCTTTGTTTCCTCAAATGTAACAAGTTCTGTTTTCTGTTGTAGCAAAACAGTCTCAGACTCCTCTGCTGCCACAAAAATATCTGCTTTTTGGGCTGCCACAGCTGGCTTTGTTTCCTCAGATGTAACAAGTTCTATTTTTTGTTGTACCAAAACAGTCTCAGACTCCTCCGCTGCCACAAAAAGTTTTGCTTTTTGAGCTGCCACAGCTGGCTTTGTTTCCTCAGGTGCCACAACAAGTTCTGTTTTCTGTTGTAGGAAAACAGTCTCAGACTCTTCTGCTGCCACTAAAAGCTCTGCTTTTTGGGCTGCCACAGCTGTCTGTGCTTCCTCAGATGCCACAACAAGTTCTGTTTTTTGTTGTACCAAAACAGTCTCAGATTCTTCTGCTACCCCGAACAGCTCTGATTTTTGGGGTGCCACAAAAGGCCCTGTAACCTCAGGCAACATATCAGGCTCTGCTTTTTGCACTACTCGCACAGGTTCTAGTTCTTGAGGTGCCACAAACGGCTTTGTTTTGGGGGGTCTTGCAATGGCCTTTGTTTTTTGAGAAACAGCAACAGAATCACAGAATCACAGAATCACAGAATCACCCGGGTTGGAAGGGACCTCAAGGATCATGTAGTTCCAACCCCCCTGCCTAGCAGGGCCACCAAACACACACATTCAGATCAGGTTGCCCAGGACCCTGTCCAACCTGGCCTTAAACACATCCAAGGACGGGGCATCCACAACCTCCCTGGGCAGCCCGTTCCAGGGCCTAACCACTCTCCTTGTATAGAACTTCCCCCTAACATCCAACCTAAATCTTCCCTCCTTCAACTTCGATCCATTTCCCCTAGTCCTGCTGTTGTCAGCCCTTTTGAAGAGTTTACTCCCCTCCTGGGTGTAGGTTCCCTTCAGGTATTGATAGGCTGCAATGAGGTCACCCCGCAGCCTTCTCTTCTCCAGGCTGAACAAGCCCAACTCCCTCAGCCTGTCCTCATAGGGGAGGTGCTCCAGCCCCCTGATCATCTTAGTCGCCCTCCTCTGGACCCTTTCCAAAATCTCAATGTCTTTCTTGTACTGAGGGCTCCACACCTGGACACAGTACTCCAGATGGGGCCTCACAAGAGCCGAGTAGAGAGGGACGATCACCTCCCTGTCCCTGCTGACCACCCCTCTCCTGATGGAGCCCAGGATCCCATTTGCCTTTCGAGCTGCCAGAGCGCACTGCTGGCTCATGTTCAGTCTCTCGTCCATCAGGACCCCCAGGTCCTTCTCTGCCGAGCTGCTCTCAACGACCACTCCTCCCAGCCTGTACGGGTGCCTGGGGTTCTTCCGGCCCAAATGCAAAACCTTGCACTTTGCCGTGTTGAACCTCATTAGGTTCACCCGAGCCCAGCCCTCCAGCCTGTCGAGGTCCCTCTGAATGGCATCCCTTCCTTCCACCGTATCAACCGCACCATTCAGCTTGGTGTCGTCAGCAAACTTGCTGAGGGTGCACTCAATTCCCTCATCGATGTCATTAATAAAGATGTTAAAGAGCACCGGTCCCAAGACAGACCCTTGGGGGACACCACTTGTTACCGGCCTCCACCTGGACATAGAGCCATTGACCACCACCCTCTGTCTGCGGCCTTTCAACCAGTTTCTTACCCATCGGGTCGTCCACCCATCAAATCCACTTCCCTCCAATTTGGAGATGAGGATGTGGTGGGGGACCATGCCAAAGGCCTTGCTCAGGTCCAGGTAAATGACATCAGTCGCCTTCCCTTCGTCCACCAATGCCGTCACTCCATGATAGAAGGCCACAAGATGAGTTAGGCATGACCTTCCTTTGGTGAAGCCGTGCTGGCTGTCTCGGATCACATGCTCATTCTTTATGTGATCGAGCATGTTGTCCAGGAGGATCCGTTCCATGATCTTCCCAGGCACGGAGGTGAGACTCACCGGCCTGTAGTTCCCCGGGTCCTCCCTGCTCCCCTTCTTGTATATGGGAGTGACGTGACCCTTCCTCCAGTCATCCGGGACCTCACCTGACAGCCACGACTTCTCAAATATGATGGAGAGCGGCTCGGCAACCACCTCAGCCAGCTCCTTCAGGACCCTGGGATGCAAGCCATCCGGCCCCATAGACTTGAATTCATTCAATCTAAGGAGGCACTCTCGGACTTGCTCTGCCCTTACAGTGGGGAGGGATTTACCTCCTTGGTCCCCACATAGAGGTTTGGGGATGCAGGGTTCAGGGACGTGAAAAAGACTAGAATCCTGGCCACCAGTGAATACCGAGGTGAAGAACTCATTCAGCACCTCAGCTTTCTCTTCATCTGTTGAAGCCAGTTCTCCTTTTAAATTTACCAAAGTAGGTACGCCCGTTTTGGCCTGTCTCTTCTGGCCAATGTACCTGTAGAAGGTTTTCTTATTGTTTTTCACGTCCCTTGCCAAGTTCAGTTCTGCCTGCGCCTTGGCTTCCCTGATCCCACGTCTGCAAGTCTGGACGGCATTCCTGTATTCTTCCCAGGTGACACAGCCTTGTTTCCAGAGCTTGTACACCCCTTTCTTCGCCCTCAGTTCTCTCAGCAGGTACTTTCTTGTCTGGGACAGTTGTCTTGGTCACTTCATATATATAAAAGATATTAGTTCTAAGTTTAATGATTGCTCAAACACATAACTTCAAGTAAATCAAAATACATAAAAGCACAATTGTAATGAAAACATTAAAAAATTGTCAAGCATTTATGTTAGTTTTAATGATAAATATAACACAGTTTTTTTTGCTTTTCAAATACATCCACACACACACACTTCATGTCACCATATGTGGAGGTATATATGAACAGATAGTGTAATTTACACTATAAGTAAAAAATCACAGTATTTATAAACTAAGTGTGCAGGACAAAAGATATTAGTAGTACTGCATGTATTATTATTAAAAGATATTAATAATAGAAATTGAAGCTCAAGAATTGAGTGATGGCATATTGCTTTTCTTGGTAGACCTTCTGGTATTTCAAGAACATTGACATGGTCTGCTGTTAGCTGCTAGAATGGATACTTTTCTTCTGCTGCTACCACTTCAAAGAGGGGGGTTGGACTCGATGATCTCTGGAGGTCCCTTCCAACCCCTACAATTCTGTGATTCTGTGATATTAGTTATCGCTGTTTTTATTAACCAAAGTAGGTAGTGAGTAGTACAGTAGGAATAATCCAAAATAGTAAGATGATTTTGAGCAAAGAAGACAAGTAATTCACACATTCAAAATGTGTCACTATTCTTCTAAACGATCCACCTATGCATGTTTCACAAACATATCCAGATACATAGAACAAACACAATTTGAAATCTCAGAATCAGAAGGCTTGGTAAATTAGTTTAAAGAAAAGGGGAAAAATACTGCTTTTATTGTTCTACTAATGTTGAGACTTACCTTTCTCTGGTAGAGGTTCTGGTTTTTCAGGTACAGCCACAGGTTCTGGTAATTTCTTCTCTGGAACAATCTTCTTTGGCACCTCAGGTTCTTTAAAAATATGTATTTGCTTACTTTCAGAAATTTTAAGAATTGTAATTTAATATAGCTCAAAGGATAACATTATCAGAAAAAAAAACCAACCCTCTTATAAACAGTCTATGTGTTTTTAATATTCTTTAATGTGCTCCAGTAATAGCCACTGTTACTGAGAGTTATTCATAAGGGAAGAAGACAACACAAACTATAACACTTATGCATGTAAGAATATAGCAAAGGATAACACAGACTTTAAAAGATAGTATTCAGATAAACTAATTAAAATTTATGTGCAATTTTATTAGTACTGAACATGTACCTTTAGGTGGTGGAGGTTCTGGTTTCTTAGGAACTTCAACATGTACTTTTTCTTCTGGAACCACTTTCTTGGGTACCTCAGGCACTTAAAAGAAAGTAGTTTATGTTATTCGTAAGAAATTTAAACAGTTCCTTAGCACTTTGGACGTGACAAAAATAAAACTTGTGGACATCAAAAACAACAGTGGCTTTTGTTATGAGCATCATTTATTTTTCTTTGGCTATAGAAAATTTTCTGAGGCAATTTTTTTTTGCTTAACAAAAAGGTTAACTTCTATGCTTCTCTGTCTCTCACATATAAAAACTACAACTTAATCAACAAAAAATATTGACTATTTATAATTACAGAAAATAAATTTACTAAAATCACATTCTAGACAACAAAGGGTATTTCTTTAATTCATCATGTACAGCAGTTACCTTTAGTTGGTGGAGGTTCTGGTTTCTTTGGTACTTTAACTGAAATCTCTTCTCGGACCACTTTCTTTGGTACCTCAGGCACTTGAAAAATATTAATAACTTTTTCTATGAGAATTTCATAAACAGCATTAAAGCACAATAGCATAACTGTACTAGGGAGTTCACCAATTATCAAGATATATAGATACTTTTCTCACAATAAAAATCTAAACATTTGTTCACTTAAGCTTAAACAAAAGAAGAAAATCCCACAAAGGTCTTGGGTATTGTCTTCTACAATGTTAAAACAATAAAGGGTGATATTTCCCATTCTGTTATTTTGTTTCATAATGGCAAATATCTTTAGCTGGTGGTACTTCCATTTTTTTAGGCTCCACAACTGGTATTTTCTTTTCTGCAACTTGGGCACTTCTGGCACCTTAAAATTAATACTAATGCTAATATTAATATCTGAATAAATTTGAATGTCATTAAATGGAAAAAAGACAGAAGCAAAAGGACACCAAGGAGCATCAAGCACACATAATATCCTTTACCAAAGAGACCTTTTGCTCTCAATCTTGATTGGGATACATTTGAACATATCAAGGGGAAAAGAGTCTGTTCCCCAAAATTAAATATATAAGCTCACATTTTATGAAGTAAAAAATACAGATAAATAGTATCAAAAAGATCTTATCAGTGAAAGGAAAAAAATTATTTTCATGTATTTATTAATGTCAGGTACCTTTAGCTGGTGGTACTTCTGGCTTTTTAGGCTCAGCAACTTTGATTTTCTCTTCTATTTTCTTGGGCACTTCAGGCTCTTTAAGGAAAGAGATGATTTACAGATATTTTATAGAATTTCACAGCTATGTTCAAAATTTTTAAGTAAAACCACAAATTAGGAAAAGCCTTAATGGAATCACATTTTTACTAAAACAAGGTTAGTACTCAGTGTCCCTGTAAAGTCTGAGGTAGCATTTCAGAGCCTTTAGAAGCTTTAGTCAAGTGGAGATTGGGGATGTGGCAGACTTAAATGCATTCTTCTGCATAAAATAACTTTTCCACTTAAGTCAACAGCATCTCTAATCTCTGACTAAGGCTGCCACTGTCCAGTCTGCTTTCTTTGTCATATTCTATGTCATGTTCTATGCATGATAATTTTGTCTCTGTGTCAATATAGATTTCTCCCTTGTGTTAGATATCTGTATCACTCTGTACTTTGATGTTCTTAAACATTCTTCTGGAGCTAATTATTATTTTTTTTCTTTTTTACTGTTAGTCAACAGTATGTCAGATTACAGAAGCACTGCTTTCCCTTAAAGATTTCTGCCACGGTATTCAAGAATCAGTCTCATAACTGCCCAATTATATGAGCATTCTAAATTCACTAGTACACTAATCACACTCCAAAGAAGAGATTTTTCAAAGCAGTAGCATACTAAAAGTATGACCACAGAAAATAAATATAGTAGAACAACAGAAACTAGTTGAAACAATCATGTTAGAGGTCTTTTCTTCCAAACTTTAGTTCTATATATACCTTTGGCTGGTGTTGGTTCTGGTTTTTTCGGCACAGTGATGGGTACTTTCTCTTCTGGAATTTTCTTGGGCACATCTGGCACTTTAAAGAAAACAGCATTTATTTTTGTTATTTTTAAAGCATTTAAAGTAAATTATTTAGAAGAGCGTCACAAGAAGAATAGCAGAATGATTCATAAGAACGAATCTGAAATTAGATGTGCAATGCAGGAAATGTTGTATATTACTACATTCTATAGGAATGTTTATAAATAAGGAAGAAAGGATGAATTTTATTTTAATGTAAACACCTCTGCCCAAGAGAAAGAGAAATCTTCTCAGAGTTTAACCATTGTTGACATATAGACTTTAAGTGGTGTTCCTGTCTTTTTTGGTACAGCAAAAGGTACCTTCTCTTCTGAGACAGATTTCTCAGGTAGCGTGGGTACTTGAAAGATATGCACTTTTGGGAATTAGAAAAATAAAACACACAATACATGGAAGTAAGATAGAACAAGTAGATATGAAAGGACAGTCTGACAACACTTATATGTTCAAAACAGTTGCACTTGTTCTACTCTGACAAAGAATGGCTTGAAGCAGCTTAACTGGGAGACTTTTGTCATGCAGTAGTGACATATGACACAAAATGCTCATTCAAACAGCCTTCCAAAATACCTGAATGAACTGTTAGAAATGTTTTCATTTCTATATTGTATTTCTGTATTTCTAATGTTTTCAATAGCCAAATGCTATTTCTATTGAAAAATGAATCAATAAGTTTAACATGAACAATGTGAAAGAGAACAGAGATTTCTTGCTTGAGTATTGTGGAATTTCTGAAGCTGTTTAAGTATATATTAATATCCATAAAATGAAAATGCTTATTTTGTAAATCTTTCTGCCTATTGACTCAGCTAAAGTTTTTCTTATTACTACTAGTCCTTCTGATAATTTTCTGATATAATTTCTGTACCACTGCAACGGCTTGTTATTGGATAGAAGAAATAGCCAAATTGAACTATTTTTCAACATTTGGACAAGAGCAAAACAAGACAGAAGAAAGCTAAAGAAAAAGGATAAAGAAAGGATATGTTGGCCTATACCTTTGGCGGGTGGAGCTTCTGGCTTTTTAGACAGAGGGACAGGCTTCTCTTCAGCGATAACTTTTGTGGGCACTTCAGGCACTTGAAAGATATTTACTGTTTTTAATTTTACGACTTAAAGTATACATACAAATAAATATGACTAGTAGAGAAACACGAAAACTGACAAACAACATCACAAATTTCACACAAGTTGATTACTAACTATTAAATGAGTAAGAAACACAAAATATGAACAAAAGTTGACAAGGCCTAGGTTTAACTGGACTACTATAGTACCTTTAAATGGTGATTCTGGCTTTTTAGACACAGGAGTAGGTTCTGGTTTTTTAGGCACAGCAAGAGGCACTTCAGGAGCAATTTTCACAAATGCAGGCACTTTAAAGATATTAGTTCATTTTAAGAATTTTTACAAAACAGAAAAACAAGTCATACAAAAAAAGCCTGTATTAAATGCAAGTAACGAACAAAAAGAATGAACACAAATATTAATTATATTGAACAAGATCCAAACTATGAACATGAATAATTAAATTTTTCTTGAAGGTCATCAATTTGCAAATTGCAGATAATCAATTGCAGATGATGAATGACCAAATTGCAGATGAGAGATGATCAAGAAGTTCATATACCTCTAGGTGTCGAAGTCTCCTCTTTTCTATGAACAGTGGAAATTTCTTCTTCTACATATATTTCCTCATAAACTTCACGTACTTGAAAGATATTAGTATAATTTTAAAGTTAACATAGAATTACATCTTCAGACAAGACAGTAAGAAAGACAAAGAAATCAAATGTACAAGCTCATCTTAATATGCACAGCTCTATCTTACATCTACACTAAAAATCAGGTGTATTTGGAATAAGGGGGAAAAAAAACAACTATGACTTTCTATACTGCCACAATAAGACCTCTGCACATTAACAGAAGACGTGTGACATGTCCTTAACTGATCTACTTTCTCGATTAGACCCCTCTAACTTTTTCAATTTGTCTGTTTTTTAATTATTATTTTTCCTTGGGGGTTCCTACCTTCATTTGCTGCAAAACTAAGCTAACAATTTTTTTTTTCCCTAAAGCACAAATCCAGGTGAGTTTTATTTTTTACTCAGGTTTATACTGTGGCTGCTAAAGGTTGTGGTACATAAAATACTCCCAAAATTGTTTAAGATAGATATATGAAAACAGATCTCTTATTCTTCGAATCCCACTTAAAATATTTTGTACCTTTAAGATGTGAAGCTTCTTCTTTTTGTGGAGCAGGAGGTATTTTTTCTTTGTGGACAGGTTTCTTTGGTACTTCAGAAATTTAAAAATATTTTATTTTACAAATTTGCACTAGGAAATAAGTTGCACAGTTTGTAAAACAACAAAAATGCTACTACAAAAAAGCATAAAAATGCGAGGCATTAAGCTGTGAATACAATATGACAACTTAAGTTTATGCATTTCTGTTTTTGTAAATCCTGGCACTTACAAGTCTGAATTTGGTAATCTCTGAAAAGATAACAAATGTTGCCTTTTTTTTTTTTTTTTTTTTTTTTTTTTTAAAGCTACGTTTCCGTAAAAATATCTGGAGGGCTTTGTAATTTTTGTCTGAATTGAAGTCATAGTCTTCAACAGAGCTCCTGACATAACTGGAAAGAGGGCTTCTGGGACCTTTGCAGATTTGTCACTGCATTTCTTTGTTTATTTAGTCTTAAGACATTGTCAGAGAACGTAGTTTGGGAAAAGAAATGTGACTAGCAGTCAAAAAATGAGGTTGATCCTTGGCTCTGCAATGAACTCCCTGATAACATGACTGATAACATTTTTGGGCTGTGGGAAAGTTTAAATAATTTTGTCTGTTTAAATTTTAAGTTCTTGATGCAAAATGTATCAATGTGTTTGTGCAGCTCCTAATAAGAGACAAAAAAATAAATAATTACAGAGTATGCCTATGGAATTTGTTCTCCTAAATGATGAATTACTGCATTGGTAAGTGCTCGTTATTTTAACCTGTGAAAAGTGCTACTGAAATACTTTGTATTTCTTTGTGTTAGCAAAAGGATTTCCTTTAATCCCCCTGGTATGCATGTTCTCTTCCTCAGATAAAGAACATAAATTGCTCATACAATAAGAGATGAAATGGAGGAAAACTGCGTACAGCACTTCCTATTGCTGTTCAGTAAAAAGACTCATGATGGATTTCTCACTTGTTACCTCAATTTTTAAAGAGATTAGAAAAAATTCCATTATGAGATCATATACCTTGAGGTGGAGGAGCTTCTTCTTTAGGCACAGCAGCAGGTATTTTCTTAAGTGAGACTGCTTTCTTTGTCACTGCAGGTGCTTCAAAGATATTACATTTTTAAGAACATTAACAAAATGTAAGTAACAAAACAAAGAACAAATGACAGACACATAGTAACTAATGAAACATTAGAATGAGAACATTAAGTGACTGGAGCAAAGACAGAGTGATGACGGTACGAATAGCTGACTTGTAGGTTATTATTATGCATGTTGGTTTATATATATATGGTTTTAATAGTGTACCTTTAGGTGCTGGAGCTTCTGGCTTAATAGGAATAATAGCAGGGAGCTCTTCTGTTGGAAGATCTTCATAAAATTCTGGCTCTTTAAAGATATTAGCATATTTTACGTATTTTAATATTATGTACAAGACAAGATTAGAAAGAATGCGTAAAATGCAGAGACAAATGCAGACAAATAACTGAACACAACTTATTTAAATATCTAATTTCAACCTGATCGTTTGCCTACACTTATTAGAAATGGTCATTCCCAATGTGTAGAATACAAATTTATAAAAATATTTCATTATATTTTCTAATTATTTATTTCTCGTTTTAGATGCAATACTATATTTCAGTTGAATTTCCCACACCCATATCTGGACTTAAGCATTTATATTCCAGCTCAAAAAATTATTTAAGTCATACTCAGATCAACTCTTAAGCCAGCATTTGCTTCATTCTGTTTTGTTTGGTTTTTTTTCTTTTTTTGTTCTAATACAGCTGAACTGTTTTCCCGGATCAGAAGTTTAATTTCTCTCTTATTTACATTTATTTCACCCAGCAATAGCAGAGAAAAGAAAAATGTTAAAAATTATATCAAAATGTTGGAGGCAGAGAGAGTCTCAAAGATACTCATGGAAATTACTTACAACCAATTACAACAAAATGAACTGAAAATGACTCATGTTTTATAAAACAACCTAGAATGTGAACCAAGGAATTCTCTGCAATTTACGGCTCAGTAGATGTATCACTGATGTACCTTCATATAAAGGAGCCTCATCTTCTTTAGGAATTAAGATGGGTATTTTGTCTTCAAGTACAGCTCTCTTATCAATCTTGGGAACTTGAAAAGATATTAGCTTTCTTTTAGTAACTTCAAAATAATTTTCAATTTTTAAAATCCCAAAGAGAAATCAGTCCAGATAACAAAATTCCTTTGAATTCCCAAATACTGAGCATTTTGATGAAAGAAACATTCCATCTAGAACTGTCTTGCTGGAACAACGAATTACGTAGAAAACATATTGTTTCTGCTTTCAAAGAGCATATGCGTTTGCTTTTCTCACTCTGTCTTCTTGCCTTTCTTTCTGACACACGTGACAACATCAGTGGTTTGAACTTACTAGCTCTTGTGCTATTACTTCTCTAGGAATATCATTACTACTATACTTGCTTTAAACTCCCAGTTTAAACTAAATTTACATCTACATCACAAAAATTAAGTTTTCATGTCTGGATAGTGTAAGTAGAGTAACTACTCAACATGTTTTTTTGTTCATAAATCATCATATTTCTGTCTAGCACATGCATAACAAACATACAGAATATCTGAATGAGAGAGCACTTAGAGCTGAAGCAACAGCTAGGGACTAAATTACACCATTCTCATGGTGTAAAGAACACGAGGATCATTTTAGAAGATATTAGTTGGGAAAAAACAGTCCTAAATTTTTCCTTTCCAAAAAATCTCATAGCTAAGGTTCCTTTATCTTTCATTTCAGATGCACGTGGAGGTTTCTTTTCTTCAGGGACAGCTCTTCTGATAACAGCCAGCCCTTTAAGATCTTATTTCCTTTTAGGGCTTTTAAAGTTATTTGGAAGAAGTTAGAAAAAAAGCAAATCTAAGACAGATTCATAAAGCAACGAAGGATTAAATGCTTCTTGACAGAATATTTATGTTAATTCTGAAGATTAGACAGAAGAATAACATACTTAAAACATTTTCTTGAAAGACAGACTTAGTTTTAGCTGATGGAAACTACGTCCTTTTCAGGAAGACCAAAAGTACTCTTACTTCTGAACTTAAAGAATGAGGCACATATTTTTCAAAGCAACACTCATGTCTTTTCAACAAATGACTTGAAACAAACAGGCCAAAAATGACTCAATCACAAACAACTGAGTAGAGCTTCATAGAGACATAAAACACAGATACGTATTTCTCAACGAATAATGAAAACAAAAGACTGAAATCAGAGTTCATGACTCAATGAGGACAACACAAAGGAAATATACCTTCAGCTGGTGGAACCGTTTCCTTTTTAGGAACAGCGGGTACTTTCTCCTTTGGAACAGGTTTCTTTGGCAGTGCTGGCACTTTAAAGACATTTGTAACGTTTTTAAGAATTTTTGCAGTAGTAACAGTACATAAGAATAAGCATTAAAAAAAATGCAAACAGTGCAATGAGTCAGAAAAGAACAGTTAGAATTAGAAAAACACAAAATAGAGTGCCTTTGGTTGCTATTGAGTGGTAGACTTAAGAGCTATCCTCCTCATCTGTTTTGCATGAATTCACACAGCTGTTTGGTAAACTCAGTAGAGTGGGATTGGCCTTAATAAAAAACTGACCACAAGGTGAGTTTCTCGCAAATTAAGAGCTCTGAAGAGAAAAGTAAAGAACTCTGAATTACAACAGGAACTCTTCTAACATGCGCTGATCATTGCTGTTCATAACACAGTCTTTGTGGAGACTGACACTGAGAACACATATCAGTATCAAATCCACTCCAGCATATAGTTAGGTTGAAGAAAGTAATTGTCTTCTGGGATTCTGTGGGAAAATGACTTGACTGCTTGACAGACTTCTTTTAATTTATACATCTACTTGTTTTCAATACTTAGATATAAAATGTTGTTAATACTCTGACAGCAAAAATTAAATCTTGGAGGTCCTCCTCCAAATGCCTTTGCCCTCAGAAAGAATTTGTCCAAGTTTTGATTTGTTAAGTAAGTATTCATCTTTAATAATTAAGTTCCTTAATCCCAGCCTTTGACAGTACTGAGAAAAAAATTAGGTATTTGTCAAATCAGAATAGGTAATTTACTGCTTTTGGGGATTCTGAGAAGACAGAAGTCTGCATTTTTAAATTCCTCTTAAAGCTCATGTACCTTTAGCTGGTGGAGCTTCTTTTTTTGGAACAGGAACAGGTACTTTTTCTTCTGGCAGAGGTCTTTTAGGCACCTCGGGTTCTTTAAGAAATATTTCAATAGGGATTTTAAGTTAGTTTTGAGGAATTACAACAGATACAAAGACAGAAAGCAGAATAATCACTTAATTTAGAATAATTATCTATGCCATCAAGAGAACAACCACTAGTCTCAGAACTTGATGATAGCTAAGGAATGTAAGTGTACATCTTTCTGGTACATTTCAGATACAGTTTTGATTGGCATGGTGGATCCTATGATCGTATAATCACACATATAAAAGATAAGAAGGAAAGCCTTGCTTGAATTTTAACAGCTCCATGATTCATCGGAACTAAAATGTACAAAAGAAACACATTGATACATAATAGTATTGAATCCAGACTGGAGCTGAATTGCATCAGAAAAGTATCATTTACTTTGTTTGTATCACATCTACACTGGTTCAATCTTTCCATTCCACTCTGGAGAGAATTCCTTAGTAATAGGGAATGGATTTATCATCATCAGCTGCAGACAGACAGAGTAGTACAAATGGGGAAAAATATAAAGAAGGAGGCTTAAGCAGTGGCTTAAACAGCAATGATAAGAATAAAGAAATCATGACATGATGTACCTATAGCTGGTGGGATTTCATAAGTTTCCTCATATGCTTCCTCATATTTCTCATAGATTTCTTCTTTCTCCCTAAACTCATACTTCTCATAGATATCTTCCTTCTCTTCAGCCTCCAGTTCATACTCCTGTTCCTGGATTTCTCTGTATCTCTCAGGTAATTCAGGTTCCTCATATGCTTCAATTTCTTCAGTTTCCTGAACCCCCTCAAATTCTTCAATACTTTCATACGTCTCATACTTCTCATACTCTTCATATGCATATTCATATTTCTCTGCTGCAGGAACAGGAGCCGGAGCAGGGACTTTCCGAATGGGTTTCTTGGGTATTTCAGGCACTTTAGAGATGGTATTATTGTTAGTACATTTACAGTTATTTCATTTCGTTTACAGTTGGACAAAACCATCCATACAGAACAGAAAATATTTGTGATAACCACAAGCACTATTTACTTCAAAATTTAAGAATATGCTCCAGAAATGGTACATATTCCAGAAGATTTTAGGAAGGAAGAGGAAAAAAAAAAAGGAAGAAAGAAAAGTATCTGTACCTTTACTTGGAGGTGGTTCTTTGGGCTTGGGAACAATGGCTGGTACTTTCTCTTCTGCAACATCTCTTTTATGCACCTCAGGGACTTTAAAGATATGATTTTCTTTTAGCAATTAGAAGGAAAAACTTAAAGCAATATAATTAAAAACAAACACATGGACAATAAACAGCTTAATGACTTCACAATGCAAACAGTGATGAGAGTTTTAACATAAATCAGAGCAGAAATCTCATACAACAGAGAAAAGTTAGAAAGAAGAAGCTCAAGAGTCTTTTTAGCATGAATACAAATGATCTGGAGCACGTGTACCTTTTGAAGCAGGAACTTCCACTTTTTCAGGA
Organism: Centrocercus urophasianus; assembly: GCF_019232065.1. NCBI lineage: Eukaryota > Metazoa > Chordata > Aves > Galliformes > Phasianidae > Centrocercus > Centrocercus urophasianus. The sequence continues at coordinate 14,822,266 of NW_024884756.1, read as the reverse complement.
GGGGCAACAGGTACCTTCTTTTCAGGAACAACTTTCTTAGGCACCTTGGGTACTTTAAAGATATAACCTGACTTCAGTGTTCTTGTTGCACAGTTTTTAAATAGACACAAACCGAGACACTTTCCAACAGCGGAACAGAAACTCAACAGTGTACAGAAAGAAACAGTGAAGTGACAAACTCAGTACAACACAGACATATTAAAAAGTCTTGTGCTAAGCTCAGCTTGTATGAAGAATGCTATCTATCAACAACAGAGCATTTACAAATGCAATACCTTTTTCTGGTGGAACCGGCACCTTTGTAGGAACAGGTACCTTCTCTTCTGGAACAGGTTTCTTAGGCATCTCAGGCACTTTAAAGATATATTTTCAATTTAGAATGTCATCAACCAGAAGTAACAGTAAGACTACAAAAAACATAGATATATACATAAAAACATATATGTACATATACATAAAGAAATAACAATAAAGGACATGGGCAGACTTTTTGAAGAAGTTAAATTGTTTTGGAGATTATTATTTGTCAGGAATCTGATAGGCACTCTGAGACATTGATACAGAAAGACAATAAGGACACAAAAATAACACAAGTAACAAGCAACATAAAACAAATGTTGCTACTGAATGAGAACAACAAGAGATAGCTTTCCTAGTTATTAATTTATATACCTTTTGCTGGAGGAAGGTCCATTTTGTCAGGAGTGGGCACAGGTATTTTTTCTTTTGGAGCAGGTTTCTTAGGAATCTCCAGCTCTTTAAAGATATTATTTTGCAAACAAATTTTAAAACTACTTTCAGAACACTGAAGACACTAAGAAACATGAAACAAGACCACAAACTCACCAATACAACAGTTAAGATTTACATAGAGCTCAGAAAAAGAAATGAAGTACATTAATTAAGTCAAAAGATCTCATGGATAACTTGCAAGCAGTGTTGTACCTTTTGCTGGTATGGTTTTCTCTGGAATAGTTTCCTCTTCTTCTTTCTCAGGAATAAACATAGGAACCTTTTCTTCAGGCACAACTTTCTTTGGTGCCTCAGGCACTTTAAAAGATATTAAGAACTTTTGCAATGTTCCAAAGAAAAATTGATGATGTAGAACAAAAAGACACCAACTCTAAGATAGTTACTGTAACAGTAAGTAACACAAGGGAAACTCAATTCATTACTTTCCATTCCTTTTATGAAAATAGCAATTTGATTATAAGATTATGTGAGAATTTACTTTCGCCTAATTCTTATACTTAATTATTACCAACTGTATTACCAATGTAAACTGCAAATGAGTGGTTGTAGATTTTTTTAGTTTCTAACATATATCCTATAACTGTTTTCTTTTCAATTTTGTTCTAAAAACTCAGCTGCTTAGGTAGACTTTGCTCAGCTTTGAAGAAGAGGTTCTGAGTAATCTGCTTCCACATCAAATTTTGCATTTAGGATCCATCTTCTGGTTACTTACAGAGCCAATTGTGTTTTGACTTTTTTGTGTGTATTAGTTAGTAGGCTTGAGACTATAACATACACTTTCAAAATATATGTCAGAATGATCTCCATGAATTGAAGAATTTTGAGATAAAGTCCCACAGGACATTATTTTGGACATTAGTACTTTGTTGAAACATTGTGAGTCAGGAAGATGAATTCTCACTAACAATATCACAATGAATTCTTTAATTCATGGCAAACATTTAAAATCGAAAACAAATAAATCATTCAAGACCAGATTTCTCAGCCCAAGGAAGCCCTACCTGAGATCTAGCACTCCACTATCTACAGTGGAGTAGCAGTGTGCTAGAACCTGGGATGTGGCTTCACATGACTATAAACTGATTCTACTGCAACATGAAAATATAAGGAAAGAGAATTATCTTCACACACTGCAAAATGATATACCTTTAGCTGGAGGAATTTTCTTTACTTTAGGAACTGCAACATGTACTTTTTCTTCCGGTACAGCTCTCTTGGGCACCTCTGGCACTTAAAAGATATTGTTTTGATAAGAATTTTTCTATTACATTTAGAACATCACAACTACTACACAGCTACAAAAAAATACAGAACAAGGGTCACAAACAACCATAAGATGAAGAAAACTTCCTTCAAAAGAATAATTAAAGTTTACACCCAACTTAATCACTAGAGATGAAGATCTGACGAACTGAACAGAGCTTTCAGGTAATTTTCAGGAAGGAATGTTGTACCTTTTACTGGTATTTCTGGAATAGCTTCCTCTTCTTCCTCTTCTTCAGGAATAAAAGTAGGTGCCTCTTCAGGAGCAGGTCTTGGTATTTCTGGCACTTCTGAGGTAGTATTTAATTGTAAGAAACTTAGACACAATATCAGGAGCAGAGAGAGAACTTACGCTGAAGCTGAAGAGCACAAATTAGCAAGTACATAGACAACATCAGAAGCAGAGAGACAACATACAGAAGCTGAACAGTGCAAATTAGCAAGTACATTTTTAACAATCTGCTATGATACTACAGTTATATACTAATAACAAACATACAGAAACAACAAGAAGCATTTTGCACAAATTCGCCGATGAGAAGAGATACCTTTGGCTGGTGAAGGCTCTGGCTTTTTATGTACAGGGACAGGTACTTTCTTTTCTGGAACTTTCTTGGGCACTTCAGGCACTTTAAAGACATTGTTGATTAAGAAAATAATTTTCAGTGTAACATAAAATAACTGTGTAGCTGACATTAAGATAACTACACAAACATGATAAATTTAATTGTGTATGATAACTGTTCTTAAAATAACAACTACAGATTCCTCCACAGATATAAATTTATAAACAACTAGTTGACTGCATTGTAAGTCAATGTAGTAAGGCTGGGGGGAAATCTGGATGTTTAGGTACATTATCTTTCAGAGCAGCTGGTTTTGAAACTGCAAGTATTTTAAAATAACTTGGAATTGTAAATAGCTATTATCTTTTGCCCCACTCAAAAAAAAAAAAAAAAAAAAAAAAAAAAAAGCCACAAAAAGGAGACAATACATGACACAAACATGGAAATTTAGAAAGTGTAAAGTAAATATATCACCCATGTTCAACATAAGTGTACATAACACAGTCACAATACAGTGTTCTGATAACACACAGGGCAATGAATGGTTCAGTATGAAATACACTAAGAAGAGGAGTGGGTTTGTTGATTGCAGTCTTCTAAAACTGGAGAAACAAAACTAGGGTTACTTGTTTGAACCAGAAAATGGTGTACCTTTGGCTGATGGAGGTTCTTCCACTTTTTTAGGTACTGGGACAAGTACTTTCTCTTCTGGCACAGGTTTCTTTGGTACTTCAGGAACTTTAAAGATATAATTGCAATTAAAGAATTTCATTTTTGAACCACCACGCAAAGAATCAATAAAAATTGAATGAATCTATTTGAATGACAAAACGAACACACAAGAATAGACTCTTCAAACTACATTACATTAAAGAACACATGTGAACGAAGAACTTTGCTTTTTAAAAATATTTGGCTAAGAGCTGATATACCTTTAGCTGGTGGAAGATCCTTCTTTTTCTTTACAAGAATTGGAACCTTCTCCTCTTGCACAGGTTTCTTTGGCACTTCAGGAACTTTAAAGATATTATCGTAAAATGAGCCTGGAATAAGCAGCTGCAACACCATGACATAAAAGCCAATAACACTAAACATTTTAACACAAACACACAGAATGACAGTTCTTAAGACCAATAATCCTTTTGCTGTCATCTTGCTTAATACAAGTGAGAAGATAAATGAAGTCTAGAAGACCTTTCTGATTACATATAATTATAAGTTGCTATACCTTTAGGTGGGGGAGCTTCCTTCTTCTTTGGCACCTGGACTTTCTTTTCAGGTTCAGGTTTCTTTGGCACCTCAGGCACTTCAAAAGATTATTTTGGTTAAAACATAACCCACGAGCTATTCAAAACAGAGAATAGCAGAAAACAGCAGCGCAAACACATCAAACACAGAGCCCCCTCCCAAAAGAAAAGAAAAGAAAAAATAATGCCCAAGTGAAGCATCTGCAACATGGTGTAAGTTATATATTCAGAGAATGCCTGCTAACATCAAGTGATGATATACCTTTTGCTGGAGGAACTTCCTTTTTCTTCAGAACAGGTATTTTTTCCTCTGGAACAGCCTTCTTGAGCACCTCAGGCACTTGAAAGATACCATTAATGTCTTAGGTATTTACTTCCAAAACAACAGGAACAAACAAGCAAGAACTCCTAACACAAATAAATCTCAAAGTCATACCCAAAACGAACAGCTATAATTTAAAATGATTTGAGCACAAAGACAAAATAAAACAGAAAACAGATCACATTCATTGCTGTTCAGCCTATCCTCCCTGATCAGCCACAGATGCCACCAAGACATTTTCTTTTTTAGTTCAAGAATTTACTTGTTGAGCCAAAGACTGAGAAAGGCAGGATGTGGCTTTTTAGAACCAATTAAAGATAATAGTGGGGAAACTAACTAAAATACAAATTCAACCCTTTCCTCAATTTTTGGAACAAATGAAAATGCTAACAGTAGATGAAAACAAACTTTGTAATAAGCACTTGCTTTAAGCGCAGTATTAATATTTAGGGTTTCACTTTTCTCCTTACTTTCTTCTAAAGCTATGATCCTAACACTTCTATGAAAGACATTCAACAGGCTACACTTGATCATGCTGACTGCATCAGTTTTGCACATATATCAAATATATATTGCTGATTACATTTTATTCTTCAAAATTTTCCAAGTGCTACCAACATGCTAAAAGCAAGTGGACACAGTTTACATATTGATTCAAATCCAACAGAGAACTGGACAAATAACAAGCACTCAGCAGTCCATACCATAATTTGTTGGTTAATGGCATCAAATCAAATCCTGACTCAGCTGAAATAAGCACAAATTTTCCATTTAACTACACTTTCAACTAAAATGTATACTAATAGTTATTGTACTCCACAATCCAGAAGTATTCATGCAAGTTTTATGTGGATGTGAGGAGAATGATCACTTGCTGAGCATATTGAAGAAAGACTGCTGCACATACAGGTTAATTTTAATTGCTGAGATTAGTCAAGAGAAATTTTAACCAACCCTAATTTTCCAGCTCAGGAGAAACCTCACTTTTGCTGTGTGCAGCATGGCCTTTTCTTTAATAGGAAAAATGTACTAATCAATTTATTAAAATTATAGAGCAAACAACTTTAAACATAATTTTTACTCATTAGTCAGTTAAAAAATTTTTTTTCAACTTCCTTATGGGGAAAAAACACTACCGGTTGATTTGATTCATATCTGGAAAATATGCTTTGTGTACTCTTACACAATTGCATCATATTGGAAAACTGGACATAGTCCACGTCTTTATATTAAGACGTAGGAAGACTTTATTACTAAGATCTTGGCATGGTCTAGTTTTCCTCTCTCAACAGTAAATAACTTGTTCACTCTGTTCTAACAATGTTGAAATTTTATACCATCAACATAAACATGATTTCTGAGGAAAATATCTAAAAATTAAGGGGATTGAAATATGTCAATTTAATAGAACTTTAATATCTTTTGTTTCCATAAATAAATACACTAACAACAATTACAGAATTTTCAAATAATTTTGAGAGGAATTCACAGAGGCTTGTGCTCTTAAATGACTTATTTTCAATTACCCTGGCCATTTGCTAGATAAAAATATAGTTTTTTGTTACACTTCTCACGAGCAATTCTAAACATTTCAAGCACAGACTGACAGTGGAATTTGACAAGGACAAAATAAAGTCCAATTAAATTGTCTTGGTTATATAGACTTCATGTGAAAGAGGAAAGAACATTTATGACGTGGAACATTTAAATTTGTGGAAGTAGTGAAGTGTAAGCATATAGCACACTTTCAACTCTGTATCCTAATCCTCAAAAGCCTTGGAAAAGAGCAATCTGTGAAGCACATCAGAATACACTAAGACAAAACTATTATACATTAACAGAAGATACTTCTCATTCTTGCACAGTCCTATTATAAAAGTATACCTCTAACTGGAGGTGGAGCCTCCTCTTCATATTGGGGAATTTCTGCCTCCTCCTCCTCATATTGAGGAACTTCCTCTTCATAATAAGCAGCTTCTTCTTCATAATGGGTGACTTCTTCCTCTTCATATTGAGGAACTTCTTCATACTGAGGAGCTTCTTCCTCATAGTGACTAATTTCTTCATAATGTTGGACTTCTTCCTCGTAATGGATTACTTCCTTCTCATATTTGGTTACTTCTTCATATTGTGGAACCTCTTCTTCCTCCTCATCCTGAGGAACTTCAATATACACCTTTTCTTTTTGGACAACCATCTTGCGTACTTCGGGCACTTAAAAAGATATCAATTAAAAGAATTTTAAAATTTAGCACATACATCTTAATAATACTAAGGATCACAAGGCAATGGCAAGTAAGAATTAAAATCAGAGGACAAACAATTCTCAGAAAACAGATTGGTACTCACTATACATGGAACATACAGGACACAGAAAACGTTTATATCATATTTCAATATTTCATTCAGTATACCTTTGGCTGGTGGTCTTGGCATTTTTTTAGGAGGAGAAATTGGTACTCTTTCTTCAATGATAGCCCTTTCTGGTACATCAGGCACTTAAAAGATACAGTATATGTATATTTAAGAATCCTTAGAAGTGTCATTTAGAAGAAAAATATTCTTGTCAAGACAAAAAAAATCATACAAATACATGGTTAATACACAAGACAATTGCACTTATTGACACTGGACATGTAATTACAGAACTAAAGTAGGCTGTAAATCAGTAAAAAAACAATAAATGTTTCAAGATCCCATCATAAGTGTTTGAGATGATTTCTACTTCATCCACTGCTGCCAGCAGTGAAGTTAAGTCTGCTGATGAGAAAAATTCAAAATCCATATTCGACCAACTACAAAATCACTAAATTCCATTTGCATCCTCTTTGGCTGTTCTTCTCCACAACAGTGACATCAGTAACAGAACAAAGTCTCAATCACTGTTAACAAAAGTTCTGCAAAGAAAACTCTAGATGAAGACGGGGGAGCATGTAGAAAAAAGCTGAGTGAGTGGATAAGAATGGATAAGATCCCTAACCTAATTAAGGCTAAAAGATTTCACTGTTCAGTGAAGAAGGCATTTCTCTTCTGTCATTTGTTTTACATAATGCCTGGTTTCTTCAGTAATGGCAAGCAACAACTCTACAGCAGCAAAAAAAGTTCCAAAAGATTAAGATGTGAATATGCACAGATTTTAAGATTCAGAAAATTCAGGAAAGAATGCATACTGTGTTTAAAAAGCATATTCTCTTCTCTTCCAGCAACAGCGTATGGGTTTTGCTCTCTGGGACTTACTAATCTATATCAGGGGAAGCTGCACAGAAAATTACCGTAGTATTGTAACATCTGGGAGGCAGCAAAGCTTGCTAAGTTTGAGAATAATTTTGACCTTTATTCTGTCAGATCTGAGATCTTTATGATCTTTAAGGATGGAATCCATTCCGTCAATGGCAAATCTGAGAATTCCCACATGCTTCCTTCATGGCAAGCTACTGTGACTGTAGATGCAGAGGGAATGGGATGATGTGAAGACTACCAAGCTTTTTAAAAGTTCTCTGGCAGAGTTCATGATTTTTAATTGTAAGGGCCAAGTACATCTCTATTTGAAATCTTAAAACTGACTGGAACTGGTAACTTTGATTGATTTGATTACAAAAATTGCATTGTGAGTAAATACTCTTCTCAGGAAAAGCAGGTTTCTATGGATTCTTTTATCACAACAACACTTCAATTTGCTGGGAGAACAGGTGAATTTGATATCCTTTTGTTTTGACCCTTATTTTCCAAAAGCAGCTGGTAAATTACAAAGACAGTCCTCTTATATTTTCCTTACAATATTCATGATCAGCCTGTCCCCAAACCATTCTCCAGAAGATTAAATAAATTATTTAAACTTCACATTGATGTGGTTATATTAGTTTTTCAATTCATACTGATATATTCAGGGTGATGATAATTTTATCAACAGCAACAGGAGCAAAAATAGTAAGTGTGAGCCAGCTTGTGAATAATTTTCCACAAATCAATAGATTACTTCCCTAAGTAATATGGCAATTAATTTTCTTTAAGAGCCATGGACTTTGATTAAAACCCTCCACCTGGCAGGTCTGACACATGAGATTATGCTAAACCACAGCTGCCTTGTTTTCCCTCAAATGTCCATGAGATGGCAGGATTTGCAAAGGAGGGTCTAGTGAAATAGTTGAGCTTTCACTCTAACAATAAGCCAGAACGAAAAATTTAAGCCTTTTTTGAGACTTAAATATTGCTCTGGGATTCCTTTGGTATTCTACAAGCTTCATCTTTAAGATAAACTAATCATTAATTATATTCACAGAAAAATAGATTATATTATGGTGTCTTCTTCTTTTTCTTTTTTCTTTCTTTTCTTTTTTTTTTTTTTTTTTTTTTTTTTTTTTTTTTTTTTTTTTTTTTTGCTGTTAAATGTAAATTTGGACAAAGTTTGTCTTTGTTCATACCTGTGTATGAAATCTCCTCCTTTGTGTGAAGAGAAACAGACACTTCCTCTGACATAGCCCAGTGTTCTTCTTCTGTTGGTTCTTTAAAGATAGAGTCTAGTTTAATATCTTTTCTGGCACAATATCATGTACAAATACATATCCTATTAAGTGTTTCTTAGAAAAGTGATAATTATTTCCAGACATCTCTCACACCCGAAGTAACTGGGGAAAATATCTCCAGTGTATTACAAAGATTCTTTTAAGGGTCCCTTGGGGGATGCTGTTGGAGCACTAGAACTATAAAAAAATGTGCCAGCATGTTAGGTTTTAAGCTCTCATGGTATTGCTTTACGGAAGTCTGTTCATAGATTAATCCATGGGCAGGAGTACCTTCTCGTGGTGGTGACACTTTTCTTTTTGGAACAGCAACACGTACTCTTTCTTCTAGGATCATTTTCTTTGGCTCTTCTGGCACTTTAAAGACAGTAGTTGTAAGAATACTAAATTCTTAAAGAAATAATGTATTTCCATACAATGTCCATACAAAAGAATAATGGACAAATAATTACAAGGGAATAGAACAGATCTACACATCAACAATACTTACAGTAAACACAACAAAAACAACACACAAACATTAAGACATTTAAATTCACAGAGAAACTGACCAGCTGAATTTTTAATACATGGTGGCTAGGAAGGCACTGAGTATTTGGGAGAATATTCTTTTGGAGGTGTTCCAAGAATAAATTCCCTAGAGCTAGTTCCTTTGAAACACCTGACAATTTTAGTAGCAGTAGAAATATAAGCTACTACAGTATACAGAAAACGTTAGACTCACATACAGTGTAAAACGCATCAAAAAGCAAACTGCATAAACACACAAAATGAATATGCAAAGATAGAGATGAAAGATTTCTCTAGGTCCTTCAGAAACATAATTTCATCACAAAACACGACACTGAACACACATGACAAAATTACATTTCAAAAACAAGATCAGAGAAGCAGATCACATTTCTAAGACTGAAATCTACCACTCTGAAAATTGACTATGTTCTAAAACATTTATATTATTTTTCTAAATGTGTTCACATTTATTCGCTGAGTAAATTGCTTCATTTAGCTCTCCAAAGCACTTAAGCAGCCATTGTAAACAATGAAGTTACTAGCAGCTTAGAAAATGCAAGGAATGCAGACGTGTGTCTGTTCTCCATCACCTACTGCATTTTTTGCAAGAGAGAAGACCAAGTTCCTTTCTCATTTATAAAGCTCCTCATTTATAATCAAGATGATAGAGAATGGAATATTAGCCAGGCAAATGATGAGTATGATACATGCACATATCTGACATTTAGAAGTCTTCTCTACTTTGAAAAGAACTTAGATACCTTTAGCTGGTGGAGTGGCCACTTTCCGTGAAACCGGAACAGGAACTTTCTCTTCTGGCACAGTCTTCTTGGGCACTGCTGGCATTTTCAAAATTTTTGTTTGTTTGAAAAGATTTTGACTTAGTCACAAACATTATTAGATGACAAAACACAAAAGCAGAGACCTGATAATTCTTTAACTCAAATGCGCAAATGACAACAAACAACAACAAAACAATTTGTGCTATACAATTATATGCAAAAAACGTAAGTCACCAGATAAAAATGCTTTCTTATGTAGCTCTGAAAAATTATATACCTCTTTTGGGTGGAGCCTCATCTTTTTTAGCAACCGCAACTTTTTCTTCTGTGATAATTTTTCTGTGCACTTGAGTCACTTTGAAAGAATAAGAATACTTAATTGTAACATTTGATGTGAAGACGCATGGAGTTTTTTGTACTTCATCTGATTTTGCATAAAAGAAAATGCTTAGGAAATTTCAACAACAAAAGCGAGACATCACAGAAGAATGTACTTCAAACCATAGAACAAACAAAGCAAACAGTTGGAAGAAAGGAGAGATGCAAAGAAATCACAGATATGAGCAAGTAAGAACTTTTATGTAAAACACCTGAACACAAATACTGCAAGACAAACAAGAAAACGGTTCATGACATTATTCTGTTTACCTTTGGTTGATGGTGGTTCTTCAACAGCTATCTCAAAAGTGGGCACTTCTTCTGGACGTTCTTAAAAAAGATTGTGCAACTTTAGACAATGGGATTGATCTCACCAACAGGCATAACAAAAACATATAAATGCCTCCAGCAAGACACAATCCATAGTCCATATTGTAGACAAACAGACATAAGTACATGCTTAACGCTTAAGAATTTTGGTTTGTGGGTTTTATTTATCAGCATGCATGCATGTCAAAGAAGGAATGTAGGAATAAATTTATTTATTTGTTTATGCAAGTGGAACAAACAACGGATATACCTCTTGATGGTGGAGCCTCCACTTTCTTAGGAACAGGGACAGGTACTTTCTCTTTTGGAGCTACTTTTTTATGAACTTCAGGCACTTTAAAAATATGAGTAAGATGGGAAGATGAGAAAGAATAAGTTGTAACGTTTGTAATTATCTACTACATTACTTTTTGTCATTTTTTTTTTTATAGTAGCAATTTACTGAGTTATTTTTCATAGTAGAAGATGGAATTTCAGACAGTAACTCATCATTGAAAGCAGACATGGCAGCATAAAAAGACAGTATGATAAACATTATCCCCTTTAAGAGGCGCATATAACATCATCCAAATGAGGAACTGTTTTATACCTTTAGCTGCTGGAGCTTCCTTCAGAGCAGCTGGAATTTCTGGTTCAGGGGCAACTCTCCTAGGCTTCTCAGGCACTTTAAGAGATTACAACACATAGTTTTACGAAGAAGAATAGTAGCACTTTAGCATACAGACATTTCCTTAATGTAAAAACCCACAAATGTACAGAAACACATAGTGGCAACATATACTCAGAATAATGACACAAAGAACACTGAAACAGTAACAACCACTGTTTTTAAATGAAAAGAATGTATACCTTTAGCAGGTGGGGCTTCCTTTCTTTTAGGCACAGTTACCTTCTCTTCTATGTAATAAGACTCTTCTTCAGTCACTTAAAAATAGTAAAATAAAAATACTTGAATTTCAGTACTAGACATCTATTACTGTCTTTACAACACTGGTATGAAACAAAATATTTGTAAGACAAGAGTAAGAAGTGAGAATTACTAAAAGACATCTCTGGTGTCTTTTAAAATCTAGATTTTTACCCTCCTGCTCCTTCTGAAGCCAGTGGAACAAGTCCAAGCAACTTAAGACTTATCTTGTATTTCTGTGAATTTGAAAATCCGGCATATGAAGTGCCAGATCAGAACTTTCCATTCCTGTGTTTGTTAGTACACTATCAGAACTTGTCCACTTCAAGAAAGCTTCCCAGATACTTATAAAAAAAATCATTAATTCATTGGATGAAGTTATCCCTTATAAATACTTTCCATGGTGTTGCTTTTGAAGAAAATTGAGACAAACGGTATAATGTTACTGTTCTTCACAGAATTATTTTAACACAGATAAACTCAAATTGGGAATAATTTTATCAGTTTACTGTGAAATGGTATAAGAAACTGGAATACATCATGAGATTCTGAAGGGTCTTTACTTCATCCAGAAAACAAAGTGAAAGAGTAATTTTCAACAGAGAGTAAGTGTAAAAAAAAAGAAAGCAAAAAACAAAGAGACACCTTATTTTCACTGTATCAAAGCAAGAGTAATTACACTTCTCAAAAGCAAGACAAATTGAAGACAGTATTACAGTTTCTGAAATATGAAACTTAAGGCGTATTTGTGCAGCAGTAAAATTTCCTTTTATATAGAGTAGATCTTTATGCTATTTTTGATACAAAACAAAACTTTATTTTTGTTGTTGTCTAGTATTCTTGAATTGTGATCATACCTTCAGAAACCTCCTCTCTGTGAATGGAAACAGATACTTCCTCTGCTTCTTCTTCAGACCACTCTTCAACTATTGGTTCTTTAAAGAAAATATTTAGTTTTATTATTTCTGGTGAATGAGTAGATGGTTCAATGGACAGACAAGGTGAAGATCACCTCTTAAAAGTTCTGTATAACAACATACATATTGTATAGAAAGTGCTGTGCAGACATTCATGATCTGCACTAAGTGACCCATATACGATATTGTGTACTGCTGTCTCTCTCAAATATTTTTCACAGGTCAAATGTCAGCCCATCAGAATGCCTCAACTCCCCAGACCTCCCCCTCACAACAGCTGATGTGGGGAAAGAATTAGATGTTGTTACTTGATCTAGCTACATGAAAGTAAGAAGGATACAAGATAAGGGCAGATCATGAACTGAAAGGAAAGCTTGTCATATATGTCTACAAATATGACAATCAGGGAAAACATCAGAGACTGATTAGCAGGGGAGAAAAATTAACAGTATATCAGTATATGTGAGCATACATTAGTATGTTCATATTGCAAATAGATAACTTCCATATCTTCCTGTAAAGCCCATTTGTATTTTTAATAGAACATATAAATTATGTTGACAAGCAAATCACTAAAGGCATATGGAATGTCAAAATGTTGATTTCATCTGTCTTGAAACAGACCAACTTTAAAACAACCAATCCCAGCCTTTTTTGAGTATGAGAATCTGAACTAAAAGAGTTTTTGTGGAGAACATAATCCTGCTACTTGCAAGGCTGCAGAGAGCAAGTAGGGAGTACAAGAAATGGATAGCTGTGGTCCTAAGTGCTGGTATCTAACCTCAACACTATACATCTATATATCTCATGAAAGTTTGCTGGTAAGATTAGTAGTAGTATTCCCATACATTTCATGGGATGTTAAGCGGCATTCAGAGGGTATTAACTAACTAGAAGTCTATAAAATATTCCTACAGAAAACTCACTCAAAATAACTAACACAAAATTCTTGCATATTTTCATCTTGGTCTTAGAGCAAGAGACTTCTAAAAGAAGCATAGGTTTCTCATTGGCAGTTGTTAACAATCTACCTTCAGGTGATGGGATTTCTTCTGGAACAGCAATAGATATTCTTTCTTCTGTAATAAGCATTCTTTCTTCAAAAATTGCTCTCTTCTGCACTTCTGGTACTTTGAAAGATAATAGCATTAAATGGATGATTTTCTAATGCCAGTGTGAAAGCCACCTTCCAAAATGCAAGTAACTAAGTTTCCAAAGAATTGCTTAAGGGTCTTGAACAAACAACACAACAGAGATTCAACACTTAACATTCGTATTTTTGTACGTACAGCACACAAAAAAATAATCGTTTTTTTACTGTCAATAAATCAGTACTGCGGAATTCATAAAGGCAGCACAAATGACAAGACAGAGCAGACACACAGAAGCTAAGAAACAGCATTTTATTTATTCTACTGGAAAGCATACCTTTAGCTGGAGGAGCCTCAACTTTTTTAGGAACAGCAGGAGGTACCTTTTCTTTAGGGACAGGTTTCTTAGGAACTGCAGGCACTTTTAAAAAAAGCATTTAATTTTAGGATCTAGAAAGTGAAACACTTTCAAAAGCAACACGAAACAGAAAGGTATTGTTCAAACAGAAGATTACACAGACATTTTGTTTACAAAGCACAACTGACTAAACTGAGGGAAATGTTTATGTTCTGAAGACTAGGAGACGATACCTTTTGCAGGTGGAGCCTCTTCTGGTTTAGGAATCTGAGGCAATTTTTCTTCTGGTACTGGTTTCTTAGGTACTTCTGGTGCTTCAGAGATATTAATTAAACAATATTAAATAAAATTACAAGTGTCTCAAGACTACATCTAAAGCACAATTACCAACAAAACTGACACACAAAAAAACCACGTAACTAGTATTACTGAAGCACAACTGAACCCAGATTCACCTAACAATAAAGAACAAAATTAGACAAACAAAATGCTTAAGATATTTGATTTAAGTATACCTTTAGGGGGTGGAGCTGCTTCTCTTTTTGGAACAGCAACTTTTTTCTCAGGGGGAGCTCTTTTGGGCTCCTCTGGCACTTAAAAAACATGAAACAAAACAATTGAATTCCATGTTTCAAAGATCTGTTTGAGTATTTTACAAATGCATCCATTCATAAGAATATCAGGACACGTCAATATCACATAAATATTACATCTAACACAGAAAAATATAAGACTAACATACAGTTGAAAAAAACATTTATCTATTCAGTCACAGGAAGCCTCCAAAGTGCTGTGAGACTAATTCCTTAACTTGAGAGAGCTACTTGAGTATATTACCTGACCTTAAAAAGTGTTACATGCGTACAAACAATTATACATTAAAAAAAAAAAAAAAAACCACCTGACAAATATAATTACATAGAAACTAAAACCAACAAAAAAACAGTTAAAAAAAAAAGATATTTGAGAGGTACACTCCATCACTAAATATACCTTTGAGAGGTGGAGGTTCTACTTCGGGAACTGGAATGTGTACCTTTTCTTCAGGTGGAGGTTTTTTAGGCAATTCAGGCACTTTAAAGACATTAAAATGTATTTAAAGAATCTTGTCAAAGCTTTTGAATTGTCTTAGATGAGAAGAGACATACAAGACACATATATTACATATGCTTACATTTAAAATTGAGTAGTAGCTTGAACAAAACAGTACAGGACAGGTTAAAGTTCACTTTCAAAAGATTCTGTACCTTTTACTGGGGGAGACACCTCCTTCTTAGCAACAGCAACTCTCTTTTCTGGAACAGGTTTCTTAGGGACTTCAGGCACTTGGAAAGCATTTCCAAAGAGAGAGAACTTTAGTTTTCACAACACTTATTCAGATTTCAAGACTGCTCTATAGCACACAATGTCTGGGCAAATAGTTAAACACTGCAGCACAATACATTGTATGACCCTTTGCAGGGTTTACAACATAATGCAGACTATTTAGGAAAGACACAAAAATGCAACATAAAATTCCAATACCAACATTTATGCGCTATCATTTTTCATGGCACTCTAGAAGAAAAAATACCCAACTCTTTATCTGCAAAAAACACACAGTCAAAGCAAACACAAGAAACAAACAAGACTGTTAGGAAAGAGAAGAGCCAACTCTGAGACACATTCAAGCATTGTAAACTAAGATACAGCACAAAGCAAAAAAGGAGACCAGGCAAAATGAAAGGCACATAGACAGCAGATTCATGAAAACATTCAAGACAGCTTACTAAAATATACTGAAAGATAGTAAGATTTTTTATTTTTTTTAACTTGGGTAGAAGAAGTACCTTTAGCAGGTGGAGCTTCTTTTGGGACAGGAACAGGCTTTCTTTCTTCTGGGACATGCCTCTTTGTTATCTCAGGCACTTTAAAGAGATATGTGGTGAACATTTAGAAGATGGAAAGAGAGTACATTGCTGTAGGCTGTTTTCAACATGCCGTGTAAGCAAACATCGCATGTCAAAAAACATGCTATTTTTCAGACAGGGAAATATTCTCAAATTTTCCCCCAAAATCAAAGATTTAATTAAAGTAGTGATTAAGAAGTAGACTTGGAAACGTGGTAGGAGATGATGTTTGAGGGTAGAACCATAAGAACTGAGCCTTGATATGCTGTTCTTTGATACAGAGTGGTAAGACAAATAAATTTAAAAAAAAAAAATTAGGTGGATGATGCAAAGATTTAATTCACCTTCAACGTGATGAGTCTCCAGTTCTTCAGAAATGACCTCTCGTTCTTCCTCCTCTTCAACTTCCTTATGTGCTGCAACAGGAATTTGAAAGATATTAAATACAGAGATGTGAAATCCTAATGTCTGTAGTAAACTGAAATACTTTTAAGATATTATGTGTCCAGTACACAAAGGTTCACTGACAACATTTGCTAATGTTGTCCAGAAAATCAATTGAATGTGCAGATCTCACAGTGAGTTTTGATTAAGATTCAAATTTTTAAAAAAAATCTTAAATATTGATTAGTATCTCATTCTTAAGCAATCTACCTTCAATTGGGTAAACAGCTTCAAAGAATCTTTCTTCAACTGTTTTCTCATGCTCTGTAGGCTCTTCAAAGAGAAGCATTTAAATAATGTTTAGAAAAAATAGCTTAGATGTTAACATCTGTTAATCTAAAGAAAACTGAGGATAAATAGCACAATGAACAAAAAGAAGCAAGGCATGTCGAAACATAAATGTCTAAATATGTAATTTGAAACAGAAAAATTGGCTTAAAGAAAAAATGGCAATACAGAAAGTACTGGGTTTTTTTGGGTGTGTGTGATTTTTTTTAACATTACTATTTTTTTTAATTTGTTTTTAAAACTTTTTTTTTTTTTTTTTTTTTTTTTTTTTTTTTTTTTTTTACATACCTGTGATATATGAATACTCTTCTTCTCTGTGGACAGAAACTGACATCTTTTCTTCTGAAACAGTCCATCTTTCTACTGTCGGTACTTTAAAGATAGGATTTTGTTTTAGTATTTTATATTATAGATCCACAGCAGCGGTAGAGAGCATGTGAATTTTATGAAATCTGTATCTGTATTGTATGCTAAAGTCTTAGAACATATTTAGACAGTCAGTAATGACATTCTGAAACACTGAATACACAACAACAACAGATATAAAATTTACTTGGTTAGAAACTAAGGATACAGATATTCCTAACAAGAGAATATAAAATAAATTCATGCTCAGACTTCTGCAATTAGTGTATCACAATGATTTCAAAGGCACTTCTTCAAGGAAGTGTTAGGGCCCTGAGATGTTATATAAGCATGTGCCAACAGGCAGAACATTTAAAGAGAAAACCAAATCAAAGTACAATATCCGACAGACTATTTGAATACAAATCACAAAGACAGCCACAAACATGAGAACATACTTTATGACACGCAGAATCATGGTAGACATACATTTTGCACAATGAAAGTAGTCAAAGTATGATCAGTACAACAGATCCAAGTACATGCACAGTTCTATATGTTCACAAGAGACACAAGAATTCACAGGGTACTGGAAATATTGTAAAGTACAATTGAAAGCTGCAGATCTTTACCTTCCTTTTTCATAACCTTTTCCTCGACGATCATTGGTGTAGGTTTTGCTGATGGGATTTTCTTGGTAACTGTTAGCATTAAATTTGGTTAATCAGACATATATTCAGAAAAGAGATTAAAACAAATCTACGGCTTTTTAGGAATAATGTTGGAAACACAACAAACAAACTAGCCCAGAACCATACAAAGCAAGATAAAAGAAGTGCTTGCTTCTTTCAATTTGCTGCTTTCTAAAGGGGCTGGTAACTTCTGTAGTGCAGAGAAGGTCATTATCCTAACGTATTTTGAATTCTAGCCTGATTTCCTGCTGCAGAATGGTAAATGCTATATGAGAAGAACTGGTTACCAAGTGAATGAAGATGCATCTTGTAACTAAGATATCCTGATAGACAAGTCAAGGTGGAAATCTGAGGAAGATGGAGATTTCACATCTTGAGCTTAAAGTGAAACACTTTTTGTCACTTGATCCAATTATACACCTCCTGTTTTAAAGCATCCATTGTCAACAACTAAATTTCCTATTTTCACCTAAAAAACTTTTTGCCTTCCTTTTACAAAATGCTGCAGAAGCCATTATTACAGCTGTTTTAAAGACTGACAAATTGGTCAGATCCATGTGAAATGAATGATAGAATTGCTCAGGTTGAAAAAGATCTTAAAGATCATCAAGCCCAATCACAGCCTAACCATACTATCATAACTCTAACAACCCTCTGCTAAATCATGTGCCTGAACACCACATCCAAACCATTTTTTAACACATCCAGGGATGGTGACTCAACCATCTCCCTGGGTAGTCTACTCCAGTGCTTAACAACCCTTTCTGTAAAGAAGTTTTTCCTGATATCCAACCTAAATCTCCCCTGGCACAACTTGAGGCCATTTCCCCTTGTCCTGTCACCTATCACCAGCGAGAAGAGACTAAGCCCACTCTCACCGCAATCACCTATCAGGTACTTGAAGAGAGCAACAACGTCTCCCCTCAGCCTCCTCTTCCCCAGACTAAACAGCCCCTATTCTTCAGTTGCTCCTTGTAGGGCATATTCTCCAAGCCTTTCACAAGCCTTCTTGCCCTTCATGGGACACAGTCCAGCACCTCCATGTCCTTTCTATACTGAGGTGCCCAAAACTGAACACAGTACTCGAAATGAGGCCTCACCAATGCTGAGTACAGGGGCAGGATTACTTCTCTAATCCTTCTCACCACACTATTCCTGATACAAGCCAGGGTGCCATTGGCCTTCTTGGCCACCTGGGCACACTGCTGGCTCATATTCAGACAACTGTCCATCAGTACACCAAGGTCCCTTTCCATCAGGCAGCTTTCCAGCCACTCCTCCCCAAGCCTGTACTGTTGCCTGGGGTTGCTGTGACTAAACAAGCACATGCATATTAGCTAAGTAACTTTCACATAAAGGCAATATTAAGGTAATTAAGCAGTAGTTACCCTCAGCCCGTTTGAGTTTTTCCTCTGCAACCCTCTGAGTGGTAATCTCAACTTTTTCATCAACAGGTTTCTTGACAACTGTAAGTAATACAAATATACTCATCATTTGTGTCATCTTGCAAATTGTTTTTCAGACATAAAACAGGTAGAACTGACTTTTTCCTGTTTAAGATATGAGCATCCAATGCTTTATTCAGCACACTGTTCACTGCCACTGAACAATAGTGGTAAAGGTATTCATGAAACAGGCAATACAGCCCACCTTCCCCTGAGAGATATGCATTGATCTATACGAACAGTTCTCAGAAACTCCAGCTTCCACTGGCTTAAGAACATCACTTAGGTCTAAAGCTAATATATTTTAAGAGGGAAAGATTATTGAAGCACAGATTGATTTTACTAACAGTTCTGATTTTGCTTCAATCATTTTGTCATATTCTCTATCTGCAGGAAAATCTGAGGTGAGAGAACAGAAGGGTTGCCATGCCATGGCCCATGGTCAGGGCACTGTTCAACATGAAGATCATTCTCTCCTATTCAAAGAAATGAAGCCATTGCAGTACAGCTTGAGGGAGTAGCATGAGAGAGGTCAAAACGAGCACTGCTGTTAATTTTGCAAGAATGACATACCTTTATGAACTGTAACTTCTTTCTTTTCCTTCTTTTCAGCTGTAATTGCTGCAGGCTTTCGCTCAGGCACAGGCTTCTTAGGAACTTCCACCACTTTAAAAACAAAAACATTTCCTAATGATGAAAATTACATTTTATAAAGTCTCACAGAAGGAATTAGTTATGTCATTATAAGATTATGAGTTGAAACAAACACACAGTTTTGAAGATTGAACTGCTGCTGTACGTTTTTTTTGCTTATTTCCATGTTTTTCCATTAAAATCACATTCTTGTCATAGAGGCATACTACAGCTGAAGCATACAAGGAATTGCAAAATTATCCCACCATTAGAATAAAAAAATTGATGTTAGAAAAATTTATCTAAATCAAGTCTATCTAGAATGCGTGAATGTGTGAAAATGATAGCAGAAATATCCTGAACAACTAAAAATAAAACAAATTACAAACCCTTAATTCATATTAGATTTTAAAGATGGCCCAATCTGCAAAGTTTGCTGGTAATCCTATAATAGTGTATCATTTTCCATTTGCATTTACATTTTGCCATACCAGGGTCCTTATATTGTCAAGTCCTAGTTACAATTTGGCAGCATGTTTGGATTCAATTGGTAAAACAATTGTAAATCTTTTATACCTTCTTCATGAATGATTTGTTTTTCTTCATAAGCCACCTCCCTTTTCTCGTAAGTTTCTTCCCATTCCTCTTCTCCTTCATCATAACCTTCTTCCTTGAAATAATAATCATGATCTTCTCCATAATCTTCTTCCCATTCTTCATAAACTTCTTTGGGTTTTTCATATACTTCCATTTTTTCTTCATGAATCTCTTCTCTCCTTGCCATAGATGTTATTTTGACCTCTTTGGGCTTCTCTGGCAGTATCTCAGGAACTTAAAAACAAAGCAAAACAAAACAACCATGTTATCATCATAGCCTGGAATCTGCAAAGTGTATTGGATGTTCACAGTTAGTGAAATTAGTTCTTCCTTGCAGACAGTGTTATGTGATTTTTTTTTATAAGATCTATAAGATCTTATAAAAGATCATAAGCACAGACATCCAAGAGACGTCTTTTCCCGAAATAATGTTACTATTTTTAAGAGAGTATTTGTTGTGGTTTTTTTTTTTTTCTTTTTTTTTTTTTTTTTTTTTTTTTCAAGTTACCTTCAGGTGGTGGGATTTCCTTGGGACCCTTTTTAACCACCTTTTTCGAGACTTTCTTTACTGGAACTTTCTTTTCTGCTTAAAATATATATATATGAAAATTTAAGTTAAAACAAAAGAACAAAACATAACTAAACATATGTACACTATCTAGTTACTTTAAGTACTCTTACCTGGCTTTTTCTCCTCTGGTGGTGTAATGAGGGGCAGAAGAATAGGAATGGGGGCAGCTTCTGAAAAAAAAATATATATATATTTAGAATGAGTATGGTTTTGAATTCTAATTGAAGAAAAATCTTATTGCATTTGAAAAATGAGATTTTTTTTTTTTTTTTTACTGTACTTGCAGAATAGGAGCAAAATTGGTGCTTACTCTGATAGTTCACTGTAGCTGGAACAATGTGTTTTGAATGGAAATCCGTAGTCGGCCTTTATTTGCATACTGATACTTGGAAGCTTTTTTTCCTAGCACCATTCTCCTTTTCTTGCTGATAGTAACTCATCCAGATATAAAATCTTTTCCCTCCTGCTGTATCTCAAAGCATTTACCAAATTCTCATGGAAATGAAATAAAGAATGAATTTCTAGGTCCATACTGAACTGCTGAATCTAGCAGAAACATATGTAATGCTTGTCTGTAGTCCA
This sequence comes from Centrocercus urophasianus, assembly GCF_019232065.1. Classification (NCBI taxonomy): domain Eukaryota; kingdom Metazoa; phylum Chordata; class Aves; order Galliformes; family Phasianidae; genus Centrocercus; species Centrocercus urophasianus. The sequence goes on along the minus strand of NW_024884756.1, from coordinate 14,800,833 downwards.
CCAACAGAGTCTGGGAAGCTAAGGGAGCTCCAACCTGTTCCAATCTGTTTATACAGCTTCAAAATAATCTTCGTCTTTCATTTTCTTTTCTTTTTTTTTATTTCTTTTAAAGAGCACTCCTATTTTATGGTTTTCACCTTCTACAATGCAAAATGAGTTCAACCAAGCAAAGGCTTACTCTTACATATTTCTAAAGAGTGGACTAACCAGATCCTACCAAAACCTTATCTGTGATCTTTCTCTGAGGCTCCTACTGCCTTGCTGTTTTAATACTGACATAAAAGAGAACTACAGAACAAGTCTAGTTTGTTATTTTACCTTCAGCTGGTTTTGGAGGTGGAACTGCTACCTTGGCATCAGGAACATCTAGAAAATATAAACATTTAACTGTGTAAAAGAAATAGATATATGAATTTGCTGCTCCCAGGACTAGCTCATGGTGTTTCATTTTTTCTTGTTCTAGCACACAGTTATCTTGGCCCTTAAGCATAAGCAACCCAATGTATAGAAAACTATTTGAATTAATCTTTCTTATCTGGCCAGACTTTACTGTTTTTTTTTTTTTTTTTTTTTTTTTAATTATTTCTACATACTGCTCACCTCATTCTGGAATAGGCTCTTCCTTAAGAACATTCAGAAAGGAAAATCATTATACATCAGAAGCAGATTATTGCTATCTATTTTGCTTCCTTGGTTAATTATTTTTCAGCTGTGATGAGGACATTGATTATATTCATTGGTATCTCTTCACTGCTGTATTCCTCAGTCATTTAAATAAACTCATTTGTTCTAGAGAATATAGCTTCCCATACCTACCATACAAAATAAGACCCCAGACATGATGATAATCAGTGATTTTAAAGTTACCACAGCAGTAAGCACCATAGTGTATAAGAATAAATAATTCCACATGTATACAGGTAAGGCGTATTATTCCAGAGTGTAGGTTCGACTTACTACAACCATGAAAAAAGGATAAAGCAGAGCAATGCATTCTATGACAGATAACAGACACGCTAATCTTGTGCATGATCTTTACCTGGAGGCTTCAACTCCAGTTTGATTTCTGCAAAAGAAAAATAAATTCCTTTCAGAATTATTTGTTCCAGAATCATACTTTAAACTCACAAATTTGCAGACTCTATGATCACAAATTTGTTTTAAAAATCGGCTAACCTTTGGTTACCAGATAGAGCTCTGCAGTGCTTCTTGCTTCTCCCCTTGGTTCGAGACGAGCAATTACAGAATATACACCTGCAACAGCCAAGAATTTTGTATTAATATGACTTTATAATTAAAAGAACACACAACAAAATCTGATAAAGTAGCATCAGCCCAAACATTCTAGGAATTTTTACCTTCATCGTCTGCAGTAACATTGTGAATAGTCATATAATGACAACGACCTTCACTTCTGAAGCTGTACTTCGGGCTTTCTCTCAGTTCAGTGGGGCCTTTATACCATGTCACAACTGCATCATCAAAGGACACTTCACACTCAAAGGTAGCAGATTGGTGTTCGCTTACTACAATGTTCTGTATGCTCTTTGTGAACTGAATTGGTTCAGCTGTTTTAGAAACAAAAATAAGTAAGTTATTGTCTACCATTCAGGCTATTTAGCTTTCATGACAATAACACACTATAGTAAGGTATAATAACAAATAAGAAACAAGAGTTTCCATCTACTGTGAAGTTTTCTACATAAGAATGAAGATTAGAAGATGTAAGAATATAAATATAATAAGATTGCTGTAGATAAATTATACAAGAGAAGTCATAAGGGAAATAAAGAGAAGGTAAAGAATAATTCAAGAAAAAGAGGTAATCCAAGGAAAAAGAGGAAAATATGAGAGCATCAGGAAAAAAGAAAATACAAGAAAATAAGACTGATGATTTCAGATCAAGAGGTCATTACTAATGATGACTTAGTTAAAAATATTAAATTACACAAATACTATCACATATGGTTCAAAGAGAAAGAAAAGCAAAACTTCTTGTATGATCAATTTTCAAGTTTGAGGATATTTCTTTAAGAAATCCCTTTTATTTTCATCTTTTCTGTTAATGGGATATCCAGCAACTGTTTATCACTACTGTAATAAAGATATTCTATATCTGTTTACAAACCTTCAATGGCCAGATCAGCAGTTGTTTCTAGATTGTCAAGCTTGCAGGTATACTGCCCCTGGTCTTCTGTTCTAACATCCTTGATGATGAGTTTGTGTACTTTGTCGGAGACTTGTGTTGAATATCTCCCTCCTATCTTAATTGGCCTCCCATTTCTATACCACTGAGACTTGGCATTTGGGATAGAAAACTGACAAGACAGCGTGCATGTGTTTCCTTCCTTGAAAGTAGTGTCATGAAGATGCCGTTCAACTGCAGGCTCTATTAGCATGTAAAACATACATTTTAGAAGACATCACACAATATAATAAATAAAGTAAAAAATACTTCAAATACACACTTCAAAATATACTTACCAATCACAGTTAGTCTAGCACTGGCAATGTGTGGTCCACACACTATTCTGTAATTCCCTTGATCTTCAAGTTGGCAGTTTCTGATTTTCAGTATGTGGCGATCACCTTCAATTTTAATTTCATATTTGTCGCTGGAGTCCAGTTTCTGAGTTCCCTTGTACCATGAAAGCTTAATTTCTGGATAGTTAATTTTAATCTCACATTCAAAGACAGCATCTTCATCTGTTAAAACTGTTTGATTTTCAATGTCTCTGATTAGAGTAACAGGCTGAAAAAAATATTAGTTTAAATTAGTTTCATCTTTCTTGTTATGGGTTTGAATATTTCATGAATCAGGACAAAAATATGTCACCTCTGTTTGTGTGAGCCGTTGCTGAATAAATGCTACAAGTTCTTCAAACTCCTGGTCCTCTTTTTGAGCCTTTTCTGTGAGCTCAATTTCCTGTAATAAGACAAAATGTACATAATGATTAGATACTAAATGCCAAGTTGGCATGTTCATCCAACACAGAATTAGTTCTTACATCAAATTTGATGTAACCATACTATAACTAGTCTATCTTCCCATCTTAAAAATAGTAGCCACATAGTCAAGGCAGAACACAGTTGGCCAGAAGGGCCATCCCTTCTTCTTTGGTTTGAGCATGCAGGAAATTGAAAACGATCAGTAAAACATCTGAACAGATTCCAGAAAAGCCTGTATAGAAAGTACAGGTCACCAGGTCTGTTTACAAGAACTTTGTTACTTCTAACAAAAACAATGCCATAGTGGCAATATATCTTACCAATCTATGGCTTTCTTCTTCTCTGGTCTGCTTTAGTAACTCAAAAGCTTGCAGGAGGCCACGGAAATCTGTAATTCCGTACATGCGAGCATATTTCTCGTATTCTTTGGGATCAACATTTTTGAGAAGTTCCAAGATATCGATAGTCTGCTCTTCCTCTTCCTTCTTCTTTGTTGGAACTCTATTCAAACCAATAACAAACATTAAATTTATTAAGTTTCCTAGAAAGACGTCTACTGAAAAAAAATCCATCAACTTAGAACTGCTACATACAGCACAATCCTTTAGTGTAACCTAGTCAGGTGCTTCTATTTTCAGTACACAATTAAACACATATAATAAACATTAAAACACTGTATCTTGATCTGAGTCTTATAATCAAAAAGTTCTGTGTTGATGGGAAGGTAGTTTATACAAATTCTGTGTATACCTTTTCAGTTTTCCCCTGACATCCTCTTCAACAAATTCTTGCTTTCTTTCTTCAACTTGCAGGTTGACACTCCTCTCAATTTCACCATGTTGGTTAAAAGCTACACATTTGTACGTGCCAGAATCTGTTTTTGTTGTGTCCTTTATTTCCAGTTTGGCTTCATCTCCTCTCTGCTGGATTATAATGCGACCACCCTGGTTGAGTTGCCTCCATTTCCCCTTCATCCACTTAACATTTGGAATTGGGTCTCCTCCAACTTTTGCAATAAATGTTGCAACAGTCTCTGCAGAAAGATGCAAATAAGAAGGCTAAGTATTTTCTTGGTGTTTCTATGACAGCAGGACATGATCTCAAGCATCAGGCATACGCAAATAGAAAACAGGGTAATTTTAGAAAGAATTCTTACTTTCCATGACTTTGATACTCTGAGGCTCTGATACAAAATAAAGTTTTCCTTCCATGTCTGCTTTCTTAGCTGCTGGTGCAGCTGCTGCTTTTTCTGGGGAAAAACAAACAAACAAACAAGATTTACAGTATCATAGAATAGGTAAGGTTGAAAGGAGCCTGCAGAGGACTCAAGCTGATTGCCCAGAGCTTTCTAGATGAAACTGAATATTATGGGCCACTTTGTGGTCTTCAATAACATTAGTTGTGCCATTTATATTTTCACAGCTGCAAATTCATAGATGGATATGCAAATAAGAAGCTTCATTTTCTAAAATGAGTCAGTTTTTAATGAAGTATTTTCTGTCTATTTCTGGAAATTTTATTCCAAGTTATTTGCATTTTTTAAACAGTGATCTGTTGGTTGTTTTTTTTTTTTCTTTTGTGTAGTACTTATCTTTCCTGCTACCCACATAGTGACAAAAACTGTTTCTACATGTTACTGGATCTTCATGACTTGAATGCATTTGTAAGACAGGACACTACATGGAAGGTCTCATGTTAGGCAATATTTACTTCTAGTTATAATTTCAAAATGCACTGGAGCTTTAACAGCTTTGAAGCAACTAACCTCTAAGGCGACATTATGAATCAAATTCCTTTTCTAATTTCTTTTAATAAACACTGCTACTACAAAAACATGCACAGATGAATGTAATTTTAACTAACTTAGCTTTCCTTTTTGTTAAATTCTGTGTTTTGTTTCAGGAACTAAATTCTTCATCTTTTCAGTGAGGATATATTACTGGTTTGACACTGAACTCACAGTTTATGTTGATATTTATATGTAAATTATTTTTCAATATACTGTCTCCCCAGATTGCATAGTTTTGCAAAGAACTAAAAGATACTAATTGTTTCCTGTTAGAATATTAGTATCTTTGTTCCACACAAAACAAAGCAGGATGAAGTTTTATTTTAGATTTCCATTGCATGTTTTGATTTTGCCTTGAACTGTACCTTTAACTGTCACTTTAGATCTGCAAGTGTCAGTGCCAGCCACATTTGAAGCTTTGCACACGTATTCTCCTGAATCAGATTTGGTAACTGCAGCAAGTTCCAGAAGAGCTACTCCATTAGCAAAGCTGAAGCTGCATCTTTCTGAAGCTCTTATTTCTCTTCCTGCCTTCAGCCACTGAATCCGGATTGGCTCTGATCCTCTGACATGGCAGCTGAGCTGCAAGGTATCACCTTCTTCTGTTGCTGCTGGCTGAAGAGGCTGGTCAAAAACTGGAGGCTTTTTTGGTTCTGAAAGGCGAAAATGCTTCAGTGAATTCTCCAAGAAGGAAAGTATGATTAAGAATGTAGGAGAAAGAGATACATGTGATTCTTAAGAAAGAAAATGACAAGGAATGAGCAAGAATAAGAAGTCTGAGAATCCCAATCATAGTTTTAGGAAATATAATTACTATCTAGACAGTATGCTTTGAATGCAAACATACAATGAGTGCTTTACATAACACATTCTCTGCACACAGTAAGGACATTCACATGCAAAAAATAGTAGAACTAATGTACTGCTGTTAGTCTGTAAACTACATAAGCACTGGTAGAGAAACAAATATAGAATCTCCTGCAGTAGCATTAGGACAATGTGCCATGCTTCTCCAGCTTAGTTGTAAGTGCATAGAAAAATTGTTACTCTTAAAAAGAAAAAAAAAGAAAAAAAAAAAGAGAGAATGATTAAATATTCAACCAAAATATCATGTTAAAGATTTCAATGTTTACTTTAGATAATTCATAGTAAGTAGTGAATAAATAAAGAAGCCACTCCCTGAAGAAATGGTTTGATTTCCCCCAAATTGAAAGATTCCTTGATATTGTGGTTCAAATCAGCTTTATCTTGTCCATCTCAGTACAAACTATTGATGTTAAGGTAAGCAAACACATATAATCACATGCAATTAATTTATTAACTGTACAAGTTTATAAGATAGAAGCTGTATATTTGCAGCTAACATACCAAGAAAAAGTAAGAAGTAAAGAAAAACATGGCTTCAACTAACCTCTGATAACAACAGAGGATGTACACAACACACTTCCTGCTTCATTGGACACCTTGCAGGTATATAAACCAGCATCTGATTGCCCTACACTCTTGATATGCAAAAGCAAGGTATTGTTTTTGAATGATATTTCACAGTGAGGACTTGAATGAACTTCCTGATTGTTTTTATACCAAGAAACAGTGAGAGGTTGAGAACCAGCAACCCGGCCCTCAAGTTTAAGTTCATTCCCTTCTGTTTCTTCTACTGCTTCAGACAGTTTCCGAGTAAAAGTAGGTGGAGTTTTTCGTTCTGTAAAGAAAGAACACATGCATCAGACCTGAAATGAATAAATCTAAATAAATTATTTCAAGAAAAAAAATAACATTGGGGAATCAGTATTTGCTCTCATTTAAACAGGACTGTTTTTCCATTTTTAAGTGAGAGTAAGCCAAGATCAATAGCAAGTGTCTTAATCATACATTCACTGTTAGTTAATTTTCCTATGTGCATAAAAGCAACTACAAAAATCCCCACATTTTTTACATTGATCTAAGGCAACTGACCTTAAAAACACAAGATTTTCGTTGAGTTATCAAGAAAGAAATAATCCAAAGACAATAAAGAAATTAGTTTGAAGACAATATTATTTCTTTCCTTCTCCCATTGTTGTTAATGACCCTTCCAAATTCCCTCCAAAGACTTGTACGTACTTCCAGATAGGTGTTTTTGAGGTGTATCACAAAAGTTATGCTTCAAGTTTTTTCTCAAACTTGTCCTGCAGCAATTAAGCTAGCTTCCTTTTCAATTAAAAGAAATGTACACACAAAGTATTATTTATTCAGTACCTTTAACATTCAGTTGTGCTGTACAAGAATCCTTTCCAACTTCATTGCTAGCATAGCATGTATACTTTCCAGAGTCTCCCCTGTCAACTCTCAAGATGGTCAAATGGGCTATGCTTTCTACGTAACTGATCTGATAGTTTCCTCCTGTTCTAATTTCCTGGTTATCTTTTGCCCAGGTGACTCTAATTGGCTGTGTTCCAGAAATGTGACACTCAAAGTCAGCACTTTCTCCAACAATACCATCCACAGGTGTAATTGGGGTATCAAAGAATGGAGGAGTCTTCCCCTCTGAAGAGCAAAGGAAATAAAAAGCATCATGTTAACATCTCAATTTGCTGTCATAAACCTCCCTGAAATAAATACTACTATTTTTACAATATTAAATTCATATATAAAGTAAAAGTGAGTTTTAAGATATTTCCATTCAATAATTCACAGCCCACAGACCTGTAAGGACAAGTTTGCCACTAGAAGAAGCAGTTCCAATAGCATTGCTCGCTGTGCAGGTATATTGCCCCATAAAGCTCTTCTCGGTCTTCAAAATCTGCAGAGTTGCTACATTATCTATGAAGGATGTGTGAACATTGTAGTCTTCTTTTATACGCACATTGTCTTTAAACCAAGATACTTCAATAGGTTCTGAACCAGCAATGCCACAATCAAATGTAACCGGCAAGCCAACAGTTTCATGAACATCTCTCAATTTTCTTGTAAAAGAAGGAGGAAGTTTACGCTCTGTAAGAAAACATGTATTGTACGGTGAGTGCTTTCAAAAGCTACACAACTGTTGCAGTGCTCACCAGTAATCACTGATTAAGCGATTCATAAAATGCATTTCTGCTAATAACTCATCAAAAAATTTCATCCACAATATCATTTAATTCGGGAGCTGATGTATAAATACCACAGTACATCTGGTTGTAGGAAAATATACAACAATTCGGCCCTCAGTTAGCCTATTTAACACCCAGGACTGTCAGGCAGAAACCATCAGAAAAATTCCCTAAGTGTGTAATGAAGATGCAGAACCTCCTATTCCTACAGAAGAAATGGGATCAGTGAGAGATTAATTTCAATTTGTTTTAATGGAAGGCCTTTGTTAATAGAAGACAGGGTATCTTACTGGCCAGGAAAGAGCAAAGCTTTTAAGAAAGAAAAAGTTATCTTAGTTTTTGAAAGAGCAAATATACTTAAGAAACGTAGGCAATTTTCCTAATTTTTAGAAAGAATTATTCACCTTGAACGGTAAGCAAAGAAGATGAAGTAGCTTCCCCAACAGTATTTTCTACTTTGCAGATGTACTCCCCACTGTCACCGCTGTCCACTTGGCTGAAGACCAGAGTGGCAACTTGGTTCTTAAAGTGCATTTTCACAGTAGCTGTTCCTCTCAGCTTTGTATCCCCTTTGTACCATGACACAATCATTTCGGGTGTTCCAGCAACCCGGCACTGTAAGGACGCAGAATCCCCAACAGTCACCTGCACTGGCTCCAAAGGTGTAACGAAGTAAGGTGGTTCTAAAGAACAAACACATGGTATTAGCACAAAAAAAAAAAGGAAAAAAAAGGTATGGCACAGTGACTACTAGTGGTTGAAATAGCAGCTGATAAAATGATAGTGGCTTGATGACGCACCTAGTATTGTAATTGCACCATGACAATTATCTTGCCCAGAGTCATTTTCAATATGGCAAGAATACTGCCCCTGATCTTCCAGTTTGCTATTAGGGATTTCCAGTATGGCAGAAGTTTCTGTAGTAGTGATGCTACACTTTTCAGATTGTTTTAATATTATTCCATTTTTCTTCCACGTCACTGAAATTGGTGGAGTACCCGTATATGTGCATTCCAAGATTAAATTTTTTCCTTTCTCTACACTTAAATCATTCACCTTCATCACAAACTTCGCTGGTTCTATAACAAACAATAAGAAGAAAATAAATTAAGTAAAGCCATATTATTTCTATGAAGAAGTGTAAGAAATAGTCTGCACAAACCTTTGACAAAAAGATGTGTTGTGCAAGAAATCTTCCCTGCCTCATTAGAGACTTGGCACGTGTAGTCTCCACTCTGAAGTGGCTGTACATCAAATAGCTCCAATTCTGCAATGGAGTCTTGCAAGGTAATGTTGCATTTGTGTCCTGATGCTAGCTCAACGCTACCTCTAAACCATTTAACTTCCAATGGAGGAGAGCCTCTCACGATACTTGTAAATGTGATGTTTGCTCCAGATAGAACATTAAGTGGTTCAGGTTTCTTCACAAAAGATGGTGGCTCTAAGTATACAAATAAAACAGACAAAGAAGTAGTACTCTTGATCTTCTGATGAAGAGCGTGTAACAAAAGAATTAAGACTTTTTGCAAACAAATAAGTGTATCTGACAGATACTGACCTCTAACACTCAAAAATGTGCTGCATTCATCAGATCCAGCTACATTAGTAGCTGTACATGAATAAGTTCCCATATCAGATTCCTGAAGCTCATTAACTTTCAGAGAACAAGTATTGTCTGTCAGGGTAGCCTGATATTTGTCTCCACTGGTAATCTCCTGTCCATCATGAAACCAGGAAACAAGAATGGGCGGTGACCCATAAACTTTGCACTCCAGAACAGCAGAAGAACCCAGCTGACCGTATGTTTCTTTCAGTCTTCTTGTGAAAGAAGGTGGTATAATACGATCTGTATTTGTTTAAAAAAAATAATAAAATAAATGAAAAACTATTGTACAGAAGCTTAAATTACAGAATGTTCTCTATGTATCATAAAATCAGTTCGATTTCTTTTACTGTACATACATTATTAATCTGCTCCTGCATGCCTATGTCAATGAGAAGTGGAGAGTTGATGACTAAGGATATTGATGACTAAGGCTGGAGATTTTACTCACACTCTTTTAAAGGGCAGGATTTTTTGTTTGTTTGTTTTTAAGTATTTTTTATACTACATAATATTGCACTAGTTGTCTGAAAAAAGACGCTTGGATTAAAGGTGAAAAAATCAAATCCTTGCAGCAGTTCCTGCCCCTAAGATGTCAGATAGGCATCTATCCCTGACTCTTGTCACCGTCATGTGCAAAAGAACTGAAAAATTATACAAGCAGTGAGTCTCCCAGACTGTCAGTCATAAGAAACAGTATGCTACATAAAGGCATTGTAAAGGAACTTTTGATCAGATATGACTCAAAAAGAGTAGACAACTAACCTGAAACTTGCACTGAAGCAGTGCAGCTGCTTTTACCAACACTGTTTTTCACCTCAAAAGTATATTCTCCACTATCTTCTAGTCCTGCATTGAGGATCTTAAGCCCAGATACTTTGTTGAAGAAACTGATTTTGTATTTACGGTCAGTAGACAATTCATTCCCATCCTTAAACCACCTAGCAGTAAGCTCTGGTGTGCCATCTACTGTGCATTCCAGAGTACAAGAGTCTCCAGCTGTAACTTTCACTGGACCAGGCTTCTCTACAATGACTGCAGGTTCTGCAATGAGATGTAAGTCACAACATTTTAAAAAACAACAATGCAAGAGTTATTAGTACCGTAAAAATTGAAATTTTTAAGCATTAGTGTTTTTTTATTGCTGTTGTTTTTGTTATCCCATGCTACCCACCGAGCACTGTTAGTTTGGCAAAGCATTCCTGAAATCCGGCATCATTTTTTATCTGACAAATGTATTTCCCAGCATTGGCTGGTTCTGCATTTCCAATCTTCAAAGATGCAACGTTTTCTGAATAGGAAATCCAAAGATTTTCACTTTCTCTAATGATCTCCCCTTTGTCTTTTAACCACAGAACAGAAATGGGCTGTGCTCCTTCAACTGCAGCTTGTAGTTCAATTGTCTCCCCAACCACAACAGTGATATCACTCAGCTTCTTCACAAAGGTTGGTGGTGCTATTTAAGAGAAGATTGTAAAAATCACAGTCCAGAAAAGGAAAAGTAGGAGGACAGTAACGGGAACAACGACATTCTGAGAAGATGCCAATCTGTATACAAACCTCTCAGTGTTACAGAGCCAATGCAGGAGTCACTTCCCACATCATTTACAGCTTTACAGTGATATTCACCAACATCTGCAGTATCCACATTGAGAATGTGAATGCTAGCAAGGTAGTTCTCAGACATGACCTTGTATTTCTTGCTGCTTCGAATTTCTCGCTTGTCTTTATACCATGAAATCTGGAATGGAGGTGTGCCCTGAAGCTCACATTCCAGATGAACATCAGACCCTTTCAAGGTCTGGACTGGATGAGGCTTCTTGGTAAAAGCAGGGGGTGCTGAAACAAAGGAGTTAAAATTTGTGTTATTTGAGCAGAGGACATTAAAGAGGGGAGAGTATTCAAGTAGTCAAACTGATACTGAATAAAAAAGGCAAACGATAAATAAAAGAGATCTCCCACAGCATAACAAGCAGGCAAGAGACTCTGCATCTTTTCCAACAGGTTTTGTCCCTTCCTATTAAAGAAAGTGAGATTTAACAGCTTTTCCACACAGGAGTACTCATACAGGCAGAAAGGCACGGGGAAGAACTTGGATTCTCACCTTTCACTTTCAGTGAGGTGCTGGTGCTAGCACTACCAGCTGGGTTCTGGGCTTCACAACTGTAGTCACCAGTGTCTTCAACACTGAGGTTGTGCATTTCAAGGATTGCCACCGAATCCACAAAGGACATGCTATATTTTTCACTTGGATGGATCTCAGTTTCTCCTTTGTACCAGGTGACTTTAATTTCAGGAGATCCACCTACTTTGCACTCATACTTAGTGGAATCATGTTGTTTCACAAGTCTTGAAGAGTCTAGTTTCTTAATAAACCTTGGCGGTTCTGGAAAGCCAAAAATGGGAGATGATGCTTTGAACTGTGCTGATTCTTTGAAAAAGCAGGTAAATACGTAACAGAAAATATAAACTTTGGGGACTTATGCAAACATTCTAACTTTGTAATTTCTATGTTTGTTATTATTATTAATTCAAGTTTGTCCAAAATGTATATTAGGTAGCAAACAAATTCTCTGTTGGCATTTCAGTTAGTTTTTCCTTATTTTACTTTCCCATTCTACTTCTCTTTCTATACATCCAGTTTAGATCAGCTGACGTGTGGTTTTCTTTAATAATATCCTCTTGCAATATGTGGATAATAAGAATGACGACAGAAATGCAAGAATTCAAACTAGTCAGCTAGGAATTATTAAGAGAACTTATGCTGAGTATTATAGCAACTGCTTTATAACCTAACAGGTCATTAAGAATTGATACAGTCAATAAATATACCCAAGTTAAAACCCTTCACACATTCATTGCAAAACCAAACATAAAGGTGCATACAAGGAAGAAAAGTCCAGGAGCTTACATTTAGGCACCACAAATAAAAGATGTTCAAAACAGTCATGCTGGGAAGAATTATGAGATGGTTGGTATTACTGAAATTGGTTATAAAGATCCTGTGACTGCACAGTAAACTAGATAGTTACATTCTTTTCTGTTAGGAGAGAAAGGAGCAGATGTTTGATGTTTTACATCAAAAGTAACACATGAATGATTCAGAATCACAAGACTCTGAATACGCCTGGATCAAAGATAGATGTAGTAGAATGATGAGGTGGTAATGTGGGTGAAACCAACAGATCTTTCTACAGTTAAGTCCCTGTTTGCGCATCCGTCTGCAAAGTGTAGGAAGAATATCTGTTTTATTCTGGGTTCCTTCAACCTGTGGGATGTTTACAGAAGATCCTATGTTGTTAGTAACAAAACTTCCTTTGAGTTTCTAAAAATAGAGATGATGTCTTGTTAACACAAGAATTCTTGAAATCTCAGTAATTTACTATCAATTTTCACACTGATAAACAGATGATTGCCTGTCTGCATACTGGTCAGTTGCTGGCCAGTCACACTCTGACTCAATTTCTTTCCAAAAATGAGAACATAGCTTAGTAAAGCACGTACTTCAAATGTTAAGTAGTTTCTAAAAGAGTTATTAAAGCTACAGATTTGGAACACTAAATCTAATTTAATTTAAAATTTAATTTAAAAAACTGGGAGATGCTGAAAGTCAGTTGGACACAAGATCTTGATTCTAGAAACAAAGCTATATATATCATAAAGATGAGACAGCAACTTCCCAAATTAAAAAAAAAAGGTAAACCAATTCATACATAATATTACACTTCCAAGTACTGTAGGAATTTTATGACAAATTATAAGAAAAGAGAAAACCGTACAAATTCTAAAGAATGTAAGTAATGATAAGATTAAAAAACATAAAAGGATCGATTCACAACTTTGTGAATAAAGAGTTGCAGAGTAAGAGAATTAATAAGGTTAGTCAAGATCCTTCTATGAACAGTAACTTCAGTCAAAAGAACATATTAGTACTGTTATCATTCACAATAAGCAAAATTGTGATTTTGGTGCAAGCAAGCTTGAAACCTTCAAAAGAGATTTCTTTCTTTAAAAAGAGATTTCTTTAAATAAGATTTCTTGCTACAGTATTTCAATAACTTTCGTAGGACAATCTATATAAGAATAGAATCTCTATTTGCCACTGAATCCACAGGTAATGCAGTTTGCCACAGTCCTCATACACCCAGAGAGAAAAATCTGTATGGAAAGAATATGCTCCAGATCTATCTAATACTTTTGATGTGTATTTTTTACAAAATCTTAGTGGTGGTTCAGCTTCTTCTGTTCTTTGTCTCAGAGTAGAAGTTACAGTATTTACTCTTGAAATGTTTGCATGCACATGTGTGCTGTTCTGTTGTTTTTTTCACCTCAAAGCTTACACAGTGGAAGAAAAGAACGCCCCTGAAACAACAGGGACATAGAAAGTCATACATCATTTAAGTAGTTGACTTTATGTTTGTCCTTTCATAAAATAAGCAGGAATAAGATATCCGGAACAGCTATAAATATAACCAAGGTTCCCACCTACATTAAGGAAATTACAGTAAGATACAAGTGCCACTTACACGGGGCCAGTTTTAAAATTAGACCTTCAAAAAACCATTACATCCACACACTATGTAGAGAAGTGTTGGCAGAATGATTGTTTCGCCACCAGGTCTGCCCCTAGATTCTACAATTTTTCCTATTCAACAACAGTGGTTTTCAATGATTTTACGCTGGAAGAGTGAAAATATTTGCAGGAACTGAACACACAAAAAACACGTTTAAGTCTCTTAGGATAATCTGCTTCTTCCAGCTACCGTTCCCTCTTCTAGATCAGTTAGTGAATGACATTTCTACAGAAAGACTTTAAGGCAGACAGCTTTTGCTGGCTGATGGGATCATTCATAAAGGCACAACGTGGTATTAAGTAAATTTTAACATTTCAGTGAGAGAATTCCTCTAGTAGGACTCACTGTATCAGACCAAAAGGAAGATGGATAAGCATTTAAATATTAAAATAGTATTTACATGAAATAACAAATTTCACTGTACCCTCTTGAAAAGATTGTTAGTCTCACATATGGACTATTCAGGGTGTCTACTTCGCAAATCAAAGTCTGCTGAACAGTAGAGCTCCAAGCAGTACCTTGTACAGCCAGCTGAGCGGCGCATGCATCCTTTCCAACACTGTTGCTGGCAGTACAGGTGTAGAGTCCAGCATCTCCTTTACCCACTTTTAGGACCACCAAGCTGGCCGTGTTTTCCACCAGCATCATCTTGTAGTTGCCACCTGGGCGGATCTCTCTGTTGTCTCTGGTCCACACAATCCTCATGGGTGCGGAGCCAGTCACATGGCACTTAAAGGTTGCCCTTTCCCCTAGTGCCACATCAATAGATACTGGCTTGATGTCAAAGAAGGGTGGTTGTAGATGTTCTGCAAAGAGGAAGGCATGGCAGATCTCACCATCAAACTTTACCACACAACTCATGACACCATGCCCATACTCCCTTACCACCATACAATGAGTAGAGTGCCAGAAAGAGTGAAAAAATAGAAGAGGAAATAGATACAAAGTATCTCTGTTTAAGAGCAAGATACAAACCTGTAAGGAGAAGCTTAGCACTGGAAGATGCAGTTCCCAGGGCATTTTGGGCTGAGCAAGTGTATTGACCACAGTAAGCCATATTAGTTTGCAAGATCTGAAGAGTTGCAACATTATTTAAGAAGGTTGACTGCACATTATCGCTGTCACTTAAGAGAACCCCATCCTTGTACCAAGAGACCTGGATAGGCTCTGAGCCATTTATACGGCAATCAAAAGTCACTGGAGCACCAACAGTTTCCTGAATATCTTTCAGTTTCCTGGCAAATGTAGGTGGAAGTTGACGTTCTGCAAGACAATAATAATCATCACCATAAGTAGGAAGCTATCCTGTTAACCTAGAATTACTTAACATGCAGAATCCAGTAAGCACCCCTTTTTGTAGACAACAAAGAGTTTCTACAAAATACCCCAGCAAAGAGTGGCCTTGGGCCCATCACCTTTAACAACAAGCAAAGCTGTGGTAGTAGCAAAGCCAACACTGTTTTCTGCTTTGCAGGTATATTCTCCAATGTCACTGTCCTCCACGGTGGAAAATGCCAGCGTGGCCACGTTATTCTTGAAGTGCATTTTGTAAGCCTGTGTTGATCTGAGTTTGGTGTCTTCTTTGTACCAAGACACCTTGATTTCTGGTGCGCCACCAATCTGGCATTTTAAGACCAAGGGCTCGCCAATCTTCACCTCCACACGGTCCAGGTGTGTGATGAAATAGGGTGGTTCTAGAGAGGAAAGAGCATAGTGAGTAGAGGCAGAGCATCACTGGGGTACCCTAGGGGATCAAGGGTGGTGCGTACCTAAGATAGATACAAGGCTGTGACAAATATCCCCACCCGCTTCATTTGACACCTCACAGGTATATTCGCCTTCATCACTCTTGGTGCTGTTGAAGATTTCAAGAATGCCAGATTTGTCAGTAGTTGTAACACTGCAGCGTTGAGACTGAGCTATTGGCATGCCATTTCTTTTCCAGGTAACAGAGATGGGAGGGGTACCCGTGTAGATACTTTCCAAAACAATGGACTTTCCTTGTTCTACACTGAAATCACTTAACTTCTTCATGAAGACTGCAGGCTCTGTGTGGAGGCACAGGTCAATAAGGTGAGGGACAAGTGTGGCAGTGCTGCAGAGACACATCTATGCATAGACAAAACACACACCTTTCACAAAGAGTTGAGTTGTGCAAGAGGCACTGCCAGCATCATTTGTGACAACACAGGCATAGTCCCCACTGCTCCCTGGCTCCACGTTGAACAGCTGCAGTTGTGCCTTAGACTCATCCAGAGAAATGGAGCAGGTGCTGTCTGGCACCAGCTCCCTGATGCCTCGGAACCAGGTGACTTTGAAGGGCGTGCTGCCCTTGATATGGCTAGTGAATGTCACACTTGATCCAGGCAAAACTTCCTGGGGATCAGGTGTCTTCACAAAAGAAGGTGGTTCTAAGGTCACACAAAGAAGTGAAGAGGGAGAAAGATATTAATAGGAGATTTCCTGTTGGGGATGAAATCTAAAACAGGTTTAAAATAAAGAGAGTGCAAGGGAGAAACCAGAAAAAAATACACGAAATAAGAGATATGGTATAAAGAGGGAAGAAGCGTTTTGTAGAAGGGTATGTGATACCCTTCCACTGACCTTGTACAGTCAAGAAGGCACTGCATTCATCAGATCCAGCCACATTAGTTGCCACACAAGTATATGGCCCTGTATCTGTGACATCCAGGGCATTCAGCTTCAAAGCACAAATGTTATCCAAGAATGAGATTTCGTATTTTTCCCCACCAACAATCTCATTCCCATCCTGAAACCAGGCCACAGACATGGGGGACGTGCCAGACACTTTGCACTCCAGCAGCACTGAGGATCCCAGCACCCCATTTGTTTCCTTTAATTTTCTTGAGAATGAAGGAGGAACAAGGCGATCTAAGTAAGACAGTGCAGAAGAAGAATAAGAAAAGTGCACGTCGGTTGTTTTTTTTTTCAGTGGAAAATGAAAAAAATAAAACCACCCAAAACTCCTGTCTTTAAAAAGATAGAGAGCTGACCTGAAACATCAACTGAAGAAGTGCAGCTGCTGTCCCCCACCTCATTGTGCACCTCAAAAGTATACAAGCCCCTGTCACTCTTCTCTGCAGAAAAGACTTTCAAAGTAGATACATTGTTGAAAAAGGTAATCTGGTATTTGCGGTCACTCCTCAGCTCTCTGCCGTCTTTATACCACTTGGTGATAAGTTCAGGCGTCCCCCCTACTCTGCACTCCAGGGTAAAAGGGTTGCCTGCCATCACTGTGATCGGCTCAGTCTTCTCTAAGATGACTGCTGGTTCTGAAACAGGAAGGAAAGGGAAAATGCATCATCAGGAAATTCACCTGCAAACCACTAAGCAGAGGATAAAAGAAGCAAATAAAGGTGGTAGAGGAAACTGCAAGCCACAAGATATGGTACCTGTGGAGCAGGCTATACCCACCTAGGACTTGTAAAAATGCAGAGCACTCCCTCATGCCAGCGTCATTTTTAATCTGACAGATGTACTTTCCAACATCCGCTCCCTCAGCACTGGCAATCTCAAGAGTTGCAATATTGTCCATAAACCACATTTGGACATTTTCACTCTCCCTAATAACTTCACCCTTGTCTTTCAGCCATACAACAGAAATTGGTGGGGACCCTTCCACCACTGCCTGCAGGGCTGTTGGCTCTCCAACGAAGATTGCAGTGTCACTCAGCTTCTTGGTGAAGCGTGGGGGCTCTGATGGTAAGAATGAGGCAGAGGAGATTAATCACACATGCGTGCTTGAAAGAGATGCAGCCAGGAGATCAAGAAAAGAAGGCATTGGTATTGTTGATCCTTTAGCATACAAACCTTTGAATTTCACTGGGCAGGTACAAGTGTCACTCCCCACTTCATTCATTGCCTTGCACTGATATTCTCCAGTATCTTGAGATTCCAGGCTGAGTATGTGAAGGCTGGCAATGGAGTGCTTTGCTGTTACCTTGAACTTCTTGCTGCTCCGAACCTGCCTCCGGTCCTTGAACCAAGCCACCTCAAAGGGTGGAGTCCCTGCTATCTCACACTGGAGGATAACATCCGAGCCTTTAAGTGTGTCCACAGGGCTCGGCACCTTGCTAAAAACAGGCGGTTCTATAAAAAAAAGAATCACATCATAAAGTGTGAGACTGCTTCCCTGGGTAAGTTTCTGGATAGTATCAAAAGGCAACTTATTCAGGAAGGAGGCCTGTACTTCTTCTATTTAGTCTCCAAATACATGGCCTCTCCTCTAAAAAATGCTGAGCACATCTTTCCAGGAATTCATCCCAAGCACTCAGAGTCTCAAGGCCAATATGGCACTTCTGTATCTGGAATCAGAGCACAGATCCCTCCCCCAGAGTCATTCTCCCCTCTCTCCAGGACCATATTCCAGCTTTCCCCATCTCTTTCCAATTATGAAAGTTACAATCAATTAGGTTCAGTGCAAAAGCCCTCCTCTTACTAGATTTCACTCCTGTCTGAATCAACGTATATGAAAAGGAGGCAGAGAGATGGCTGCAAAGCGTGTCCAGCTCTCTCACCATGGCTGGTGCTCCAGCTATTCCATGCTTCTCTTCTGAGCTGGCAACCTTGCCTTATTCAGCTTGCAATTGACTTAAATGGGGAGGGGCAAGGGAGTGGCTACACAGCGTTCAACACCCACTACCACTTTCTGCCTACTTTCTGTTGCCTATATCACATCTCTGTTCAAATGTGAGAGCAGCTGGAGACACTGCCCCAGCAGCCAAAACTACCACGGTGGCAGCTCCCTGCCTCGGTGTGCAGCTGAAAGTGGGATCAGGATTGCGGTGGTGTGTGGAGCCATGCTGCTGACCTTTAACGGATACTGAAGTGCTACAGCTGGCAGCGCCGGCAGAGTTTTGGGCTTCACATATATAATCACCGGCATCCTCAGCGCTGGCATCCAAGATAGTTAGCACTGCTGTAGACTCTACAAAGGACATGTGGAGCCTGTTGCTCGCCTGGAGTGCCTGATCATTCTTGTACCACGTGATCTTGATCTCTGGTGTGCCAGTGATTTTACATTCAAGTTGAACCGTGTCTCCCTGCCTCACAAACTGCAAAGCTTCAGGCTTCTTGATGAACTTGGGAGGTTCTGCAGAAAAAAAGTATGTAGAGAATGACAGCACGCATTTGCCACATGAAATCTACAATGCTGAGCAAAAGTCACAGGGAGCACAAGAGCACTGGAGTGCAACAAAGAAGGAAAGATGTAAGAAGGATTAAAGATGGCAAAAAGAACCAAAACTCGGTTTCGCCCACTCTGGAGGTGTAAAAGACACTTGAACGACGATTGTTCCACTCAAGAGAAATTTTGAAGTTACCTTTGTGGGGTGAAAATATTCCAAGAGCAGCACAAATGTAGTGACAAGCCCATCTCCCCCAGGATCCTACCCCAGAAGCATCAAAAATGGTAGGTACAGTGGCACTTGCTTGCATATCTTTAAGGCATATTTCTGCATGAAGAACTTAAGTAACTTATAGTCCAGGTTAAATCAGTAATTAACAACTCTAACTGAAATATGCAAGATAGTTGTATTTTACCATAGAATAATCACTACGCATGAATACCCCTGTAAGTGTAATTTAAGCACTAATGAAGAAGTAGGATATTATCACGTGCAGCTCTCCATACCAACAAAGAGCTTTGCAAAGAGATTTGTCCCTTTGGAGAATTGGCAGGTACACAAATTTTCTATTGGCACACAGTATGAGAGCAGCAGAGTCATCTCATGGCATGTCTGCTTTCTGAAAAGCTCACTTCTATGTATTTCCAAGCTGAAAAGGGTGGAAGATGAGGCTCACTAATAAAGAGGCCTCTATACCCAAGAGAAAGAGAACATGCAAACAAAGTTGGCTTAATCACAAATACCTTTCACAGTGAGTTGGGCTGAGCAAAAGTCTTTCCCAGCTTCATTACTAGCCTGGCAAGCATATTGGCCAGAGTCTCCTTTACCCACTCTGAGCACTCGAAGATGAGCTGTGTTTGCTACAAAAGTGATATTGAAGTTTCCTCCAGTTCGGATCTCCCGACCATCCTTGGACCAGGTGATTTGTATTGGCTGGGCTCCAGTAACATGGCATTCAAAATCAGCACTTTCTCCAAAAGGCACATCAATAGATTCTGGCTTAGTATCAAAGACAGGTGCTTGCTTGGGTTCTAGAAACACACACACAAAAAAAACAATATAATGCTCATACAGCTCATAGAAAAGTTAATCCAAAACACAGATACCATTCCATACATAAAATGGGAAGGAGGCACCTGTGATCCAGGCAAAAGTTTTATAAGCCAACACACCTGTCACTGTAAGCCTAGCACTTGTGTTGGCAGTGCCCACAGCATTAGTGGCTGTGCAGGTGTATTGCCCAGTGTGATTCATCTCTGTTTGCACCAGTTGCAACACTGCAACATTATCTACAAAAGACATGTGCACACTGTGGTCATCACTTAATTGCACACCATCTTTATGCCAAGTCACAGTGATGGGTTCTGAGCCATTGAGTCGACACATAAGTTTAAGGGGTAAACCAACAGGGTGTTCGATGTCTTTTAATCTTCTTGCAAAGGAAGGTGGTCGTTTGCGTTCTGGAAGAAAACAAGTAAAAGATAAATGTATGCCAAGAAGCAATTTTTTATATAATTTTGCAAGAGAAGAAGTACAGTAAAGAAGCATTTGGAACAAAATCATCACCTTGAACTGTTAAGAGAGCCTTTGTAGATGCAGTTCCTACACTGTTTTCTGCCTTGCAGATATATTCGCCGCTGTCATTGATAGCCACTTTGTTGAAAGTGAGGGAAGCAATGTTGTCTTTAAAGAACACTTTGTACTCAGGAGTAGACCTGAGTTTTGTATCACCTTTGTACCAAGACACAATAATTTCTGGGGTTCCAGCAACATGACATTGCAATGTTGTATAATCCCCAACTGACACCTCAAGAGGTTCCATGTGTGTAACAAAATAGGGAGGTTCTAAAAAGAGAAGCAATGAGATAGGCTCATTATATAGTGCCAGGCTTTTGAAAGCACATACTTCAAAGAATAGGCAAGAAAAAGAAGAAAAGGAAGAACACACCTAGAGTAGATACTACAGCTTCACAAACATCTCTTCCTGCCTCATTTTCAACATGGCAGGTGTATTCTCCTGCATCCTCTTTCGTGCTGTCAAGGATCTCCAGGATACAGGATTTCTCTGTGGTAGTGATGCTGCATTTGTGAGACTGAGCGAGTGTGTGGCCATTCTTCTTCCATGTCACAGAGATGGGCAAGCTGCCCGTGTATGTGCCCTCCAGGATGATGGGCTTACCAGGTTCCACATATTGATCACTCAGTTTCTTCACAAAAACAGCCGGTTCTAATGAAGGGTAAGAATTCAGAAGCGTTGAGCATAGCAGTTACAAATGGAAAGAAAGAAACAGTATTTTAGGGCATACAAAGAAATGCAATATTTACGAACCTTTTACTGTAAGATGTGTTGTACAATTTGCCCTGCCAGCTTCATTAGTCACTAGACAAGTGTATTCTCCGCTTTGGAGAGGGGTTACATCAAATAACTCAAGCTCCACAACAGAGTCCTCTAAGTAAATATTGCATCTGTCTCCTGGCACAAGCTCACTGGCTCCTCTAAACCAGTTCACCTTAAAAGGAGGAGTTCCTCTGATAACACCTGTAAAAGTTACGCTTGTGCCTGGCAAGACATCCAAAGGCTCAGGTGTCCTCTCAAAAGATGGTGGTTCTAAACATATAAGAGAAAAAGAGAGATAAGGCAGTTGGTACAGCATAACCCCAGCATTTCCACATACCTACTGAAGTTAAAGAAGAAAACCTTTACTTTCTAGTCAGTAATATCTCTCAATATGCTTACAAAAGACCAGAGGCAATTTTAAGAAAGAAAGAGAAAAGATTAGCTCAGAGAGCTTGCTGACCATCATATACTGACCTTGGACAGTCAATACAGCACTGCATTCATCTGAACCAGCTACATTGGTAGCTTTGCAGGTGTAAGTTCCAGTATCTGAATTGCTCAGTGAATTCACTTCTAAAATACACAGGTTATCAGTAAATGTGATATTATGTTTTTCCCCACTAACTAACTTCATTCCATTTTGGAACCAGTCAATAGATATAGGAGGTGAACCCGCCACTTTGCATTCAAGAAGTGCTGAGGAACCCAGGACACCAGGGGTTTCCTTTAGCTTTCTTGTGAAAGAAGGAGGAATTATTCGATCTGCATAAAAAAAATATAATAAATCCATTGTTAGAAAGAAAAGGAGGAAAGGAATGGAATCAAGAAAAGAATATGCGAATAAAAGAAAGTTTTAGTAAAAGATAGAAGACAAACTACACAACCAACCTAAAACTTCAACCGATGCCGTGCAACTGCTTTTCCCCACATCATTTTGCACTGCAAAAGTGTACAATCCACCATCTTCTTTCTCTGTGTCCATAATTTTAAGTGTAGATACTTTGTTGACAAAAGTAATTCTGTATTTTTGGCTGCTGGTCAGTTCTTTGCCATCCTTAAACCACCCAGTGGATAGTTCTGGTGTGCCTGCCACTTTGCACTCCAAAGTACAGGCATCTCCTATAGTAACCCTCATTGGCTCTGCCTTCTCTACAATGACTGCAGGCTCTGGAAGGAGAGACAATTAACACGTGTAGTGAAAACTGGATATCAATAGTAATATCTGCAAGTATTATTACACTGAATTCAGGGCTTATATGTTTGATACTAAGGTTGTCTCAGTTTGTTGGGTTGGGAAATATTTTCAACTCTGTTTTTCCATCTTTTAACCCACTCTAAACTAGATATTTCAGATGTTCTCCAACACGGAGAACAAGTATTTTGAAACTTCTGGAAGATAAACGCAACTATCTGTCTTTCTTCAAGCATGCATGAGCAGAAGACATGGCTTAGGAATACAGACAACCGAACATCACAGTGAAGAGGCCTGTAGTTCCTTTCACTTCTATCCTTGGGCAACTGGAAAAAAGCAACCCAGCTAATATTTACTGGAGACACAGGATTCTCTGTTTTGCCTGTTTTGAATTCAGCAGCATAAGCAAAGGATGCATCTGATACTAAATTACCAAGTTTCTAACTTAACGAAGATGTTCTATAAATTTGTGCTTTTTACAAACCTAGGATAGTTAAGGTAGCCATACACTCGCGACTTCCAGCATCATTTCTGATCTGGCAGATATATTTCCCAGCACTGCTTGTTTCTGTGTGTACAAGCTGTAAAGTTGCAATATTTTCCATAAATGTGATCTTTGTGTTTTCGCTTTCTCTAATAATTTCTTCCTTGTCTTTAAGCCACTGCACAGAAATCGGCTGGGAGCCCTCCACTCTTGCTTGTAACTCCACTGGTTCACCAACCACAACAGTCACGCTGTTTATTTTTGTCACGAATTTCGGCGGTTCTGGACAAGAAACATGCAGTTGTAGTAAATACAGTGTCTACAAAAAAGAGGAGCAATGCGGTGCCATTGGGAGCACTACAGAAGGCCAATATCTTACCTTTCAGCTTCATCGTGCAAAAGCAAGTGTCACTTCCTACGTCGTTCTGAGCTTTGCATTGATATTCACCAACATCTGCAACTTCAACATTAAGAATGCGAATGCTTGTATGGTAGTTCTTTGCTGTAACCTTATACTTCTTACTACTGCGGATCTGTCTCTTGTCTTTGTACCAGGTAACGTCAAATGGTGGTGTTCCTGAAATCTCACATTCCAGGCTAACCTCAGTTCCTCTGAGCATGTCTACTGGAGAGGGCTTCCTGCTGAACACAGGAGGTTCTACCAAGGGAAGAAAGGATCATTTTTAGAAAGGAGTATAGAAATCTTTGATCAACAGTTTATTTATATAAGCTCTTCCACATCAAGACTGCTGGGACAACCAACAGAAGTACGACGACTTCACTCAATTTTCTGGGCACATCATGAAAGGCAGGTGAGCTTTCAGAGCTCTGAGCTCCTTTGTAGAAAAGGTAAAAAATAGAGGTGTGATCTTTGACAGAGAGGGTATAGGTCTCATAGTCTGTACTAGAGGGTGTAAAACTGACACTGATTAGTTTGGATCTGTTCTTCATAATTCATATTGCAGCTCCATAGTATAGCAGATCTACCTGTCTTGGGCCTTGGGGAGACTTGGTAGTCATGGGGAACACCTAGTCTAGTACACATCTGCATTACAAATAACTCTTCCTCAAACTGTGGAAGAAGAGGTGAGGAGATATTAAGAAAAAAAACCAAAAAAACAAAAAAACATGAAGAAAAAGGTACTGCCTGAAATTAGAAGTGAATCTAATGTTTTTGTGGATTTCAAGGGGGCGGGGGGGGAGGGGGAACCACTAGGGAAAAATAGGATGTACTCAGGGAAGAAGACGACAGCTAACCTTTCACTGTGACTTTGGTACTGCAGCTGGCCTTGCCGGCAGGGTTCTGAGCTTCACAGATGTAGTCACCACTCTCGTCTGTACTGAGATGATTCATTTCAAGTACAGCCATAGAGTCGATGAATGAGGTCCGGAATTTTTCACTGGCAACAATTTCATGGTCGTTTCTGAACCACACTACTTTCATTTCTGGAGATCCACTTACTTTGCACTCAAGCCGGGCTGAGTCACCCTGTTTTACTATTTTTGTTGCCTCTAGCTTCTTAGCAAACTTGGGTGGTTCTAAAAAACCAAAAAAGTGGAGTCAGAAAGGTCTGAATACTGGAAAAGAAAGAGGATGGAAAAGAGCAAGTCAAACAAGCACGGGTTGCAAATGCAGAGCAGGGAATTCACTTGGCAAGGTATCAAAGATCACTAAGGTGGGCATGGCAGAAAGAAAAGCAAAGAAATAGACAGAAAGACTTCAAAACAGCAAGAAAATGTGCACACCTGTTACCATCAACATTGTAGTGCAAGAGTCACTGCCAACATCATTTGAAATATGGCAAGTGTAGTGCCCACTCCTAGAAGAATCCACTGAATAGAGGGTTAAGAACCCAGTTGACCCTTCAATCCCAATGAAACAAGTTGGACCAGATACAAGTTCTAAATCCTCTTTGAACCACTTTACTGTAAATGGTGGTGTTCCTTTTAGTGTGGCCTTAAATTCCACCGTGGAATCTGGGATGGCTTGCTGGCTTTCAGGTTTTACTAAGAAGCTTGGTGGCTCTGCAGTTTTTAAGAAAAAGAAACGTTAAGTTATATCAAGAATGCCTAAGAATGAAGAAAATGAGTAAGTTAAGCAGAGGCACTGAATGCATAAGAGGTTAAAGATCCCAGCAAGAAAATGGAGACCAAGTTTCCAACATTAAGAGGTATAAGAGTGCTACATTAGCATAAGATTTACAGGTTTTTCTCAAGAAAAAAAAAGTAGTCAAAGAGTTTCAAACCTTTCACTGTCAGGACAGCACTGCAAGAATCACTTCCGGCAATGTTAGAGACATTACATGTGTAATTTGCAGTGTCTGTCAGCTCTAGATTAGCAATCTCAAGTGACATGGTGTTCTCGTGGCACAGGCTTCTATATTTTGCACTGTCAGTTATTTCTTTCCCATCCTTGAACCATTTGGCAGAAATGGGAAGTGATCCAGAGACTTTGCACTCCATCTGAATAGAAGATCCCAGAACCGTATCCTTTTTGGTTAGCTTTTTGATAAATAAGGGAGGAATTGCTTGATCTGTACAACACAAAACATGGCAAAAATGCACTGGTTACTTTACTGCTTATCTTTCACAATCTACTTTTTTTTTATTTTTTTTTCACTCTCTTCTTGTTAGATTGGCAAATTTGCCAAATGACAATACAAACCTAGCACAGTCAGAATAGCTTCGCAGGTGCTACTTCCGAAGTCATTTTCAACCTTAAAACTGTATGTACCACTATCTTCCTTTGATACAGGTTCAATCCTGAAACTGGCCACATTGTTTTCAAAGCTCATTGTGTAATATCTACTGGGTAGAAGCTGTCTGCCATCTTTGTACCATTTTATTCGGAGCTCTGGTGTCCCCTCCACAGTACATTCCAAAGTCACAGGGTCTCTTTCAGTAACTTTAAGTGATTTAGCCTTTTCTATAATCCGTGCAGGCTCTGTGATACAAGTACAAAATACAAATGTGGTACAAAAATGGTTGTTAGTGACACTGAAAAGTGACTGATTTTCAAGGATGAGCTTGAAGGGGTGCAGCTACACACCTTGCACAAAAAGCAAAGCAAAGCATTTCTCCACTCCAGATTCATTCTTTGCCTGGCAGGTATATCTCCCCCTGTGGCTGAGGTCGACATTGGTAAGTTTCAATGTGGCCACATTATTCTCAAAGGTAATGTGGTGGTGTTCATCATCTTCCAGTATCTTCTCATCCTTTATCCATGACACAAATAAGGGTTGAGCACCTGCTACGACACACTGGAAGGATGCGGAGCCTTTCAAAACAGTAGTGACATTCTCCAGTTTCTTGACAAAGGATGCTGGTTCTGTGGTGTGAGGTTTTATTGCGTAGAAGGGTAAGTCATGGAAAGGGAATAAAGGAGAGATCACATAAGGTCATCTTAGTCACTGTACTTCAGCTAGTGGCAGTAATCTTTGGGGTACTTTTCAGGAGACTGACCTTTCAAGCTGAGCCTTGTGCTACAAGAACAGCTTCCAACTTCGTTTGATA
The DNA here is from genome assembly GCF_019232065.1 of Centrocercus urophasianus. NCBI lineage: Eukaryota > Metazoa > Chordata > Aves > Galliformes > Phasianidae > Centrocercus > Centrocercus urophasianus. Next base: position 14,774,173 of record NW_024884756.1, on the reverse strand, counting down.
TAATGCACTGATATTCACCTACATCTGAGGTGTCACAGTTGGTCACATTAAGAGTAAATATTGATTCTTTGGTGGAGATAGCATATTTCTTGCTGCTGAACATCTCCTTATTATTCTTCAGCCATTTCACCTCAAATGGAGGAGTACCAGTCACCTCACACTCGAGCATGGCATCCAAACCCTTTACTACCTCAGTAGGTCTCAACTCTCGAACAAATGTTGGAGGCTCTATAAAGAGGAATAAAGGGAAAGTGGATAGTAACCTTGGTAATTATGAGGGGAGTAATGGTCTCCCCCATTTCATCACTCTAGTTATGTGGCACAGTTGGATGATGACAAAATTTTCAAAACCAACCTTTTACTTTCAACTCGATGCTGCAGCTCTCACTACCTGCATCGTTGTGGGCTTCACAAACATAAATCCCACTATCTGACACTCTGGCTTGAGTGACTTTCAAAGTGGCTAGACCATCAATGAAAGAGATGCCGTACTTAGCTTCATCAGTCATTTCATTCCCATCCAAGTACCACGTGACACGTATCTCTGGTGTTCCTACTACATGGCACTCAAAAGTAGTGGACTGTCCTTCACGCAAAGCTACTACAGGAGTTGGCATCTGAATAAACCTGGGGGGCTCTAGAAGACAGACAAAAAAAGTGAGGTTTCATAACATTCAGTTTTTGGAAATAACTTTTCCAAAAAGTGTTTCCTGTCTCCTCCCCCTCATTTGTACAGAAAAAACAGAACAACAAAGATGTGAATAACACTGAGCTGCACACCTTTTACAAACAAAGTTGCTTTACATGTTGCAGTCCCCACATCATTGCTTATCTGACAAGTGTAGTTTCCAGAGTCAGACATCCTAGCTGAGAAGAGCTCCAGCACACTAGATGTGTCATCCATCCAGACAGAACGATTGGCTCCAGAAAGGAGCTCCTGGCTGTCTTTAAACCACTTTATCTGCAGAGGAGTAGAGCCTTTCACCAATGCTTTGAACTGAACCCTAGCATGGGGCACAACTTCTTGGGACTGAGGCTTTTCCACAAAATATGGTGGCTCTATAACATGGGAGGAAAAAAAAAAGAAAGAGGATTACTTTCTTCTAGGAAAGTTCCCAAACTATGAATTAGAGACCTAATAAAGAAAAGAAGGAGCTCAAACCTTTGACGGTTAAGAACCCACTGCATTGGTTGCTTCCTGCTTTATTTGTTGCTTCACAAGTGTAAGAGCCACTGTCTGTGCCTTCGAGTTTATTGATTTCCAGAAAGGCAGTATTATCATGGAAAGAGTATTTGTGCTTTTCACTTGTTGTTATTTCTTGACCATCCTTGTACCACTGGATACTTATAGGATGAGAACCAGACACTATACATTCCAAGTGGACAAAAGATCCCTTAATGCTGTCCATTTTCTTGAGCTTTTTGGTGAATTTAGGTGGTATAATGAGATCTATCCAAGACAGAGTAAAAAGACAAAGTACGAAATTCAACCATGGCTGTGGTAGATGTCAACTCAGAATAAGAGAAAGTAAACAAAACCAATACTAAAAGAGGTCATACACACCTAGGACATTGATGCTGGCAGAACAGCTACTTCTTCCAACATCGTTGTGAACCTCAAATACATATTCCCCACTATCTTTCTTTTCCGCATGAAGTACCTTTAAGACTGAGACAGTATCTGTAACACTGATCTTATATTTTGGGCCTAAAGTCAATTCCTTGCCATCTTTGAACCATTTGGCTGTAATATCTTTTGTTCCAGAAAATTTACATTGCAAGGTTGCTGGGTCTCCCTCAGTCACATCTATTGACACAGCCTTATCCACGATTGTAGCAGGCTCTATTTTAAACAGAAAGACAGAGTGTTAAGGTAACCTGTAAAAACAACACTGGAAAAAAAACTGAGGTCACTGCAATTCAGAGTAGGACCAACCTTTGACAGTCAGCAGAGCAGAGCACCTCTGAATTCCTGCCTCATTTTTAGCCTGGCAGAAATATTTTCCATCATGTTTCAGTTCAATAGACTTCACCAGAAGAGTGGCAATATTGTTCACAAAGGTCATTTTGATATTACTGTCTTCAATAACTTCATCACTGTCTTTCAGCCAGGACACAGTGATGGGCAAGGAGCCTTTAACAGCAGCCTGAAACACGACTGTGCCCCCTCGAAGGGAACTAATGTTTTCTATCCTCTTCAAAAACTGGGGAGGCTCTAGCAGGAAGAAAGTGACTAAGTAAGTACAGGCCTGGTTCATGCTTGTGTGGCATGGAAACCACACTGGCACAAAATCACGCTTAGTGGAGTTTTCCACCTTGCACTAACCTTTCAGTGTGACCTCTGAACTGCAGAAACAGCTTCCCACATCATTTGTTACTCTACACTGATATTCACCAACATCAGACGCATCAAACCTGAAGACATGGAGGCTAATCAAAGATTTCTCAGTGCTTATTCTATGCTTCTTACTGCTCCGCACAGGCTTATCATCCTTCACCCAAAACACTTCAAAGGGAGGTGTACCAAGCACCTCACACTCCAAAACCACATCAGAATCCTTCAAGACTTCCATGGATTGAAACTCCTTTCTAAAATAAGGTGACTCTATAGTGCAAAAGAGAGAAAGAGCAGTTTATATTAATCACACTCTGGAAACTTGTAGAGCTGCACAGAATTTGAACAGACAAACTGGTTGAGTTGCTGGAAGTCACACACACCTTTGACTGTAACAATGGTACTGCAAGTATCTTTCCCAGCATCATTTCTGGCCTCACAAATATATTCCCCACTGTCTTCAGTCTCAACGTCTGTAAGATGAAGTACTGCCAAAGATTTTGTGAAAGACATCCTAAATTTGTCACTCTCTTTTAGCTCCCTGTCATCCTTGAACCATGTGATTTTAATCTCAGGAGTACCAGTGACTTTACAGGTCAGTTCAGCATATCCACCTTTCTTCACCAGGTGAGCTGGCTCTAGTTTCTCCGTAAAAGCAGCAGGTTCTGTGGGTTTAAGAAAAACGTTCAGTAACAAGAAGGCAGCAAAAAGTGCCACTGAAAGACAAAAAGACAGTAGGAATGCAAACCTTTTACAAACAACTTTGCAGTGGATGTTACTGAGCCAGCTACATTGGAGACTTTGCAGATGTATTTTCCTGAGTCATTTGGTTTGACTGCGTAAAGCTCTAAGTAACTTGCTAATGCCTCTGTCATAATGTAGCAGGCTCCTCCAGTCATCAGCTCAGTATCACCTTTAAACCATTTCACTGTCAGCGGTGTAGTGCCTTTAAATGTGCCCTTGAAACGCACAGTCGATGCAGGCAGTACATTCTGGGACTCTGGTTCTGCAATGAAGCTGGGTGGCTCTAGATTGCATTGAAAGGAAACAATTGCCAAGAATAAGATAAACATCCTGCATTCTGGGGAAGAAAATCATTATCTCACAAAAAGAAAAAAAAATGCAAGAATTTTGAAACAAATTTCCAAACCTTTTATAAACAAAGTACTACTGCTGTCTTTGCTACCAGCAGAGTTTGTGGCTCTGCAAATATAAACTCCAGCATCACTTGCATCTAGGTGTTTTATTTCCAAAGATGCAGAGCCTTCTGCAAAGTGTATTGTGTACTTCGCGCTTGTAGTGATCTCAGTGTCCTGCTTAAACCAAGAGACAGTCATTGGAAGAGAGCCAGAAATTTTGCAGTCTAGACGGCACGAGGTGCTAATGATGCTGTCAATGTTCTTCAGTGGTTTAGTAAAGAAGGGAGGGAGAGTGCGATCTGTTGGGTATGAAAAAACATGAAAGAAAGAAATACATGAACAAAAGAGAAATACAGTTCTACTTCTCGCTCTGCTAGACTCAGAGCAGAATAGCAGGGATCTTTGCCAGAGCCGGTACCAACCTAGCACAGTAAAGCTGGTAGTATAAGAGCTGATTCCCACATCATTGGATATTTCAAAGGTGTACTCGCCACTGTCCTGCATTTCAGCAGCATAAAACTTGAGTTGGGCAACATTATTTTTAAAGCTGATCCTGTATTTTTTGCTGGCAGGTAGTGGCTTTCCGTCTTTGAACCATTTGGTTTTTAGCTCTGGAGTGCCTGTGACAGTGTACTCCAAAATGGCTGGGTCTCCTGCTGTCACCTGAATAACTTCGGATTTTTCAATGATTTTGGCAGGTTCTACAACAGAATTAAACAATCAGCGTTAAGGACAAAAGTAAATTGCTCTTCTTAGGCGGGAGACAATGCAGAGGAAATGGCACTCCTCCACTGACCTTTAACTGCCAGTTCACCAAAACAGGACTGACTTCCTGCATCGTTCTCAGCCACACAAGTGTATTTGCCACCAGAGCTCAGCTGGACACCAGTAATTTGCAGTGTTGCTAGCCCGTGTTCAAATGCCACTCTCACTTTGTTATCATCTTGAATAATGTCTTTGCCTTTCATCCACATCACAGAAATAGGCTCTGACCCTTTCACCACAGCCTGTAACGTAACATTGTCTCCAGCCAGAGCTGTCACGTTTTCAATTTTCTTAACAAAAGAAGGTGGTTCTAGTTCAAAGAAAAGAGATAAAAAGAAATACTCATCTGCTACATCATTCCACGAAATCCGCTGCACAAGACGAGACAATGCGCACAGTATATGACACAATTCAGTTAAAGAGCAGGCGAAGGAAAGAGCTACATTACCCAGCTGGAAGAGTAATGCAGAGCCCTTTAAGCCCAGTGTTCTTTAAATTCATAGGTTTGATGTCAGGTAAGAGTTAAGATATGCACAGAGTTTTAAGAGAAGATACCCTCCTCTCCACCCACCCGCAGAAATCCAAAGACAAGACGTTTTAAGAAATAAGAGGTTCCTGCAGTGAGCGGAGTGTTCTCTCTCCTACTGACCTTTCAAGATATATGTTGCACTGCATATGCACTTTCCAACTTCATTAGCTATGATGCATTCATATTCACCAACGTCTGCACTATTAAAAGACGACACCTCCAGAGAAACAACCGCTTTCTGAGAGGTCAACCTGTATTTTTTACTACTGCGGATCTGTTTCTTGTCTTTGTACCAGCTAATCTCAAATGGTCCGGTGCCAGCAACCTCACACTGAAGAACGGTGTTTGTTCCCTTCACTACCTCTGCTGGTTCAAGTGTTCGGACGAAAGATGGAGGCTCTATAAAAGCAGCAAGAAATGATTAATTGCCCATGCCAAAATAAAAGGAAGATTGTTCTCAAGTGTGACTGTCAGCAGCATGAAGAACAGACCTTTGACAACTACTTCTGTGGTGCAGCTGTCGCTTCCAACCTCATTTACGGCTTCACATGAATAGCTTCCACTGTCATCAACCTTCATCTCCCAGATGTCTAACACAGCCACAAAATTGACAAAAGACATCTTGTGTGTATTGCTTTCAAGGATTTTCTTATTGTCCTTGAACCAAGAAACCTGGATTTCAGGAGACCCTTTGATTTTACATTGAAGCCGTGCAGAGTCACCCGGGGTCAGTAAATAAGATGGATCAACCTTCTTCACAAAGGATGGTGGTTCTAAAAATAGGAAGTAAAAAAAAAAAAAAAAAAAAAGACGAAGGGAAGAGGAAGGGAGAAGAGAGAAGGAGGGGGAAGGACGGGGGAAAAACAAGGTAGGGAGAGAAGGGGAAAGAAAATAAAAGAAGCCTGAAATACAAAGACTGGTTCCTAGCACCAGAACAAAATGTGACTTTAGAAAAAGATCAACACAACAAACGCTGAGCTGCAATTCTTGTGGTCTCTCTTGCCCTTCCCCCCCTCCGCCTCTCCCCCACATGCAGGAGCAACTCTTGGATGTGTTTAACAAAAGAAATACTGAAGCAACGCACAGTGCATTGAAAGGCAGCTGGGGAAAAAAGCAAGAGATGAGTGGAGCTGATGGAAGATCTGAGGGGAGTTCACAGCATTATTTCACCTCAGAAAAGAATTTGCCTGCAAAAAAAAGAAAGCGGGACCCGAAGAAGGGAAAGGTAAGTGGGACCTAAGACTATCTTACCTCTGACTGTGACACTGGCCGAAGAGGAGCTGCTTCCTGCCTCATTTGAAACGGTGCATACATAATGGCCGGAATCCTTGAGTTTAGCCAGAGGAATTTCAAGTGAGGCTATTTTGTCTTCAAAGAAAATTTTATAATCTTTGCCAGGAGGGATTTTGTTTCCATCTTTTGTCCACTCTACTTTTACTTTCCTATCTTCATCTACCTGGCATTCAAGACGTATCTTCTTATTGACTGCTGACTGCACTGATTGCAAAACTTTAATAAAGTGAGGCTTGTCTATAATAACCATTTCAGCCTGGCAAACATCAGCCCCAAACTTATTAGAAGCTTTGCAGGTGTAAATCCCCCTGTCACTGGTGGTGAGAAGGGAAATTTCTAACACGTGCTTGTTTTCTACTTTGGAAATCTTGTAGTGGTCCGAAGATGAAATGGCTGTGCCGTCTTTCTGCCAGGCGACGTCAATGACTGGAGTGCCCGAAACGGTACACAGGAACTTGGCGCTTTTGCCCACAAAAGTGGTGATAGATTCAGGTCTGGTAAGAAACGTTGGTGGAAGTGCTTCTGCAAAATAAAGGGGTTCACTGTTATGCAGAGATGGGGAACAGATTATGCTGTCTCCTCATTTGCCGGGGACAGAGAACAGAAAGGGCAGTTTGCCACAAGTCACTCTTAAACAAAAGAAGTCAGCAGCGAAGGAGATAAGAGGTATTAAAGATCATGAATTTAAGATTTTGGTTTTGTACTTGGATCTATACAATGTTCCAGAGCTTAAAGGCATTTTAGCTCTGGAGCAATGTACAAACTAAAGGAAATAAAACTGAAACCCAGAAATTCCTTTCCTAAAAATAACACATTTGTACATGATTCCCTCCACCAAAGACATCTTAGCAAAGATCAAAAAGACTCTTCCCACAAAAAGTCAGAGTAAGAAAAAAAATAAAAATAAAAAATAACCAAAAAAGCCCGCAAGATGCTTAAAAAAAAAAAGAAAGAAAAAGAAAGAAAAAGAGAGAGAAGATAATTGCAGAGTTATCAATAGATTAAAAAAAATAGTTCTGCAAATTGTAACACCGTTGAACTGTCTTTTGTTTGTTTAAGAGGACCTATCCCCCATCACTCAGAGTGCGGGTGCCTTGGAAACGGCACCCACGTTCAGGTAAGTGCAGCTGCGTAGTCTGCCTCACAAGTATGTCTGCAGGATAAATGTAAGATACAAGGATAATCACACTACCTACTACACCAAAGAAGTCAGATTTAAAATCGTACGTTTGCTCATTGTCTGCAAGTGAAATAAACCTTCAAGAATGTTATCACAAAGCAATCCCATTCTACTGACAAGCTAGTTCCTTCCACTCTTTTGCCACTTTGTATTCTCTCCTGAAACTTTTCACACTGGTTCTCTTTTCTAGATACAGAAAGCATCTAAAAGAGCATTTTTGAAAATCACTTTTACTTGTCAAGATTACGTATGGATTACACATAACAGTAGCAATCAAGAGCCTTACCGTAAATGTTTGTGAGTATACCAGGATAACCATTTCAAGATATCAAGATATTTAAGATACTGAATAAAAAAAGAAGTGCTTGGGACTCTACTTACCAGTTACTGTTAAAAAGGCTGTGGAGCTTACACTGCCATGCTGGTTGGAAGCCTTACAGCTATACTCTCCACAGTCAACAACCTGAGGCCTTGGGATCTCCAGCGTGGAAAGGTAGTTGGAGGAGCGAATTGAGTATTTGTCCCCATCATAGATCTCTCGGCCAGCTTTGTACCACTGGAACTTGACATTAGGAGTAGTTTCTACTTCACAGGTAAACTTGGCCACGTGGTTTACGGCCACCTCCAGAGGTTCAAGCCTTCTTCTCAGGATTGGTGCAACTGAAATCAGAAGCAGAGATTAATTCAAAGCCATGCCCACTATAACTGTGAAAAGTAAGTGAAGGCACTAACTGAAACAAAACATGTGATCTTGCAATCCATATAAGATATAAAGGAAAAAAAAATCTGTAAGAAATGAAAGTAGTACAATGTTCAGTGGACAGATTGCAATGGTGCAGAATAACATCAGGAAACACAGTGGTGAAACCACAAAAGTGATGTGCAATAGCAACATGTAGTAATAATGCAATTCAAACATATACCACGCCATCTTGGAGCCATGCAAAGTGACAATGTGAATAAGAAATTGTGCCAAAACAGGGCAATGATCTGAAGATTGGATGCAGTAGTGATGAAGCGTAAGAGCAGATTCACTTCCTGGGTGACAGTGGAATGAAGTGCTCAGGACTTCAGTGCAGTTCATCCTGATCTTGGCTGTATACTGTGGAAGTGAGAGACTACAATGTGGTAAAAGAAAATCATGAATAAAGAGAGAAAGGAGACCCTCTGATTAGTGCTGTGATTGTATTAGTATTGTATCTGTATCCAAAGATACAGATACATAATGGGGCAATTTCCTTAGCAGAGCAGTGTATTAGAAAGGTGGTCTTTTATCCCCATAATCCAACCTCTTTTAACAACTGTGAGCTTTGCTGTTGTTGTTCTTTTTCCACCTTGATTCAGTGCCTCACAAGTGTACTCTCCTTGGTGGATCTCCCCACACACTTGGCTGATCACTAATTTGTATGTGTCTTGATCTTGCAAACACTTGAATTTGTTGCCTGAAGACACCAGTTTACCGTCAAAGTACCAATTCACCTCCCTGACATTTGTTATGACAGACACCAGAGTGACACTCTCCCCTTCCTCCACAATAGTGTTAACCAGCTTCCTGTGTATGATAGGGTAATTCTCTTTACTCAGCTCATCCTCTAGATTCACACCTTTAGTTTCCAGACCCTCTCTGCCCTCCTCCTCATGTATTTTTTCCCTTTTCTCCTTCCTTTTCAGTATTTCTGCGGGTTTCTCAACAGGAACGCCTGCAGGAGCTACATCAGCAGTGGCTGCCGCTGCCCCCACATCCTTGATTTGGCCATGTTCCATCAGAATGTTGACTACTTCAGCAGACAAAGGCTGTTCCAAGGGTATTTCTGCCTCTGTAGTTCTCTCAGCCTGCTGGGGCTCCAGCTCAGAAGCATCATCAATGGATTTTCCTGAGTTAAGTGAATGAGGAGGGCTTGGCAATGCTTCGGGTTTTTCATCTGTCAAGAGGTGCTTTTCTTCATAAATAAGAGAATAGAAAGCCTCCTTTAATACTTTTTTCTGGTCAGCTATCTCAATGTCGACTTCTGCAAGAGAGACTGGAATTTCAATGGGATTGAGTCCTCCTGTGGTCACAACATAGGTGCACAAGGCATATTTATGTTCTTTGGTGATTTTTAGTGCCTGTACTTCAATGCTTTCTTTATCAGCCAACCACTCTGAAAACAAGAGGTTTTGCTCACTTACCACTGCAGCTTTTAGTGCATCTCTGATCTGGGACTTTATATCTAGGTGACAGCTCTTGGGAACCTGATAAGTGAGCTGGCTCTCTTTGGTAAAGGCTTGGCTTGTCCAGAACTGGCTAGCATACATCATTTCACAGGGCTGTCTTCCTACCTTGGAATACTGCTCAAGTGGGCTAGCAAGATTGATAACGTGTTCTTCCTCCAAAGGCTGGTTTTCTTCTAGTAGTAAGGGAAATCTCACAGCCTGTCCCTCACGGATTCTTGCAGCAAAATCTTCCTCTGCCGCTTCCAGGGCAGAAATGTTCTCCAGGGGGACAGCATGACCCCCTGTGCACGTCAATTCGGAGGGAAATCTAGGTTCAGCCTTTAGCTCACCTTGCATTGCCTGGAAGCCTTCTATGACTTGAAAGTGGTCACCATACATGACATAGCTCTCAGTGGTGCTTGATACCTGTTGAAAGGCTTGGGAAACTTCTGTCTTCAGAGCAGCCATTTGCTCTAACTCCTCTGGGATGACTTGCTCTTTGGGCAAGAACATCTGTGCAGCCACAGTTCCAAGGCAGCCTGGCAGTGGTGTTTCAGTTGCCACTTCAGGTGAAACACTTTGGGGGCCACCAGGGAGGGTCTGCACCAGCTCCGCCAGAAGCTTGTTGTTCTCCTGCGTTGTGGCTGCCTGGGTCAGCATTTCTTCAACACCCTGCACAGCAAGGCAGGTTGGTGGCAGGCTAGGTAATATGCCCTCCTTGGGCAGCATGTGCTCCATCTGGCTCATCTGGAGCTGGAGGAGAGCCTGGGGTTCCCTCATGGGCTCAAGGCTAAGGGCTCTTTCTGCAGTGGGAAGCTCGCTGGCCTCCTCATAGGACGTAGGACTTTGGTCCTCTGTCACCATGGAGTGCTGCAAGGCTGGACTCTGATTGCACACAAGATGCTCCTCAGGCAGCACAAGGAGCTCAGCAGAGCATACAGCCTCACCCAGTGAATTCACTGCTCGGCAAACGTACAGCCCAGTGTCCTCCTCAGTGCACTCCTGCACTGTCAGGGAGCCCGAGCCATCAGGATGGTGAGCCACAAAAGAACGTGCATCCAAGAAAAGTTGCTCGTTCCCCTTGAACCACTCCACATCAGGGCATGGCTGCCCAGCTACAGTGTACTCAAAGACAGCGGTGAAACCTGGTGCACACTGCACACTGTCTGGTACCCTGGCAAAGCAAGGGGCCCCTTGTGCCCGCTGCTGCACGTGGAGGTGGGCACTGCACGTGGCCTCACCGTGCACATTGCTGGCTGTGCACGTGTACTCGCCCTCATCCTGCATGCCTGCATAGGGGAGGATGAGGCTGTGGTCATTTCCAGCAAACACTAATTTACGATCTGTGGAGGGGGTTAGCTTCACACCATTGAAAAACCACTGGATTTTGGGTGTGGGGCTTCCAGTAACAGTAACAGACAGCCTAGCTACATCTCCCTGCCAGACTTCAACATCTGAGACCTGTCTGAGGAAAACAGGTGCACTGCCCCCCTCCTCCATTTTCTGCTTGCTTTGACTGGAGTAAACTGGTTTTTCAGACTCAAATTCAAGTGTTTTTTCTCTATCGGGCAACTGAAGGCTGCTGCTGTAGCCTTCACTTCTTCCTTCCTCAGAAGACACAGTAAGAGAACTAGAGATGTCTGTATGGAAAAAAAAAAAGTTTAGTTTTACTAGAATGTTTAAATAAACACTTAAAACAGCAATAAGCAGCTAAGAGTAACGTACAACTGTGTTAGTGCTGTATACAATACAACTATTTTTGTATATCTGGAGTGTTTCTTACTACCATACAGCAGGTACACAAGGTTCTCCTTCTATCAGATACTTACCATACACAGCAACCCATGCTGTGCCGTCAGGTTAATTAAGAACTTGCCATATAGATTAATGTGGGCATCTCATTAAACTTGACATCACAGTATGGTTTAGACATAATCTCATGGATGATTTAGCGAACACTGAAAATAACAGTCAAGCAACAGCGGCGCATTTCACAAATACAGTGGTATGAGCCTTATTTATAGGCACACGCATACAAATAAATAGAACAGCAGTGCTAAGGCCCTGATTAATTCAAAATACCAAGAAAAAACAGAATGTCAGATTCCAAGCTGGAAAAAATGTAAGTTTTCAGCACACTAGCTCTTCCTCTGGTATAGTTACTTAATCTCTTTCAACTCTTGCATGTAACACAAGAAATTTCTGCTCCCTCAGAAGAATTCTCCTGTTTTTATCAAAAGAATCTTTAAGTTTAAACACTGTTATTACTAAAATAATGAGTTTGCATTCTTGCTTTACTGTCATTTATTTGACTTTCTGCTTTTAAGTGGCACAACTCTGCATATTAGAACTCCTATAATACCAGAAAAAAATAAGAGCACTTTGTTTTTTCTTCTTGCTGTTATGAATTTAGACCCTTATGTGATGGACCACTTAGTTCTAATGGTGGTTTAAAATGTGAGGAAACAAATGGAGGAAAGAATGTGTTGTCCTCACATTCTTGACAGCAGAAACATCAGTGAATTCTGAAGTTTCTGGGAATGGAACAAGATATCCAAGAAAAGCACAGCACAAAAGAAAATCTTTAGAAATCAGATATTGTTGTCCACCCAGAAACAAATTAGCTCAGTTGTTGCCCATGATATTTGATGTTGGATGGACACTGAAGTTGTTAAAAAAGAATGGAAGGAGTGGATAAATATCTCCAGTTATTCCAGTGATGAACCTTGATAACTTTTCAATTACAGCATCTTAAATTCCAAAATTTATTGTGAAATAATAATTTTTGCTGTACTCAAATAACAACTATGAAGAAGAACAGAATATGCCATACCCAATTCTTTCACATTAGCTCTAGCAATTATTAACCTTTTCACAAATGCCAAAGTATACATGATATAGCACTATGCATGGTGACTACCTGAAGAGAAGAGATGCTTAGATGAAAAAGAAATTACACCAGTCCTTTAGTCGAATCTAACAGCCTTGTTAAACCTGTAGGACAGCTTCCTCGAAAATTCAGTGTACTACTAAATTTGAAGATGGACAGCTGACCTGGGCCATGAGAAAATATAAAAATTGCAGAAGATAAATTATAACAACACACGAGATGGCTTCATACACAGGAATGAAGAAAAAGTTAATGCATTTTGGTTTTGTTCCTGTATATTTATGCCAGAAAAAATACACCATTTTTTGTTTTTTTCATATTGTAGCTGTCTCTGAAATGAATAAAATACAGGAAGCAGTGGACTTAAATAGTTTACATATTTATTTCACAAATTAACCATACATGTTAACATACAATACACATTGATGACAAACATATGTAATCCATCCTTTTTTTTTTTTTTTTTTTTTAAAGATACATGGTTTGTAAAAATGAAGAGCTTAAATTTGACAATGAATTCATGATTTTTTAAAAAATTCCTATGAAGGTACAAGGAGGAGAGGTGGTCAAACATGGCACAAGGCTATACCAAATATCCCAGAGGAAGCTTTCTCAAACTAAATATTTTCAGATTTCTACTATTGTAGCACTGGTTGGATCTTCATAAGCACACCATAGTGCTCCTGGCCAATTTATGAAACTTAAGTCCTTTAAACATACATAAATCACAAACAGTACTGCACAAGTAGACATAAATATGCCCTGCCTTATGTCTCAGATGTGGACATGAACTGGGACTTATTTGGGTACAAGGTTTTGAAGCAGGATCATTTTCTACTAAAAATTTCAGTTCATGAATCTGCAAATTAAACACAGGTCACAATCACTTAGGACCTAACCAAAGGCTCTCTGACCTCATTGGCTTTGGACCTGAAAGACCCTTCATGTCACAGCTGACACAGAACAGAACAATTCATCCCACTTTTCCTAGGGACCTCTGCTGCCTAATAATCTATGCAAGGAATGGATAAGGACACAACAAGAAACAATTAACACCATCACAATGTTGGGTCAGACACTCTCCCTTCTCTTTCCTACCACCATTATCTATGAGAAATTACAATTGCCTCCGCCTACTAACAACATACTTAAATATTTATTACAGGGTCATGACTGGGAAGAAAATTAAGTGACATGATTATACTAGCCTAATCACTCCAGTCATTTTCTCCACATGCTGGGTCATTAGAACTAGCCACTCCTGCAAGTCATGTTTATACTGTGCAGCACAACTGGGCAAAATGAATCTTCTGATAAAAAATTACTATAAACGATGGAATAGTTTTAAAGATTATTAAGGTTTTGAGGCATATTGACCTCAGTGTGAGAACGCACAGAACTCAGAAATAAGAACAAGCATGACCATTACTGAATATACTACAGGAATAGCTTTCTCACACTTTAAATCATCATGCTCCTTGAAGCAGTTTGCAAGGCAACTGACAGTAATTTGTAAATAATCTGATTTTTCACAAAATTGAAGTAAAAATAATTTGTGGTAAGGGTTCTTAAACTTTGGTTTCCATGCTGGCATATAGCCACCTGTAAAGCTGGCACATGCATTGGCACTATTTAAATTCTGCTAAATATTAATAACTTTAATACTTTTAACATGCTTGCTCATTCAGTTTAGCACTGTTGATCTAAGATTAATTCAGTTCTGATTTAATTATGTGAACTACTGCTGACTCCTCTATTAAATGTTAGTATTAGTTTAAATACAAAAATATATATTCATACTGAGAACGATAATGTAAAAATCTCTTCTGCTGAGAAAATGCCAAAGGTAACTGAATACATTTTATTTATTTCTGGTCACCTTGAAACACAGCACTCTTATCTGTTACTAATAATTGCTTTTTTAAAAAAGGAATCTGTATTCATTTCTAATGCCTAACAAGAATACTGCATAAAATTTGTATTTTAATACTATATATATTCAGTGAGTGATACTGGAATACGGGGACAACAGAAAAATTATATTAATGAATTTACAGTTACATAATTGATGTATTATGCTCCCTTTCCTTTCTCTTTAACTTTTAAAGATACAGTACAAAATAGATTTTTATGTTTATTACTTGGTAATAGAGTAAAAATCCTGTCCAGTCCCTACTGAAGCAAAGCCTTCTCTTCCCATTGTATTAATTTTCTTTGCTACAGAGTAATCCAATTGATATAATTTAAAAAAAAAATCAGATACAACAAAGTCAGTGGAGTGAAGTTCATGGTAATAATAGTTTTGCAATGATAGAAACTGTAAACAGGATTTGAATTATACTCACATTGTCTGACACAACATTGTGAGAAAGGGGTGTATCAGCTTAAGGTGTTATTTTATGGAACTATGTCCAAACTAAAAAGCAGGCCAAAGTTAGTATTGTATAACCATTAGTCTACAAGAAAAAGGCAATTTCTACATTTTTAGGTGATTTCCAGCCTATGAATTACAAAAACAATAGCACTAGTACAGACACAGGGCTATATACACTATACAAAACAAACAATTCCTGCATATGAGTGTTAATTGAAATATCTTTACAAGAATGAGTAAGGAGCTCGGGAGGAGTCTGAAATACACCTCAGTTCAGAAAGTATACACAAAACTTATTCACACTGTAAATCCCACTTAAATTCCTCAACAAAAGCAAGTTTAAGTGAGATAGAAATATGCCCACATGGGGTGAACTTCATCCCTAAAGAGATGAAAAACAATGCCCCTAAAATTACTGTTGCATTTTTACCTGCAGTGAGTAACAGCATAAAACATTTAGTGTTTCAAAAGAGACTCTGAAATAAGTTATGGAAATTCAGTACAATGTTAACAACGCACAAGTCTCAGCAGTTCCCACCCTGTTAATGGCTATACATTTGTATAGCCCACTGTCACTTTGCATCAAATTGTCAATAGTAAGGCTATGAAAACCGCCTTCCTCTTCCTGCATATAGTACCGGTCCCCTTCCAACAACATCCCATCCTTGTACCAATGGACACTTGGGTGAGGGGAGCCAGTTACGAGACACTGGAAACATGCTGATGCACCAACAAATGTACTGTAGTCAGAAATGAGCGTCAGAAATTTGGGAGGAACTTCTGCAACCTGGAACTCAAAGCTGCAGCTCTCTGTTTCCTCCACCCTAGACTCAACCTCTTTCTCTTGGGATGGCTCTCTGGACACATCACAATTAATGCTGACAGTCTTATCCCCTTCCACTTCATGCTCTTGTTCAGTCACCTCAGGTCTCCCAGAGTCCTCAGCACATGGCTTAAACTCACACTCCATCTTTACTTCTGACGTCTCAGCCTTACTTAAAAGCAAGTCACACTTCTTAGGCCTCTCTGGTTCACTGCCCATGTGTGTCTCACTGCTTGCCATAGCACTTGCTCCCTGCAAGTCACTCCCTGTGACTATGACAGAGCCTTTACACATCGCTTCTCCAAGCCTATTGATTGCCTGACAGTGATACCAGCCACCATCAGAAGGACCTACGTTAAGGATCTTCAGGCTGTGAAGTCCTTCTTTCTGACTTACTACGTACTTCCCTGCAACAGGTGTCACACAGGTGTCAACTCTGAACCACTGCACCACTGGGACAGGTGTCCCTGTTACCACACATTCGAAGACTGCCTCTGAGCCTTCTGTAACTTTCACATCTGTAAAGGGCACAGCAAAGCGGGGAGGCATTTCGGTCACTTGGAAATCAATTTTCACATCCTCATTCTCCTCTGAGGCAAAGCCTGAAACTTGTTCCAACAGGGCAAGTGGGAGCACATCCAGGGAGACAACCATGCTCTTCTTATCCGGGCTAAACTCGGGACTTGTTATGATTTTGACCTGCTTCTCAAACTCTCTCACCTCATTCTCATCCAGCTCCACTTCCAGGAGGATTTCCTGTGGTGAAGGTGACCGTGAGGATGTGTTTTCCTCTAGGTCAAACTGTATAACATGCTGGTGGGTCACAGGGGGTGGCAGTGCTAGTGATCGCCCATCTTCAGGCAAAACTTCCACCTGGGCAATGCTTTTAGCTTCCCCAACAATGTTTACTGCATGGCACAGGTACTGTCCTTCATCGTCTTTCTGAATGTTAGTGATCTCCAGCACACACTTGTCCCCATCCTTCTCTACCCGCACTCTCTTATCCACCTCCAGTAGGGATTTATTGTGATACCACTTTACTCCTGGTTCAGGCACACCTACCACCTCAGCCACAAAACTCAGTGTGCTGCCCTCATACAGCCTCCTCCTGCTTAATGCCTTCAGAAACGCGGGTGGCATCTCATTGCCTGATGGCTCTCGGGCTTCACGAGGGGTCCTGAACACCTCATCCCATGGTGGCTGCTCTGGAGCCTGATACCTTTCCTCGCAGGGGGGAAATACTGCCAGGGCATCCTTATATTCCCCAATGGGTGTCCAGTAGCTCTCTGGTGGTGTGATGTCCCCTGATGCTGAGTGAAGTCCCTCAAAGGGTGTGAAGTAGCACTCAGAGGATGTGTTGTGCTTTGAATCACCTGAGGGTGTGGAGTAACGTTCAGGTGGCATGCTGTAGTTTGATTCCTCGGATGGTGTGGAGTAGCGCTCAGGCGGTGTCCTGTACCCGGAGCCCTCAGATGGTGTGGAGTAGCGCTCAGGTGGTGTCCTGAACCCGGAGCCCTCAGATGGTGTGGAGTAGCGCTCAGAAGGTGTGGAATAGCGCTCAGGTGGTGTTCTGTACCCAGAGGCCTCAGATGGTGTAGAGTAGCGCTCGGGTGTGCCGAGTGGTGTGTGGTAGGATGCTGATGAGGCAGTTTCAAAGATCTCCACTGAGGAGGGAGGTGTGTAGAAGTGGTCTGAATCAGGTGACTCCTCACCACTCCCACTCTCCAATTCTATAGATATTTCTGACTCAGGAGAGAAGGGCCGGATCAGCTCCTGCTGGTTTTTGTAATAGTCATAAACTGCGCTGAAGGTAACCTCCTCCACTTCCAAGGAAGTGATGGTTTCTCGCTGTTCCTTCTGAACTGTGCCTTTGATATTCGGAGCTTCCTGGATCCCTGTTGACCTTAAATACTTAGCCAAGGATAAATCAGGTTCTGGCTCTGAGACCTGATCAGCACTGGGCTCTGGACCTGCAGAAACATCTTCCCACTTTTCTTCTCCATCCAGGCTGTTCTCAGAGGCTTCTGTAGTGGAACTTCTCTTCTTGGCCCAAGAGTCCTTTTTTTGTTCCTTCTGTGCCACAGAATTATCCACTGTTAAACCAAGTATGAGTTTCCCAAATGAGAAGTCCTTTGTTCTGTTTGGTTCCTGCTCGGTGTCCCCAGGCTTCCCCTCGGGGGAACCTGTGCTTTCTATCTCACTAGTGGATAAGCTCACACCTTTTTCAAAGACCTTTTCTATCCTGAAGCTGCCTTCCTCCTCTGCCTGATGCCAGGTCTGCGGTTTCTTCTCCTGTGCAGCTTTTTTCAAGTCACTGATGAAGGTGTCACTCCCGAATTCTGTTGGCTCCAGTCTCTCCTCACTCTCCCTCACATGCATTTCTTGTACTGTTCTTTGGAAATCTGCAGAGGACTCCAACAGATAACTGTGAATCTGTCCCTCAGGTGAATCCCAACAAACATTTGCCTCTGATTTGTGAATTTCTTCAGCAGATGTCCGCTCTTCAGCAGATGTGATACTGCCAAGGTTCCCATTAGAGATTTGCAAATGAGGTTGCCTGATTTCTTCCTGAACACTGACTTCCTCCTGCTGCATACCATGACTTGGACACGGAACCTCACTCAGAGACATCTCTTCCACAAGCACTTCACATTTGTGCACAGGGGAGATGAGCCCAGCTTCTCCCACCTCCACACTCTCTAAAGCTGTGGGAATTTGCATCAGCTTTGTGTTTTCCTCAGCTGGAAAAGGCTCCACAAACTTCTTCAGATCAAATATGATACTGGTCTCATCAGTCTCAGATGGCAGTAACTGCTCTTTGAAATGTACGTCTGAATGAACCTCAACTTCTTCAGTAAATTCCTGACCTGAATTTTCTATGTCAGGAGGAGGAAGAATTAAATCCAAAGAGTAGACGCCCACATCAGACTCTCTTTCTTGCAGTAGTTGTCCATCAATGTTTATTTTATGTGCAGCTTTCCCAGCATCAATCAATTCTTCCTTATGAAGATGGTCATCAACCTCAATGTCCTGTTCAATATCTACTGATCTCTCTTGTTCCTTAGCCCATTCCTCCTGCTGCTCCTCTTTTAGGAGACCTAATGAGTCTTTTGAAGGTGTGCTATTGTCCTGTAGGAGGGGCACACTTGGCTCGTCAACAAGAGACATGCCAGAAGCCATTGCCTCCCAAGCAGAAGCATCACTGTCCTCCAAGTAGCTGTCAGTCTCTTCTTGCATCAGTGCTGATAAAGCAGCAGAGAACTTTAGATCCTCGTGCTCCTTTGCCAGAGTAGACTGCTCAGAGGCAGGCATTTGCCGTTTCATTTCTGTAAGAGGTGACTTCAAGATATCCCAGGATAAGCTGTCTGTGTTTTGTGCCAGCTTGTCACCTTCAGCCTCCAGCTCCTCTGAAAAGTGGCCTGAGTCCTTGGCCACAAGTTCATACTTTTCCCTGGATGTGCTTGGGTGTGGGACAGTGGCATCAATTCCAAAGTCATGTTCCTCAGAGACTGCTTTTTCACTATGCTGTTCCATCTTAGAAATATCACCAGCATCCCTCACACACTCTTCTGCATAACCCACTTTCTGCTTTGCACAAACCTCCCTGATATCCCGCAGTATTGTTTCCCCTATCTTACTTTCTCCAAAGTCCTTTCCCACCTGCTCACCAGGTGAGGGAGACCACTGCAGGGACCAGGGTAGGTGGCCTTCTTCCTCCTCAGAGCACATGATCTGTTCCTCCTTTTCCTTCCCAGGTGTACTGAGAAACAGGGCAGGGTTCATGGCAGGGAGTACCTCAGTGTCTCCATCCTTGCTATACAACCTTGATGCACTAGGTTGCACTGTAAGCTCAGAGGCTGACTGTGCTGTTCCAGCCACATTCTTGGCCACACAACAGTACAGTCCAGCATCTGAAACAGAGACCCCTCGGATGTGTAAACTGTGAGTGCCAGCCTCACATTTCTCAAAACTCAGCCTCTCACTGGCAGAGAGGTTCTGGCCATTCCAGGACCAGGTCACAGATGGTGGAGGCTGCCCAGACACACTACACTGCAAAACCACTGCCTCCCCTTCACAGCAATGGATACGTGCTGGGGCTTCTAACACAATTTGGGGTGGCTCATTTCTGACATCAAATGAAAACTTGAACTTGTGTTTTATGGCAGGCGCAGCCTGGCCTGGAGAGGACTGCATGGTCTCTTTCATCTCTGTGTCTTGCTCCGGTGTTGGAGTAGGGGCAGTGATTTTGATTTCTACAGGCAGTGACAGCAGGTCTGAGTCTGGAAAAGTATTTGGCAGCCCCTGCTCTTCTGTAAAGGCCAGACTTACTTCCCTCTCCTCTTTCTCCCCTTTGTCTTGTTCCTCTTCTTCCTCCTCTTCCTTTTCTTGTTTTTTCTTTTCCTCCTCCTTCTCTTTATCCCCTTCTTCCTCCTTCTCTTCTTTTTTATTCTCCTCTTCCTTTGCCTTCTCCTTTTCTTTCTTTCTTTCCTCTTTCTCTAACAACCTAACAACCTCATAGGCCAGCATCCGCTGCCTCACATGGAGTGCAGCAGAGGTGCTAACCGAGCCCAGAGGGTTGGAAATCACACAGGTGACTGTGCCACTGTGCTGTGGGAGCAGGGGCGAGAAGGTTAGTGTAGAGCGGCACTCTGTGGTGTGTACTGCAGTGCCCCGGATGCGTCCTACCGGATTAGTGTTGTTGTACCAAGTGATCACTGGCTTTGGGCAGCCATGGAAGAGGCAGGAGAAAGTGACTCTCTGTCCCTCTACAGCCTCCTGGGGCCTGACTCCCTGGACGAAGAGAGGTGGGCAGGGCTCCAGGAGCCCACCACGTGCTTTCCATCTCTTCTCTGCCACCTTGGGCATGCTGTATTTTTCGACTTCCTGCATCTGGAAGGGCTTCGAGCCATCCATCTTGCCAGGTGCCTCAGGCGGGCAGGGCTTCCCAGGAGGACCCCCCTGTGGCTCGGACAGGAAGGACTCCTGCTTCTTTTTCAGAGCTGCCCTCTTTGCCTCCCGCAGCCGCTGCAGCTTCCAGCGGATTTCCTCATCCAGCAATTCCTCAGCATTCACCAGTTTTCCACTGCGCTCCCTACCACGTACTATCTCCAGACGGTGAGACTCCACTGATGGCAGTCTCTGGAAACGTATGGTCCGTACCCTGCCCCGGGCTGAGAAGTTTGGCAGCTGCTGCTCAGCCTCCTGGCCCTTGTCAAAGGGCGAGCCAGTGCAGCGGAGCACCACGCGCAGCCGGTCCTGGTGCCGCTGCTGCAGCAAGCAATCCCACCTCTCCTGCACTAACTGCACCTTCCCTACACGGCCCGAGTCCTGCTGCTCACTGCTGCGTGCCACCAGCAGTGAGGCAGCAGACTCAGCTGAGCCCTCGCTGTTAATGGCGAACACCCTGTAGCTGCCGGCATCGTGCTCTTGCACGTCCTGCACCTCCAGGCTGGCACGGTGCGTGTGCTCCTCGCTCTCGGTGCGGATCACCTTGCGGCAGTCCTGGTGGACTGGCCGATTGTTGTGGAACCATGCCATATGAGGTGGCGGGCATGCCACCAGCTTGCATTGGAAGACAGCAGGGTCCCCCTCCAAGACGGACCTACACTTGAGGCCCTGCATGAAGGTGGGTTTGCAGTTCTGGGAGCAGCCCAGCACCACCCTTCCCCCATGTCCCTCGGTGTTCGTCTTGCTGTGCCACTCTGGAAGAGAAGGGAGGAGACTGGGTTACAGTGTGCCTCGCTCTACCCATTGATTGATTGAAAAAAAAAAAAAAAAGCAATTGAATTAAAAAAAAAAAAAGGGCATGCAACAGATTTCATCACACACCCAGGAAAAAAAAAAGGTAATTCACTCACCATATTTGTTCGAATAAACGCAACGCCTTGCTCTGTTTTAAAGATTGACACGAAAATCGTTCGTTGTCTGTTCTTTCTTCAGACTGTGGGAATTTCTTCTTGAACAAGCAAAAATGAATTTCAAAACAACACGTTCTTCTGTGTATGTTTTTGCTGCCTGGAAAAGCTGCATGTCTTTGAGTGGCAAAGAAGAAAATCTTACCTGACTTGCAGACAGTAGAATAAACGCCCTTTCTGACCCCTCTGCTTGTAGATTAAATGCTCAAACAATTGAGAAAAAATATTTTGAAAAGATATACAAAAAACATAAGTAATTAGCTAACATGAAATGAGAAGGCGTTTATTCGAACTAATACAGCCACTAACAGTGTTATGCACAGGAAAAAAAAGCAAGCAACATGAACCACATATGCTATCTGCAAGCCAGGGTAAGAGATGTATAATGATGAATTAATGTATGTAAATGAAGTGCAAGGAATCAAAGGAAATGTATAGCTTCCACATACCCTGAACAACAAATGTATTCTAGCACAATTCATTCATTCAATAATGTTCATTGAACTGACTAGGTTAGATTGATAACTTGCTTAAAAATAATGTGATTAAGATTTGTATAGCTTCTTACTGAAGTAAACTATTGCATGCATTCAAAAGGAAATTGAACAAATAAAAGCTCTGTGAACAGCTGCAAAGCATGAAGTAAAATTTCAAAACATGGCTGCAAAATCATAAATTAGAAGTTTTAAACATTTTAAAACTTAAATAACCTTATAATGCAGATAAACCTTTGCATATCAAAACAAACGTGCAACATGTTCCAATATGCCTCAAAACGTGTCTGTCTTTCCCCATCAGACACTACACATAAGCAGATAAAAGCTTTTCACAAAGTTGCTAATTACTGGTACTAATTATTCAGTGTGACATCAGTAGTGACTGTACCTTTCACTTCCATTTCAATCTCTTCCTCTAGCTTCTCATACATAATTCTTTCAGGAGCTAGAAAAGAAAAAAAAAGAATTTTTGAGCTCAAATTGCCAATCAACAGTTTATGAAGTAAAACATTCAATCTCTTGCAAAGATACAGAAATTCACACAAATACACATAAACGCATGCCAAACAATGCAAATATTTATCTGATAAACGTTGAGAAAAGAGCAACCGAATGCTTTCAAACTTGTTTGCAATGTATACTTTTCTACAAGATTTATGTTTTTTCACAGGATGGGGGAAGGTTTCTAATGGAGCATGCCTTTATCATGCCTTAAATCCCTGAAGAAAACATTCAGCAATCCACAGGCTTATCAGATGCTTCTAGTTCTTTATCATCTCCCCGGGAAAGAATGTACTGGAATGCAATGATGCTGTGCAAGAGGAACTGATACTTGGAAGGAACATGCAGTTGCCAACCTGTCACTCTCAGATGGGTGCTGCACTCGGCTTGTCCTGCAGGATTAACTATTCTGCACTTGTATGTACCCTGGTGGTTCTGACCAACTTTCAACAATCTTAAACTGCACAGTGGCCCATCGTGTTTTAAGGAACACAATGCAGACTCCTCAACTATGAGCTGATTGCACAGCCAGACAACACAAGGTGTAGGCACACCCTTCATTATGCAAAAGAGTAACACATCGTCTCCTTCTTTTACAACGGTTTCTGAAGGCAGAGTTTCAAGAAACTCTGGTTTTCTGGCATCAGTTTCTGTGAAGTCTTCGCATGGCACAACATCAGGATAGTAGACCCTGCTTCTTTGCTTCTCAGCTTCATGTGATCTTTGGGATGTAGATATAAACAAGCTTGAAGTTTTCTTTGATGACTCTTGTTTAACTTCAGATGCTTTAAACTGACATTCTTTGGCTGCTTTAAAGCTTTTAGTATCTGATTCAAGGGTAATTTTTGTTACTGCTTTGGCTTGTGCTTCTTTAGCTAGGTAAGAATAAAGTTAGGAAAAGGATTAGGTCAGATGTTTTTCAGGAATAAAAAGCATCCTTATATTTAGACGTAAAATAGCTGTATGTTAGGTGGGGAAGAAAAACAAACATTAATTGGTTCTGAAAAGAATGTCCAGCATATTAAGGCTACAGGGCTACTAAATATGAGAAGTTTATATATTTTAAGAGCTTCCTTTCTGCTGGGACTAACCCTAATTCTACTTAAGCATTACTTGGTTCATAAGGCGTAATACAAGTCTATCTTTGCATTCGAGAGCTTCAGTGTAGAAAACAGAAACAGGCGATTATGTAAAGCACTTTACACAGCTCAGTAGTAAAGAAAGAAAATTCAACACGTAAGAGCCAAATCAATGTTAGAAGGTCAATGGCTTCCTCATTATTTTTCTGCTCTCAATATCTTCAAGTTTACAAATACGATCACACATCTAGTGTGGCAATAATGCATTTTTAGTTTTCAGTAGTGGTAACACAAATAACATTTTAATATAATGATGTCAAGAGAAAGGGAAGGAGCTTGTATCTCAGGGCAAGTGAAAGGTAGAAGACAATTCAGAAGTGCAGTAATACAGAACTTGCACCCATTAATCCTTTCAAGCATATTGCCCGATATTGCAAGCCTGATATGTGGGAAATAGGTTGGACCCCTCCAGTCTGAAATGATCACATATGTAGTTTAACTGACATGCTTTACTCTCTTAAACTTCAGCTTCAGGAATTCCCAAAATGCAAAAATTCCTATCTGCCTGTTCTGCTTTACAGCTCACTTTTCATATCAGGAAAGATACAAAGAATCAAAAGACACAAAAGACTTCTGTTATTTGCTGGAAAGAGGTATGAAGTTACAACACTTATTAACAGAACCATAAATGTGGAGGGGAAGAACCAAAGCATAGTTACTAGAACTTTCTCAATTAAATATTGATTGTTAAGGACATTTGAATGAGCCACAAGCTGTGATAATAAAGTTGCAAAACATGTCATAATTTTTAAAGTCAGATAACCACCTTTGACTGTTAGTATTGCAGCAGTTGTTGTTCCTCCATAATCATTATATATAGTACAACTGTACAGTCCTTGATCTATCAGCTGAGCATTTAAAATTGTGAGCTGTAGGACACTTCCATTTCGTGATATCTTCAATTTTTCTGACACTTCTATCCGTTTACCTTCGTGGGCCCAAAGAAACTCAGAGAAGAATTCATTTTCTAAGGCACATATGAACTGAGCAGTATCTCCAGATTTCACAGTTAGGTCTCTGAGTTGCAGGAGAATCGCTGGAGGAACACCTTTTGGTTCTTGAGCAGTAGCCATAGAGATTCTGGTGCTCTGAGATGTCTGGGAAAGGACTGTTGTGTGCATGGCTTCTGCTTCTTCAACTGATGTAGCTTTCATGGTCAACATTTCAGATATGCTTTCAAAAACCTGTACACCCGATTCCTGTGATGGTTGTTGCATTGATTTAAATTCTTTTCGAAAAGCTTTTGTATTCTTCTTTGTGAAAGGAGTAACATGAAGTTCTGATATAGCCTGTGACCGCATAGACTCTTTTACATCTTTCCCAGAACTTTGCCTATCTAGGGCTTGCACTGTGTAATCAAGTAACAAAAAAAAAAAAGTTAGTATCTACAGAACTTTACTGAGCCATGCTCTGAACAAAGTCATACAGCATGGAGAAAGAAAATGAATGATCTTCATTTGAAAACTCAGCATGCCAGATGCACTACGCTCTTTACAGGAAGAATATCCATACACAAATATGAATGACAAGTGATGCCTAGTCTAGTCATGCAGCTGATAAATAGTTGATGGTTTTTTCTTCTTTGACTTGACCGTTTCAATATGAGATGGCTTATCATGAAACCTTTTATGAGGTATTTTCCTGTTTTCTTCCCCCCCCCCCCCCTACAGAATAGGGTGAAAATACCTCAGTCAATGCTGTAACCATTACTTAATTCCAAGCTTAAAAAATCTGAACTTCTTCAGTAAGATTATCCTTATTCTAAACCTATGTCAAGATAGAAATTCACAGATCTCCAGGTATGTTAAACAGAAGAAATGAAAGTGGTTGGGTTATAGATGATAGGTATTATAAACATTAGCTGCTAAAGAAAAGGTGTGAAAGGAAGAAAGAATATTAGTGACAGTGTGAAAGTGCGGTATACAACAAACTGAATCCCTCTGAAGTAAAAATGGGGCTTTACCTTCTGCAGTCACTGTAAGTGTAGCTGTACAAGTTGTTTCTCCAGCACTATTTCTTGCCTTGCAAGAGTACTGGCCAGCATGCTCTAGAAAAGCATCTACTATTATGAGCATAACTGTGCCTGTAAACTCATCAAAGTGGAACACTAAGTCTTTTGCTGGAAGCATGAGCTGTTGATTATGAAACCACTGGATTTCTGGTTTAGGCATGCCAGATACTCTAGCTTGAAATCTGACTGTTTCCCCACTGCAGACCCTGCAGCATGAAATAGGCTGGATAAAGATGGGCCTTTGGCCAAAAGTCTCCTCCTTAAGTGAAACAGATGAAGAAACATGCCAGTGGGACTCTGCTGTAAGATCTTCAACCTTTTTAAATCCTGAAAAGAAGCATGCCAACTTTTAATTTCTTTCCCTACACTACATTTTCTCTCTCATTCAAGATTTTTTTTCTAACTATTACAGCAAGAACTATTCTAAAACATCATCTATAAAATCGCAAAAAGAAAAAAAAAAAAAAGGAAATAATTTATGGTTAAATAATAGCAAGAACAATATAAAACCTTAATAGCAAATTTTCCAGACAATATTTCTTCTTTAAAGCTTTGATCAGTATTTTATCAGATAGTATTTCTGGGTTATCCTTCAGGTCCCGTCCAACCCAGATTATTCTATATGTGAATGTGATTTTTTTTTTTCGTCTTCCCAAGACTAATACGCACCATTGTTAACATGTTTTCAAAACTTACTTTCAAAGTAATATTTTTCATACAAAAACTCTTACTAGGTTCTCCTCAAAATCAAATGCAAGAATGTGAAAGCAAAGCACTTTCATCAGAAAAGAAGGTATGTTTGGTTCATGCCAGATTCTAATAGCGGAGAGAATGAAAATGTGAAACGTATGAAACACTGAGAAACTGTGACGCATTTTGGAGACACACAAATGTGTTATGGACATTGTAAATTGTAGCAATGAGTTAAGTGAAAAGACAACGTGACAGACAAGCACTTACATCAGCTTTATGTTAAGATTAGTGTTGGAACACGACCTAAACATGATATCTTCTTTAACTGCACACTGTACCTTCCAACTTCAGGGTGGCAGTGCTTGTCACTTGGCCCACGGAGTTACTTGCTACAAAGGTGTAGGTGCCTTCATCCTCTGGATAAGCTTCAGCAATCTCCAGCTGGTAAGTGTCTTCAAACTGAGTCATTCTAAAGAAACGTGATGGCTTGATCTCTCTGTCTTTGCTATACCAAGAGACTTTCAGATCTGCTCAAGCAACAAAAAGAAGAAAAAGTATGTAAATAATGATATTAAACCAGTGAGTAAATACCATTTTTATATTTACGTCTGTTGGAAATCTTTAATCTCAAGTCTGTATTTGTGTTTGAATATGCCTTACATTAACTTTGGTAATATAGGATCAGTGGAAAGTTACATATGTATTAAGTTTTGATTTTACTCATCCTACATCATAGGATGCTGAGTAAAAATCATTTTTTCCTCTTTTTAAAGTATAAATTTTAAAATATTTTGCTACTGCTAGAAGTAAACCACATTTTAAAAAATTGATTCCTTTTTAAAACCTGACTGAATGTTTCAAAATCACTATGCGGAGCTGAGCAGTTTGAAGAAAATAAAATTGAATGCCTTTTTGCTAAGAATAGTTTCTTGACTTTTTTATTGAAATATCATAAGTTGCACATATTTCTTTAGAAAGATCTTGTTTTTGTACTTTTGTAGAAGTCCTAAATAAGATTTTGTATTACTTGTATAGATTCTTGTAGCCTTGGGAAAGAAAAGGAATGAAATATAAACTGTAAGCTTGACTCTTCATTTTGTGTTGTATTACATCATGAGTCAAGTATTTTCATGCAAATAATGTGATTACTGTTATCAGATGAAAGAGGAAGTGTTTTCAATAGCCAGCTGCAGTGTGTACCATTAAGCAATATATTTTCAGTAGCGTATTACCTAAGGTAACATAAAAGGTTTGTACAACACAAGTGAGCAGTACATAAATCCATTTTGAGACAGTATTTAATAAAGGGGATCTAGATGAAATAGATTTGTCTTTTTAAAAAGGGAAGAAAAAAAAAACAAGACCCTGGAGTTTGATGTTAAGTGATGGAAAAGCAATTTATGTATTGGTATAAATATATATATGTGGGCTAACAATGTATTATGGATTTTTACCTGTATCACTCTATTTTTAAAGTTTGAGTTTCATTTATCTTTAAATAATTATAAATCCTTCGGTATTGAAATGGGATCTTATTCTACATTTTGCAATGTGAATATTTTGTTACTTGACATACTCAAGACCATTTTTTGAAGTAAAGAAATATAATATTTTTTTAATTAACTTGGAAAGAATTACTTAAATTGTAGGATGGTTGTCTTTTTATCTAAAAGTAGAAAAGTTACTTAAGAAAAATTCTTAAAGAGACTTCAAGAGATGAGTAAATCCTTTCTATGCTAGGAAAAAAATGCAATGGCAGCTTACAGTTTGCAAAAATGCTTAGAAATATTAGGATGTCGATTTTGGTCTGTTTCTTCAATTAATTGATATGATACTGTGTGACACTGAAACCTTTGTCATATTCATTTAACAGGATAATGTTTTTCAGTCATGATGTTCTGTTTAGAAACTCCATGTTTGCACTGACACAGTTTTGCAACTTCTGTTAGCATGTGAGACTCCCAGGTTTCTGTAGACATATTTTTTGGTGTGTCAGATATGCTAAACACTTGTGTTAGAAATGCTTACTGTTTAAGACAATTTAAAATTTCCATGCTTGCTGCCATCTTTGACGCATGACTTAATTGCTGGTTGTCAGTGGGTAACATTTTACAGTGTGCATCCATCAAATAACTGTACCTCAAGGGAAAGACTGATTCAAGTCCGTATGCTGCAGCATGTTTTCCGAGTTCAAAATGAAAAATTCTAAGAGGTGAAAAGATGTACATTATTTCATCAAATTAAACCTACCTGTCCCTGTAACTCTGCACTGAAAACGAGCAGACTGTCCCTCGGATGTAACAGCATCACGAAGTGGTACTATGACAGCAGGTGGATACACTGGTACCTCTAGCTCAGGAGAAACAACTTCTGGGACTAAACAATAAGAAAAGTAAGTAATTTTTAAAGGCAAAGGTTAGGTGCAACTAAATGTTGACAATAAAATTTCACAGACATTGTGAAAATAGCAAACTCACTTTCCACTGAAAGTGAAGCTGAAGTTGTGGCAACTCCATAGTCATTTTTGGCTTCACATGTGTACACAGCTGAATCTTCAGGGAAAGTTTCAATCAGCAACAGCGTATATTCTTGAGCATCATGAAGAAATTTGCACTTGAAACCTGGAGAAAGCTGTTGATCATCTTTGTACCAGGAAACTTTGGGCTGGGGTTTCCCTGATATCACTGCACAGAAGCGGGCAGGTTTACCCGACTCCACGGTGGTTGGCTGTAGCTCCTGGATAATCCGAGGCGGCTCTGGAGCTGAATTTCGGAAGGTGGGGGAGAGGAGAGGGGGAACACAGGGGGGAAAGAGAGGGGGAGAGAAAGAGAGGGAGAGGGGGAGAGGGGAGAGAGAGAGAGAGAGAGACAGAGAGAGAGAGACAGAGAGACAGAGAGAGAGAGAGACAGAGAGACAGAGAGACAGAGAGAGAGAAAGAGAAAGAGAAGAGGGGTAGAAGAGGGAGAGAAATCTCATTACTGGTATTCATCATGGGTTCTAAAGCATTAGCAAACAAATTTTCAATTTTAATCTTTTTGTTCCCAGTCTTGCTTGCTTCAGAAAAAGTGCCCTTTTCCTTGATAGGAAGGGAATGATCTAGAAGCAACTGCCTTAACAGAAGTAGTTATGGTGACATACGTTTTGTCTCGGCAAAATGCCTCCAAAAATTGTTATGCTGGTCCTCCTGTGTATTTATCCGTATGAAAAAAAATTAGTTTTATTTAAACTTGATATTTTCCTGGTCTAAAATAATACAGAGTAAAAAAGGACTGTTACAGCATTTTCTTCAGCTATTTCATTAGAGCAAGAAATATCTATGTGCATGAGGCTTTTGTCAGTGTTCCAGAAATAAGACTTCCTTTTATTTTTTAATTTCAAGGTAAGATTTTGAGAAAAGTTATATAAATATCAGAAAAATACAGGGTAATAAATGAAGTCAAAGTGTTAGTTTTGGGTATACATACCATTCACATAGAGAACAACAGAACTCCTATTCCGTCCTGCAACAAAAGTATATTCTCCAGCATCAGAGTAAGTGGTTTCAGAGATGCTCATTCGATGAATTCTCCTTTCCACCACATAGCTATATCTTTCCTCATAATGGAAGTTGATCTCAATGCCATCCTTGTACCACTGTGGTTCAATGTCATCTTCATTAACTTCAAATTCAATTTCAGCTCTTTGTCTCTCAATGACCTACGAGCAAGTATTAGAAACATTACAAATAGCATTTGTTTTTCCAGGTTTTCTCAAACTCCAGTAAAACTTCCCAGAGGAAGGCTCTGGCCTTACAAACACTTTTTTTTTTTTTTTTTCTGGGAGGTTTTTCAGGTTAGATGTTGTCGCTGATTGAATTAGAATAATAAAGTTATAAAATATTTATTCTTCATTGTATGCTGTACCTGAATATCTTTACGGATGCTTCTGATTCGAACGTCACGACCTTCCACTATCAAATTGGCACTGGATGTGTTTCCACCTGCTACTACAGTGTACTGACCAGCATCAGACATTTTCGTGGAAGGAATGATAAGACGATGGACATATTTCTCCCGCTGAATTTTCATCCTAAGGAAACCAGAAAATAAAGTGAATACATTGTTTTCTGGGGGAAAACACATTTAGAAAGTCAAGATGGTGTAGAAGGAATAATTTACCTCTCACCAATCTGAAGTTCTTGTCCATCCTTCATCCACTGGACCTGAACATCAGGTTCTGAAATTTCACATTCAAAAATGGCTCTCTTCTTCTCCACAACCTTAATATCTTTAATATGCTTCCTAAATTCAATGTGACGAGCTGGAGGAAAGTGGAACAGAATGAGTGCCATTCTTCTATTTAACTCATTATAAGTCACTAAACATAGAAATCAAGAGACCAAATACCTTCCACATATAAAGTGGCTGATGAAGCTGCTTTTCCAGCAACAAAAGTGTATTCTGCAGCATCACCAAAATGCACATTCCTTATGGAGAGTGAGTGTGTGAGCTTCTTTGTTCGTATCTGGCATTTGTCAGTAGATTTTATTTCCACCCCATTCTTCAGCCATTTATATGAGATACCTTCATAGTTAACAGTAACTTCAAATGTGATTGTATCTTTCTCTTCAGCATTGATGTCTTCGAGCATGGAGGTAATTAAGATGGCTAAGAGAAAAAAGAAATGGGCATGGTTTAGGGTTTTTGCTTTTAACACACTTCAGCTGGTCCAGAGATGCTTAAAATCTTTGAGACAGGTTCTGATTTTTGGTGATATTTGAAGGAAAGCTTCAAGTTTCTGTGTTCAGAATGAATACTATAATTAAACTTCTCCAAACCTTCTGAATGATGTAAGAATCTAAAATTCATCTCCTGTGGAGATTTGACACTTAGGCACATTATCCTCTAAACAGAGGGATCAATAGCCTGACTTTCAATTTTGCAGCTCCTAGTCTCTTTCTAAAAATGTAGCTTAGGCTACTTAAGGTTATTTTAAAACCTCTCTGCAATATTCCTGGTTTTGTCTGAATTGCACCTGCATTACAATAAACTCTAGTATTGTTAACTGTAAAATATTCTGTTAATTTCATATTCACATACGTTTTACGGTCAGAGTTGCACTGACTCTGTCATTTCCACAGACAAACGTATATTCTGCAGAATCTTCACTGCTTGTGTTCATGATGTTCAGCTGATGGAGTTTCCCTTGGACCACTATTTTGAACTTTTCACTCATTTCAATCTCCACACCATTTTTCAACCAGACAGCAGGTACGTTGAAATGAGAAACTTCACATTGAAAAGAGGCAGTTTTGGTCTCAGGGATCTCAATACTTTTCATGGTCTTTGTGATGTGTATGGCTGTGGGTAAAAAAATAAAAAGAAAAAAGAAGAAGATTTTTTAAAAGGTCTGTATGTGTGCAGGAGTTAAAAAATAGAAAAAAGTCTACAAAGTGTGAGATCTGTTTTATGTGAGTTGTTAAAGCAACTCATATAGTTTCTTACCAACTTGCAATACTTACTTTCCACAAATAGTTTTGCTTTACACTCAAGTTGTCCAACAAAAGCGGTATATTCTCCAGCATCAGCAGGAGATATATTATGCAGCATCAGCTTGTGGACTTTCCTTTGTGATATCATCTTGTATTTATCGCTTTGTTTCAGCTCAACATTTTTGTGGAACCAGCGAACTGGTACAGTATCATGGGATACACTCAGTTCAAAGGAAACAACAGCATTTTCCAAAGCGGTCACATCCTTTGGCTTCTTGATAATCTTGACAGCTTAAGGAAGAAAGTTAGCAAGATTCAGAAATCTGCTTCATTTGAATCTCAAAACTCACATTAAAGCAAACACTCAAAATAGACTGACTTACTTTCAACATGAAGTCTGGCATTTGCTCCTATCTTTCCAAGCTTAAAGCTATAAACAGACTCATCAGTGACAACACAGTGCTTGATTTTCAGTGTGTGAATTGTTCCTTTCACTGAAATTTCATATTTGTCATTTGATTCAAGTTCAACACCATTTTTAATCCACAGAGCTCCTTTCACATCAGGGTGAGAAAGTTCTACGCTGAACACTGCCTCCTGTGTTTCTGTCACAGTCAAGTTCTTAAGAGTCTTCTTTATCTTAACAGCTGGAAAAAATATTTTAAAAAAATTAACAATGATCTAAAAAAAACACAACTGCGATTCTTCATTTTAAAATCTATTACCTTTGTATTGATTTATATAAGTTCTACCAAAGCGATGTGCTTGGAACACAAAAAGAAACCTCTACTTGTAGTATCCATGAGAACCAAATTTTCTTTATCTGATATATTTAATAAACAGCTAGAAAATAGTGAATTTCTATCAGCCAGACAGTATCTTAAATAAAATACGCTTTTTTTTAAAAAAAAAAATAGCATGCTAAATTCCAGAAGAGCAAGCTCCAAAATAATAAGTTTTGCTACCTCAGATAGAGTGTCATAATGTAACACTATTTTCAAAATGTGAAGCAAAATATGCTTGTATCTTAGGTTATGATTTTATTATTTATTTGCATTTAAATTAAAAAAAAAAAAAAAAACCTCAGACAAACTGACCTTCGACATGCAGTTTAGCAGACGTCTTTGAGCTTGCTATTTCATAGCTATATTCACCCATATCATCCATCTTTGTGGCAGGGATATTAAGCCTCCTCTTAACACCATCAGTTTCAGTACGATACTGATCTGTCTTGGGTAATGGTTTACCATTTTTTAGCCACTGGCCCTCTGATTCAGGATTTGCCACCTCACATTCAAAAACAGCTCTCTGGGACTCAGCTACAGTCAGGTCACTGAGAGGCTTTGAAATGGCACCTCCTGTTGGAAAGCAAAAGTACACCGTTTTTCTTGTTTGTTTTGGTTTTTTTTTTTGCTGTCATGCATCTTTTCAGTTTCCCCCATATAAAAATGCAATCATATGAAAATCAGGTACTAGACAGAATTCTTTGCCCCGATTTTCTACATGCCCATAGTCATTCTGAGCTCTGTGAAAAATCAAGAATAGAATGTGATGTGACCATCACAAAAATATGTTTTTCTATCCTAGTTACTCTTATTTACTGTTTTTATTATCAGCAGAGGCACACCAAATATTTAAGAAAAAAAAAATCCTTCTTACAATAATTATATTAAAAGCATGCTAAAATATTCCCTTCCAAGACTGTGATTTAGTATAACACAGTAAGGAAATAAAACACTTCCCTCACTGCTCTGTTGAATTCAGTTTGCAGAGATCACAAAAGATAAATGGAAGAACAATGAGAACATTAAGAGAAATTAAAGTCTAAGAAAATACAGAAACAGCACACAGATATTACACTTACAAAGAACAGTATTTTGAGCATTATTTCTAAATGCACAGTGAAATAAAAATCTTGGACTTTAAGCCTACTTACCTGCCACTATCAATTTTCCAGATGTTTTCTTCCCTCCAGCATAAAATACATATTCTCCTTCATCATCTTTCATCATTTTCACCACTGTCAATTTATATATTTTGCCATGTGCTTCAATTCTGTATTTAGGACCAGCCTTGATCTCTTGCCCTTTGAAATGCCAAATTACATCAATCCCTGAATGGGAGAGCTCAACCTCAAAAGATACATTCTGTGTTTCAGTGCAGGTGATGTCACGAAGACCTCTGATAATCTCAATTTCTATAAAAAATAAAAATAATACATAACACATGCATTAGTTTCTTCCATTATTTCGTATTGAAAAATTATTTCAAAATAAATTTGCCTCAAACAAAACTTACCTTCAACTGTGACGTTGCAACTTGTTTCGACTTTGCCAACCATTAACTTGTAATGTCCTTCATCTGATGCATGGGTTCTGGCAACCACTAGCCTCTGTTTAGTGCCTTTACACACAGCTTGTACACGTTCATCAGGCTTTATCTGATGATCATTTAGGTACCATTTGGAGGAAGTTACATCTGGTGCTGAAACTTTGCATTCAAGGATAGCCTTTGTTCCTTCAACTACATGAACATCTTTCAGAGGAACTATTATTTCCACACCTGCAAAGTTACAAAAATTACCATGAAAAAGCTATACCTTTAAAAAGTAATCATAACGAACCCAAAAGCAAACATGATTTCAAATCCACGGTAATGACTTACTGTACACAGTAACTTGTCCAGTGGTTGATAGTTCAAGACCAGGAATGCTGAAAGAGTAAGTTCCACTGTCTTCTTTAGTTGCATCTTCTATCAACAACATGTGTGACTGTTTATCCAACACAATATGAATACGATCACTTGACTGAATTTCATGACCATCTTTCATCCAGACACCTTCCACATTTTCTAGAGAGACCTTAACTTCAAGTTGTACAATATCTCCCTCACAGACTTTTTGATCAGTAAGTCCTTGAAGAATAGTCATGGGACGAGCTATGGAATGAAATGTAATGAATTAATCCTTGTAATAGAATACTGAATACTAAGGCAGTCTGGTATATAACAACTCTTACTAAAGAACATTTATTGTATACAGATGATATAAATATTAGATATGCTTACGCTTTATCTTTAGTTTGCAGTGAGTCCTCTTCCCATCAACAACAAAGCTATACTCTCCTTGATCATCTTTATTAACATCTTTAATAGTGAGGATTCGGCGACCACGACGGGATGCAAGCACATATTTATGATTGGAACTGAGTTCAACATCACCATGATACCATTTCCCCTCAATGTCTTCTGGGGAAACCTCACACTCAAGTTCCCCTGTGAAGGATTCTGGGACTTCAACGTCCTCAAGTTCTTTAATGAACATAACCACAGCACCTACAAGTAAAAATAATTATGTTCACGAATGAGTTTGATTAGATACCCATGATGAAAAAATTTCTTTTAAAATTGAACATATATACATACATGTGCACACATTGTGACCATTTTTTCATAAATGTATCTCAAAGCTTTCATACTGGATTCAAAAAATACAAAAGGGGTTTAAACATTTCCTAGCGCATTTGTCTGAACTGTTTTATTTCTTCTTGAAGTAGATTTCACTTTAAAAGTACTAAGTTCTATATATAAGTACTATAGTTCTAGGCTGTGTGCTTCTTACCTTCAACAATAAGCTTTGCAGTAGTTTTTACTGATTCATCTTCTACCAGAGCACAGCTGTAGTCGTCAGCATCAGACATTTCTACTGCTAGTACAGAAAGAAAATGAGCCTTTCTGTCTGAGTGCATCCTGTATTTTTCTCCAGAATGAATCTCAATTCCATTCTTAAACCATTTAACTTTGACGAAGGGTTCTGATGTCTCACATTCAAATGTTGCCATGGAGTCCTTCTCTTTAGCAACAACATCTTGTAAGTTCTGGATGAAGCTAATTAGCTGCTTGGCTGCAAAAACAATATGTAATGAATCAATAGGGCATTTGTCATATAGGCTTAACTAGAGTAATTGCTATAATAGGCAGCAGGATAAAAGTAAGAGATTTAAAATTACCTTGCACTAACAGGAAAGCATGGCTGGAAGTTTCACCAGCTATATTGACCGCTTTCACCATGATGCTGGCTGAATCATCAGAAGTCACATCTCTGATGACCAGTTCACAAACGTTATCTTCAGGCCAGTACCAGTATATACGATCAGTCCTTTCAATCTGCACACCATTTCTGAACCACTGGCACTCAGGGTCTGGTTTCCCCACCACTCTCACACGGAAGTGGGCATCTGTGCCTTGGGCTACAGTCTGGCTTTGAATTCGTTCAAATATCTTTGGAGCTTCCATACTTGGACTAAGTTCAACCTTCTCTGGTTTGAACGTTGGAATGGTGATTTTGCCTTCAGGAGGAAGGGCTTTCTTTTCTTCCTCTGGGATCTCTTTGGTCCAGTGAAGAAGTTCTTCTTTTGTCTTTTTTAGCATCTCCTCATATGATTCATCCTTCTTGCGAGACTTAAGTTCCACAGCAGTGATGGCTTCATAATAGCCCTCTTCTGTCCTTCGCTTGAACTTACTGCGCAGCTCTTCAGATTCCTCTGACAGTTTCTCATGTGTGATTCTTTCAGCTCTTTTAAGTTTCACTACCTCTTTGGTTGTTGCCTCAGCAGGCTTGTCTATCTTCTGTACCTCAAAGAGAAGTTTTCCAGGCTCTGTCACTACAGGTTCATGCCTGGGTTCAGGAGCCCGACGAAGAACTGATCTGAAGTCTTCTCTCTGCTGGATCTCAAGTTTCACCTTATGTTCAATAAAGCCTTCTGGATTCTCTGCAGTGACTTTCACCTCACCTGTGTCATATGATTTGCAGTCCACAATATCCAGGTAGTGGATTCCATCATAACGGAGTCTAAATCTTTTGCTCTTACGAATGAGCTGACTGTTAAGGTACCAGTTGACCTTGGGAAGAGGATAACCAGTGACACGGCAGCGGAATCGTGCTGTCTCACCCTCCAAGACTCTTGCAGGCTCAGGAACCAAAACAAGCTCTGGCTTTTGTTTCTCCTTTTGATCCATAGCAACTGCAGGAAGAGCACCTTCATGTGCCATTCTTTCTAACTCTTCAATTCGCTGCATTCCTCTTCTGCCTTCTGGCAATTGAGATTCTTCCACAAGACTTTTCTCATCCTTCACAATCAGGGTAGCAGATGTATGGTCTGTACCATATTTGTTAGTTGCCCTGCAAGTGATCACACCACTATCTCTGGAATAGGCTACTCCATAGTCCAGGCTACAGTACCCAAACTCATTAATCATCCGGAGTCTGTTAGCTGCTTCCAATGGTTTGCCATCATGCAACCATTCCACCACCATAGTTGGGTCACCAATTGGTGTAAGTCTGCACTCAAAATGCGCTGGTCCAAATTGCTTCAGCCTTAACGATGTGAGCTTCTTCTTAAAAAATGGTTTCTGTTGCTTTTCTTTGTCATAAAGATCCCCCTCCTCCCACTGCTCTTGACCATAACGCAAATGGAGGGGCTCTAACTCTGGTGCTGCAATCTCCTTGGCTTTGTAAGTCCCTTTTGGAATGATTAATCTTCTTTCTGGTTCTGGTTCAGCATGTTCAACTTCAACATTCACCTTGCACCTAGTAGTGTCCCGCCCAGCTTTGTTGATGGCAGTAGCTGTATACCATGCAGCATCTTGCCTGACGGTGGATTCAATTTTAAGGGCAGCGGCCCCTTTTGTTCCCTCAATCCTGAAATATTAAAACAATTACTTAAAAACTTTCTTCACATCTCCAAAATAAAGTCAAAGCTTCCAAAGGAAATTCACTGAAAGGATTATCTGATTATTTACATTTATTCATATTTGAGTGCAATGCATAATAATCAAATAGACAATGATATAAGATGCAGTGTTGAATCCAGTGGCAGTTTTGCTTGCAGAAGACTGCAAAACTGGAGACTGAGAAAGGTTCTTTAAGTCTCTGCTGTAAACTGGATTTGCATACTACAAAATATGCTGTTATACAACTCAGATAATATTGAGGGAAATCTAAAAAACATTTTCTGTCTCAGAGCTGTGCTGCAATGCAAAAGTTTTACTGGTTTCCGAAACCACTGGACTAAGCCCTCAGTTTATTCCTTCCGTGGAAGCAAAGATATTTAGTGTACCGTAGGAGGCACTTAGCATCTAACAGAACAGTGATTATTAACTGTTTTTACTATTAAAAACAAAATAATCAAAAAAACCCACGACAACTGCTTACTTTATTCTGGGATATTTGTGTGGTACAATGATGTCACTATTCTTCAACCACACAATGTCAGGATTAGGGTTGCCAGTTGCTTTCACAGACATGTGCAGTCTAGAGCCCTCTTTTACACTAACATTCTTGAGCCTTTCCACAAAGCGTGGTCTGACTAGATCCTCCTTAGCTGAAATAGAAAGGGAAAGTTATTATGAGAGGAAATGATTATAACCATTATTTTTAATAGGAAACATTATCAAGTCTCCAAATAACAGCATGTACAATAGATACCTTCCACAGACAGTGTGACTGTAACAGAAGCTTTGCCTGCCCTATTCTGAGCAATTACAGCCCATTCACCAGAGTCCTCAGGCATAGCAGGAACAATGATCAATGACTGGGTACCATCTTCTTTAATCACTATTTTATGGGTGTAATCATTAACCACTTGTTGACCTGCAGACACAAATGAATAAAAAAAAACATTGTACTCAAAATGTGTCTCAAGATGTTAAATGCTCATTAGATTTTTTAATATTATTCTTTTACATAAATAAGAACTGCATACCATTATGGAACCAATATGTCTCTGGCATAGGTCTGCCAACAACTTTTAAGTCAAATCTTGCTGTCTGCCCCTGTGAACATTTGACTGATGTAGGTTTCAGCACAAAAACTGGCTTATATAGTCTCTCTAGTTGTCCTTCATCAGTTTCATCTAATCTGCGTGCAGGAGAACGAGAAGGAGAGCTGCGGGCAGGAGAACGAGAAGGAGAGCGTGGAGAAATAGATCTGAAAGGAAAAGAGATACGTATGAATATGTCATATAGGAGTGTGCTGACATGGTAAACAAAGTTCAAATTTTGTCTTCAGGATAATATACTTTAAAGAGTTTTATCAATTTATCTATGTGAGAAATTGTGCAGTCATTTTATTTTTGAAGTAATTTTTATGGACAAATAACATGAGCATATGCCACACTAAGATAAATTTATTTTTTTCAGATACTGTAAAGTCACAGACGTAACCTATGTATTTTTGTGCACGTGTGTGCATATGTATATTATAGATGCCCCACCTCTGGAGATACTCAAGGCCAGGTTGGATGGGGCCCTGGACAGCTTAATTTATTGGTTGGCACCCTGTACAGCAGGGGGATTGTATCTTGAAGATCTTTAAGGTCCCTTTCAACCCAAGCCATTCTATGATTCTGTGAATATTGGATGAACATATGCTATTTCAAGGATAGGACTTAAGAGCTGCATGCAGTGCTAGAATTCCAAGTACAGATACTATTTTTCCCAAAACATAAGTGGGTTAAGAAAGATATATGGTTGCTGACGTCATAAATCTAACACCATAGCAAGATATATATGCAAAAGATGCTACTCTTGAGAGCTGCATAGCCTATTAAGAAAGCAAATCAGAAAAAAGGTTGGCACAGAAATCAGTACGAGCAATGGGAACAACATTTAGAACTTCTCTAGAGGCATGAAAGCTCCAATAACCTAAACTGTTTACCCATTGTGTAATGACTGTCTGAACAGGTTTCATTGCAGAAATTGAAGTCTCACGTAATATATATGACTGTGTACGTACCTGTATCTTCTCATAACTTCTGGTCCTGGCATATAACCTGGAGTTGCTGTGGGTGCAAGGGGCTCAACATACAGCTTTGCTGAGCAAATGGCATTTCCTTTCATGTTGCTGGCAAAGACTGTGTAGATTCCTTCATCTTCAGGTAAAACAACAGGCAAACGCAGACTGGCACTACCATCTTGCAGAACTTCCATGTGGTAGCGCTCCCCATGTCTTATGCGCTTACCATCTTTGTACCATGCAATCTGCATGGAAAGAAACAAGAATGCTGAGTGAGCTTTCCAGAAGACAAACATCTGGGAATAGACTGTACATACAACAAACTGCAAACTTCTGTTTTTCAGCTGATGTATTGTTCCAGCCCAGTAGTGGCGTTAACATTTTCTTATTTTGAGGAAAAATGTTAGATTTAAGTAACGTGTTTTCATAGAAGCATAAAAAATAAGTTTTGGTTTTACAGGGCTAGAAATAAAAATAAAGTCCATTGTGAGGGAGAGCAAAGTGATTTTTATCTTTTAATTTTTTTAAACTGTGCTCAATACCTGTGTGCATGCTAACTCATGCTCTGAAGCAAGATCTATTTCACTGGTGGAATTAAGGTGGATTAAGTCTAATCTATCAGTGAAATGACTAACCAATCTAACACTGCAGCATTAAGGGACAAAAGAAAAATCAGTTCGATATCATCAGATTGTGTTTCTAATAGATGTGCTGTTTTCTGTGCAAAATAAAAATTTGATACTGAGATGTTAAGGGAGTTTTCAAGTAGAGAAGTTTTTTATAAATAGACAAACATCATGCAGGTTTGGAGTACCTTTGGCAGTGGATATCCAGTTGTCTTACAATGGAAAGTAACACCAGTGCCTTCAAAGGTTCTGTAATTCTTTAATCTTAAATCAAATCCTGCTTCAGTTGCTTCAGATTCAGAAATATCAACCATCATCTCCTCTCCATCTTCCTCGAGGAGTTCATCTAAGGTTGTCTTAATAATTCTGAGTTCAATTTCCTTGATAAGTCTTTCTTCAAAAGAAGAAATGTGGAATTCCTATGTAGAAAAGCAGTGGCATTAGTTGAGTTGTGTGTGTCAAATAATGTAAAAAGAATTGACTTGCACTGGTAAAATTAAAAAAGATTTTAAACAGCTTGTCAGTATACAAAATAAGCAGCAAACATACCTCATCTTCCACAAAAGTTCTGACCACCACCGTATCTTTGGCCATTTTCTTCCTAATTAAGGCTTGTTCTTTTTCATATTCTTTATCAAAGTCACCATATGAAATAGGTGGGGCTACCTCAGCCACTTTAGGTTCCTGGACATATGCAGTCACTTGAGTTTGGTACATCATTTCTTGTTGGGATTTTATGTAGGCCTCATAATCAGCTAGGAATTAAAAACACATTAACTTTGATAAGTGCTTATAGTTTTCACTCTATTGAAATAGAGAACAAGTACAAACTTATTTTACTGAGGTTTTTTTGTATTTTTTGGTTGGTTGGTTTTTTGTTTTGACCGAAGTGAAGATGGTCTGTCTAGCCAATAAAATGCAAGTAGCAATAAAATCTGAAGACTAATGCCTTCAGATGAGCTTTTAAAAAGGTGAAAGTTTTATTTTGCAAGTGTGCTAGTTTTCAAAGTGGAAGCACTTTTAGTGACTGTACTTTCTACCTGACAGCTCTGTCTCCTTCAACCTCTTTTGCATTTCATAAGGACAACTGAAATTAACCTAAGCTAGCTTCTTTTCCTTTAATAGAATATATAAATTAAACTTTGCCCACATAACCCTGTGAAGGTCTGATGAAAACTTATTATGAATGCATATTTAACATTTCTATAGCTGCACATTCCAACAAAGAGCATATATCCTTCAAGAACCTTATGTCAAATACTCTGCATGCAGAAACTGAGCCACTAGCTAGAGCAGGTATTAGCACGCTCTCTTTATGCTTCTTGTACTGATCAAACTAAACTGCTAATAATTCGCAGCACAATTTAAAGTGCTTTTCTCTTTACAATGTACCTTCTTCTAGTAAGGAGACCGTTGCAGAAGCTTCTCCAAATTTGTTACGAATGACAATAGTGTATTCTCCGGCATCGTCGGCAAAGGTCATGGAAATTTCAAGTTTGCATTCCCCGGTTTCTCGTTTATAACTTACTTTGTATCTATAGAAAACAGAAGTACAAGCAGCCTTTTTTTACGACTTTACTTTCAGTAGTGATTCTCATCAGTTGCACAACTAACATTCATGAGAAAAAAAATATCAACTTTTGCAGGTAATTTTAACTCAGTGAATCTACTGAACAGCATAATAAGGTAACAGTACGCTCAGAGAAATGGGATGCAAAGAACAGAACTGAAATATCAGAGATCTACTTGGACAAAACAAAATACTATATGCCGTGTGCATATAGTTTATTCTAGTATGATATATTCCATGCTATAAATGTATATTTTTTCTCAACTGGAAAGCGTGTTGCTTTCTACAGACATTTTTGCAGAAAGAATGCAAACACTACACAGACAGTATTAAACAGATTTAAAATTTCTTCCTGATTTGTTTTCAAAGATTCATAGCATTTCTCATTTTACGATCTTCTGAATACTTATATTTTAAATTTCAGCAGACCTAGCATCACACAACAAGGTACGATCCTATGATTTTTACATAAATGAATGATGCTATATGAATGAAAGAAATTGGCTTAGCAGCAATAAGGGATCAAAATTATGTTACTGTCAATGACACATTCTTTAAAATCATGTTTAATTAGTTTTTTGCACATTAAATTACCTGTAGCCAGTCGTAAGAGGAACTCCACCTTTTTTCCAGAGGACATGTGGCTTTGGGTTGCCCCCTACTTGGCACTCAAAAATAATGCTCCCACCTTCAACTAATTTGTGTACTACAGGTTTTCTTATGAAGAAAGGAGGTACGGGTTCTCCCGATACTTCCTCGGCAGAGACATCTTCCATTACAACATCCTTTGTCTCCACATAGCTGGAACAAGATTACAGTGCAGATTGAATCATCAGATGTCAGATGAAGCTGTCATAAACAGAATGCAAGAAACTAATGACCACCATAGGAGCGGGCTGTTTAGGAGCGACTTTACCTTTTCTCTTCTGTAACAACCTTCTCAGAAATGGTTTCTCTAGTCTCAGTTTCTTCTGAAACTGAAAGGCAAATAAGATACAGTGAATTTTGATAATACTTTTGAATAGTGACTAAGCATTGAGTTTAGCAAACAAAGTGAGAGAAGGTTAAGTAGCATTTCTCAGAGGACCAGGTACTTGCACTGAGGGAGCTGTCAGCTCATAATGGGCTTTTTTTTTTTTTTTTTAAACATACATTCTTGCATTCCTGCCTCCGTACAGCCTTAGAGTGTAATTCCAGGAATATGTTTGACTTGACAGCTGACAAAATCTCAAAGTTCCACTATAAGTAACACGCAGTTAATAAAATGATAACCTCCCTTCAGTGATAGGTATACTTACCCTTCACATGCAAGTGGCAAGATGTGCTGACACTCCCAGCCTTATTGGTAGCAGTGCAGGTAAATCTTCCACTGTCTTCTGCAAAGGCTTCACGAATCACAAGGCGAGCAAGTCCTGCTTTGAAAGTGATCTGGAAGTCCATTGAGCTCTCTATCTTGTAGTCTTCCCTGTACCACGTCACAGTAGGCTGAGGGTGACCAGAGATATGGCACTCCAGAGTGACAGACTCACCTTCAGTCACAGTCTTATTTTTGAGACCCTGTATGACAAAAAAAGGAAAAAGAAAAATCACAGTCATTATATATTTTCACTACTAAACAGATATTTTAGATCGGATATTAGGAAAAACCTTCTCTTGGAAAGACTGATAAGGCATAAGAACAGGCTGCCCAGGGAGGTGGAGTCAATGTCCCCGGAGGTATTGACAAAGAGAGCAGATGTGACACTTGGGAACGTGGGTTAGTGGGCACGGTGCTGATGGGTTGACACAGTTGGACTAGATGATCTTAGCAGTCTTTTCCGACCTTAATGATTTTATGATTATATTATTTTAATAACTATAATATCTTGGAAATCTAATGACTATTTCAAAACAGTGTCTTATTCAATAGTATCCATGAAAAACAAGGCATTTTCCAAGGGAAGTATTTGAAACTAGATTTGGGATCTCTGAAAATTAAGAAGAACTTGCAGCATGATGTTTATGTAAATAAAGGAGAGTGATCTTTTCAGTGAAAAATATGAAATGACTTTATGTTAAATGACTGTGAACTCTCATCTTCACAACAGACATGCTTGACAGAGTAGTTTGTATATGGGATGAAGTGTATTATTACATAAAACCAAATTTTCATGGTCAAGATTTCAAAGATAAAAAAATCAGAATACAAAATGCATGAAAACACTGTGTAACAACCTTAATATACATAAAACTTACCCAGACTAAGGTGGGTGGAGTCACAGGAATTTCTGCAGGCACAGGAACTCTGGCAGTTTCTGTCACCTAGATTGTTCAAAAGCATGATTAATAAACATCTCACAGGCAAAGGATGAAAACAGCAGAATTAGGTAAGGAGAAATCTTTTTTTGCCTTAGATAAACATTAAATCCTTGGAAGA
Source organism: Centrocercus urophasianus (assembly GCF_019232065.1). Lineage (NCBI taxonomy): Eukaryota > Metazoa > Chordata > Aves > Galliformes > Phasianidae > Centrocercus > Centrocercus urophasianus. The sequence goes on along the minus strand of NW_024884756.1, from coordinate 14,730,022 downwards.
ATTTGTGCAAAACAGTAGAGATAAAAGTCAGGCAAATGCTTTAGAAGGGAAAAAACTGGAAGGAGGAGATAATAACCAACTAGAATTTTAAGGTGAAAGTCAGTTAGAGTGACTGAAATTTGCTTAATGACGTACCTTTGCTTCACTCTCTTTCCGCAACAGCAGGTGATCCTCCCGCACTGCTTCACTTTTAATGCTTACATCCACCTCTTTTTTCGTCTCAACATCATAATGAGTTTTATAGGTCTCAGCGACCTCTGTGAAGGGAAACTGTGGAGGAGCTGACTCTGGTTTTATCTTGACTTCATGCGGCTTTAGCTGAGGTGGTTTCACAGGCTTGGTAATCTTTTGCGCAGCAGAAGTAGCAGATAACTCCTTTTCCAGAGTAGCCATGGCAGATCCTGCTATTGAAACCTATGGAAAAGAAGATAAAGGGTTACAGCTCTGTAATTCTCCTGTTGTCAGAGAAGGCATAGTATATTTCTCAAGCAGACTGCATACCCATCACTTGCTTCCCAAGTTACTTTGTTGACACCGCAAAGGCTACATATACAAAATTGTCTTCTAGTTTTAGATTGTAATAGTAGAATACTAGAAACACAAAATCCTTTTATTAGTTTTTAATGTAGAACTTTAACAATAAGATCATATGTGAAACTTCTGAAATGTCCTCTAAGTTTACTCACTTAAGATGTTAACTTTCTATTTTTACAATCTAGTAGATGTTGCAATAAACCATACCACTAATTATTTCAATAACAGTCATTAAGATACCCAAAGGGTTTTCAAAACGTTCTTGCAGTTGTAATAAGTTTGCATGCATAAACATGGAAAAAATCTATAAATATAAATTTTTAGGTAAGTTTATACAGTTTAATTATACTTGCAAAAAAATCTTCTCACTTTTAAAGTCCAGATAAAGAGAAAAATAGCGCTTGAAGGAGAATATTAATTAAGTGTAAATTTTAATACTATTTGAAAGAGTCAGAAGAATGGAAAGAATAATACTAAAAATGGATAATGTCATATTGCACAGTCCAGTTTTCAAAAGTTAGCTTTATATGAAGCAATCTGCAATGAAGGAAGGAGGCACTGCTATTAATGTGTGAGTGAAGTGATGCAAATAATAACCTTCATGAGTGACACTTCTGCTTTATAAAAAATGTGAATTGTATGGAAAGGGTTTCTGATTACACTGTCTAACAAAGTATTGAGGCTGCCTCCTTAAATAGATTCTAATCTTGCTTAAATGAGTAATAATTACAGGTCACATTTTAGCAGGTCGTGTGTGTTTACAGTGTTACTATTTATTAGTCAAACAAGATGATGAAAACAACTTTAGAGAGCATAAAACCTTTCACCTGGAGAAAGTACCATACCAGACTGGAAGAAAAAGCAAAATGGTGTGGGTTATTAGAACACAATATTCTCCTTACATACACCGTTTTTACTTCTTACCTCATACGTATGATCTGGTTTGGGAACAGCAATTTTGGAGACAGTGAAGTGAGGACTTGCTGTGCGGGGTCGCGGGTGTTCTATGTGGATTGTCTTCTCAATCTTGGCTTCTGTTTCTCTTTTAATCTACATGAGGCAATGAAAAGATTGTTGAGAATGTGATGCTGTTCTCTAAGCTGAAAAAGATCTCATTGAGACATAGTTTTTTGAAAATGATGGAATGGAAGCGAGTCTAACCTCTGTTGATACATGAACTTCCTTCTTTTCAGCAGCTGGAATATGTTTCTCAGGAGGAATGTAGACCGTTTTAACTTCTTTAGTAGCAACATGGTGTTCTGCTTGTGCCTCATGGTCTTTTACAGCATGCTCTTTATAGCCATATTCCAAAGTTTTGTGCTTGACATGAGTTTCATCTACTTGCTCTGTCTCCCAAGGTGATCTAACACGCGCCTGATCAACGGCTGCAACAACTGTAGCTACAGCTTCAGCCCTTTTTCCAGCTTCAATCTACGGATAATACAGGCAAAGTTTGTACAAACGCTCATCACTGTGTACTAAAGGCTTCCTTTTCTGGCAAATGCTTATAAACATATTGCTCAGTAAAAATTATTCAAGATAAAGAGATGGTGCATTCCAAACACAGATAAGCAAAAGTAATAAACTTTAAATGTGTTCACTCACAAATGCACTTCAGAGTCAGTAGATTCAAATATAGACTCATTTTCAAGCTTTACCTACACATATTCAGACTATAACTATACTTGATTGCTTTATACATGTCATTATTTCTATCCAAGTCCACTTTTAATACTTTATGGATGAATTTATTACTACTTGTCTCTGAGTACAACAGCTATATAAATGTACACAATTTTAAAGTCAATCTGCTCATCAACTCCATATAAAATCTAAGTGCTACTAAAAATGTGTGGAATGTGTCTGACATTTGACAAAAGTGTATTTACTAAGGAATACATTCACATAATAAAATTACCATATGCATATCTGTAAACTCCAAAGCTAATCTATTTTAAATGTCTTTACTAAAGAAGGAAAACTTGGCTTTCAGAGAAACTGGAAATAATATGTTTGTATCAAGAACTCTTTTATTCTCCTCTCTTTTCCTAACAGTTGATAAATAATGTCAGCTTCAATGTCATCAATGATATCAAAACCCAAACTTCTGCTGAGTCAGTCAACAGTAGACAATGGGATGTTTACTATTTACTGTCATATCTGGGTGTACTCCATAGCAACACAGCATATGAAATGTACACCTTATAGATAAGAAAAAAACCTACTGTCTTAAAATAAATTAATACAAGCAAGGCGAAGTAGTGTTTAGGTTACAGGAACCTCAGTTCTGTTTGCTGCAAATTTCAAAATCATTCCTTATACTAGCTTGAATTTGGCCCTCAGTTTATGCCTTCTAACAATTAATTTTAATCTCCTTGCACCCTGACTCCTTTGAGTCAGATTTGAATGTTAGAATCTTTAAATCATATTTTATAACAGCATTGTATAAATGGATATTTTACTGTTTCTAACAAAGCCTATTAATTTTAAGCAAAGGGTTTTGGCAATTCTCATCTGCAGATAAGAGATCCTATGCTATACTATGCTGGAAAAACTTTTCTACTGTGGTAAATCCTACTAGAACAAAGCAGAATCAACATGTATTTAGTTGCCAGAAATAACAAACTGGATAGAAGTGTACTGATGGTAAAGTTTGTGTGTCATGAAGAGCAATACAATCCAACGCTTAATTTACAGATGCTGTTTTGTCTGATAACGGTAAAATTGCAAGGACTGAGCTTGTAGAAAAGAGCACTGCAGATTCAGAAATTTCACTGAATTTGAAACAATTTGATCAAGTAAAGACTATTAGAAAGTCATTGTTAGAGAGTAAATTTTCACAGAGACATCTGATCTTAGTCTGAAAAGTGGCACTTTCTGTTAGGGTGGGACAAAAATCTTGGTATCACTAGAAAGTTAATAATTCATTCACATTGAATCTATTATTAGAAAATCATTCCACTTAACAGGCATAATATCAGGAAATAATTTAAATGCATCCTATTATACTCAAATAGCTCTTAAAAGGTGAGGTTTTCAGAGAAGGTAAGTTGTAACAGTGCATTTCACATCTGCCACAGCAGTATTCACCTGATCATAAGCTAGATGCATTTTTTCTTGCTTGGCTGTAATTTCTTCTCTAGTTCTGGACACTGTGACTGGTGCAATTATTTTCGGAACTACAGTAGTTTTCTTAGCTTCCTTTTTAATCTAATTGTTATAGCAGAAATAAAAGTTTCAGTTACATATGGTCTTGAAAAATATTTGAACAATGGGAAAATACATTGGATGGGAACACAGGAGGAGAATTAAAGGGTTACATCCTCGTGCACTGCAGACAGCTCTCTATTACGTGTAAGTATTGTTACACCTTAATACCTATTTAAGTAAAAGTAATACTTTTTTAAAAAGTTAAAATGCATTTCAGGAGTCAGACAGTCCATTCCAAAAGTCAGTCCAAAACTATGGGCATCTCATTAATGAAAACAATTAGGAGAGAAAGACAGGGTGGTGTAACACAGTCTAATTAATGAGAGTTTGTAATGAGGTTTGTAAGTGAAATCAATCTTAGAAAGAAATGACCCGGGAATGTACTATTAGTATTTGCTCAGGGAAACAAAAGTTTTGCTAAGAATAGAGGATAACAAGACAAACATGGCCATTACAGTGCCAATCACCTTTTCATGGCTTATGCTCACACGTTCTTGTTTGGTTGCAATTCCTTCTTTACTTTTTGATATTAAGACTGGAGCTTTAGGTTTATCAGTGGTAATCACCACCTTTGGTACAGAGGGTTTCACATCTTCCCTTCTTATCTAGTTTTATAGTGAAGAAAAATAATAGCAATCAATTACATCTGTCACCAAAATTTTTCAGGAAAGCAGGTCAGGATTTCAGATTATATATCAGTAAGAGAAAAACACCACCTCTGAAATGAGATAACTCCTCTGTACAGATCAAGCGGTAGCCTATCTTATATGCTAGCTGAACCAAGTCCATTCAAAGTCCATACATTGCATTAAACTATACGTGAATTAAAGAATCTGTCCGCTTCTGAGTTAATTGAAACATATCAGTGCTGTTTTGTAGAGACAGTAGATTTAAAAACGTGAGTTACTGATTCAATTTACTTCCATCAGTTGATGAAACTATTCCATTAATTCAAGGAAAAATGATTCCAGAATTTGATCTGTCCGATGCATTCAGTTTTCATGTAAATATGAGCTTCATTAAATCAAGCTCCAGATATAAATATTATTGTATGCTGATAATTACCTTCACAATTTATCTTCATAAATCTACCTCCAGATGAAAAGCAAAGGTAGTAAATCATCAGATTAAATTCTGAGAATGCTAGCAACAAAAGCCATAATGCTTATAGAAACCACAGGAAAGGAGGCTACATTATTTCCCTGTAGACAGATCCACTATGAATTCAGCAGATTTGTACCTCCAATCCTGGACCGATGTCAGGAATAAGTCACTTTATAAAATTTTGATTTTATAATCTCATCTTCATAAAAATGCAAAGGGAAGAAGCAGAGGACACGTGATGAAGAATGAAGTATTTATAAGGTTATTAGAGTATAAAAATGAGTTAAATATCTATATCAGATTTACTCACTTGTTCATGAGAAACATGTACTTGCTCATGTCGGGCTGATATTTCTTCTCTAGCTGTTGATATTCTCTCTTGTTCTTTGGCTTTGTCTGTGGCAATTATTACTGTAGGTACTGGAGTTTTCTCTGGTTCTTTTCTTACCTGAATGTTTACAAACAAGGAAGTTTAAATTATGTATTGTTCAAAATATAAGGAATGTGATTTTCTGTAAGTTTGGGAAAGAGAATACAAGCAAAATGGATGCAAAACATCAAAATCTGATTTTCAAAATCATCTAGCATGAAAGCTAACAACATAAACACTGTTTCTATACATTTAGCATTAAAATAAAACACTGGAAAAATGTTTGCTTTGCTACTGAAAAGCAGTAATAATAAAAGAAATGGAGTCTGAGAAAAACTGTTCTGCGTCATAATGAGTTTAGAAAAGTGAAGGATACTAAAACTACGTTTTAGGTAAATTTCATTTTGCCAGGAAGTTCTCATGAACATGTGATTTTCTGCTCAGGTGGATTTCTGTTTCTCAGTACTCTAAGTTACAGCTTCTTTCTTAGACATTCTAGTATATAGGTATTTAAATGTAACATTTATCTACAAAAGTTGGTCTTCCATTAAATCAAATTAATCTTACAAAACACATTCTAAAATAACCTGTATCTCAGACACCTCCTGGTATTTTCAAAATGGCTTTCAATGCAGAGTGAGTTTTTCCCACTTGTTCTCACCCACAGTGCTTCCAACAAACAAAGCAGGCTGCAAATAGCAAGCTTAGAAATAAAGTATTAAAAAAAAGAAAAAAAAAAACAAAACAAAACTAAGAGATATTTCTTATGTCACTTCTAAAATGTAAACCAGCATGAAACAAGTAAACAATGGGGTTTTTCTAAGTTAAATTTTCAGAATTTTAGATATCACATCCTTAAATACTAACTGTGGAAACGAAATTTAAAAAAGAAGACATCACCAAGGAGGGGTAGGAGAATGATAGCAATGTAAACTGGAAGAGTGAACAGGGTATCAAATGAGAAGATAGTTTTTTTTCCAGATGTCGTTCATATTTTTCATAGGTTGTCCATCATACGTTTGATTTTTTTAAAAAACAAGATAGGGTATGAAAATTACGGGTAACATCTGTATTCACCTTTTCACGAGAGATGTGCCTTTGTTCTTGTGAAGTAACAATTCCTTCTCTAGTTCTTGATATTACTGTTTGTTTTGTAGCTTTATCACTGGTAACTAGTACCGTTGCCTCCTTTCTCATCTGATTTTTATAGTAACAGACAAACAAAAGACCAAAGCCTTAAAATTCAGTTTAACAAATCATGAAAAGAGAAGAAGGGAAAATAAGAAAGGAATGCAAATCAAGGGAAAACATTCCAGAAGAGTTATTTTATCCCTTGTGGGGAAAGTATAAACGAGGTATTAGATGGAAAAGTTCATCAGTGTAAGAAAAATGTTAGAAAGTAACTGACACGGGAGAATTTAGGAACACTTTCATAGACAGCATTCTTAAACTTGGAAAAAGTTTAAGAATAATTAGTTCAATCCCACTATGAAGAGAAGTGGTGGCGTAAGTAATCCACAAGCATTCCTTTAAAGGGAAGATGTTCTGTATGAGTTATGCATGCTTTTGTGGTGAACGGTTTGTTAATTCCTCACATTAAATCAAGCCTTGCTTGCATGTAGGATGAAGAGATAAAGGGGAAATTAAAGAATGTCTGTGCTCTACTTCTACCTGCTCCTGAACAGGCTGAACATGGACTGCAGTCATTGCTGTCCTTTTAGCAGCTTGCTCTACAACACTTGGAGCTGGTTCTCTCACCATGGCTTGATCCACAGCAGCAACAACCGTAGCAACAGCTGCTGTTTTTTCACTGTCCCTTCTCACCTACATTAGTCACATCAAAAAACATTTTTTCGTATTATGCATACACACAGAAGAAGCACAAAACAAGTACACAGACAGAATGTTGCAGTCCAGCATTTAAACATTTGCAGAACTCTTTCAACTAAAGTTACACGCAAGTCTTTACAACATTTAGCTCATCTATTCAGCAGTAGTACATCCACAGACAGAGCAAAAACAGTATTCTTTCCAAAAATAGACTTTACCTCTTTAGCAGCAGCTGCAACCTCACCAGCAGCGGCACCACTAATAGTAACTTGTTCTTGCAGCCCGTATCTCCCTTCCCATCTTTCTTCAGTTGTTATTTCAGTACCACTTGTGGATAATCTGGTTTCCTTCATCTGGGCTTCAGCGGTTGCAGAATATCCTTCCTGCCTCCAAGGAGGAAGGACTTCAGCCCCAGGTGTCACTACCTGTGCTTTACGGATTGGTGATGGAGATTTCACTGGTCGAATAGGAGAGGTAGAGATTCTTCCAGCAGGAGAAACGGACCTAATGAAAATATATATAGAATTCATGTAGTGTCATGACTATACTATAAAGAACATTGGCCTGAACTTGAATTCTTTCCCCCTTTGGAAGAACTACTAAGCCCTGAAGATACGTTTTGAAAGGCTTGTTAGGTGTTCTATTTGAAAGTTACATTTATCTACTTTAGTATACGCCTTAAATTTTTTTGTGTGCTTTGTTTGTTTTCATACTCATCTGTGTAACCTATAGCTCAGATTCCCAAATTGAAATAAAGGTAAATGTAAAAGTGCATTTCACACAAGTACATACATTTAAATACAAAAATATATAATTAGTCTCCAATTCCTCTGTCTTCATTCTCCCAATAATGATACAAAAGGCATTTTTCAATATACTTACATAGGCTTTCTAACTTTTTTCTACTTTTGCAAGGAATTATGTTATGTTGCATTTCTCAGATAATGGTCATGAATACTGCACCACTGCAGCAATAGGTGGCAGCAGCATCACATTAACTTTAAGATTTATTTTTCTGACATAATGCAGACCTAAAAATGGTTTGACTAGCACAGGAGAATGAGACTTCTAGTTCCATGTACACTCAAGATGGCACTACTGAGTTACTCTTTCACCTTGATATCGCTAATTACTACCAATTCATTTCTGTCTGCGCTGTTAATTACCGTCAGTAGCCAAAACTCATCAGCACATCTAGTAATGGCAATTTAGTTGAGGCTTTGCAGAGCTTGAACACGTTGCTTCCCTAATGCTTGTGCTTCAGAATGCTGGGACCACAGGAAAAACTATTAAAAAATAGTTAACTATTAAAAAATAGTTTGTAAGAAAAACTTACAAAACTATTGCCTCTTTCCCTGTCTGTCATGAAACTATCACGATCTTCCAGTCCACAGGTCCTGCTCTTCAAATTACTCACTTTCCCTCTCAAAATCCTTTACATACGATTTGCAGTCATAACAAGCACATACATAGAACATGGGTGGTGACACACTGGTACAGGCAGGCCAGAGAAATCATGGAAGAACCATTCCTGGAGGAGTTCAAGGCCAGGTTTGATGGGAACCTGGGCAATCTGACTGGATGGTTAGCAATTCTGCCGGCAGCAGGGAATTTGAACTGGGTGAGCAGTAAGATTCCTTGGCTACCTAAGCCATTCTGTGATTCTATGACTAACCTGTGTTCACCATTTTCAAATAGTCTTCCATTCTGTTTGCCACCCATCAAAGTCATTTTTCTTTTCTCTGTTTGTATAAAATATTCATAAAGGGGGAACTGCTCTGTTGTTTTTTTCTGTTTCATCATGCACTTGGAGCTTTGAGTGCTATTTTGATTGTATATAAAACAATCAAATGGGATTCATTGTGTAAAGGATTTTCTTCCATATGGGACAGAAAATTTACAGACGAGAATCACACACTTCTTTTTCAGCAGTGGCAAATATAGTACACTACATTTCAGAATCAGAATAAATTTGTGGTACCAAGTCAGTGCATTCTTTCATTTTATACTATAGTCTCATTCTGCAGTATTAAAGCTGTATATTGAAAGAGTGATACTGTTTGAAAGATGTTTACCTTACTGGTGAGGGTGTTGGTGCTCTGACATGTCTTACAGGTGATGGTGATTGTCTTACAGGTGATGGTGACTGCTGTCGTGCCATTTGAGCTTTTGCAGTAATTACTGGTGGAGTTGGTGATTTTGATGTAGGTCTAGGAGGCATTCGTGGAGGTGCTTTGTGTGGGAGCTGTTGGGCTGTTGCACCTTCTATGACCATTTCAACACTTGTAAGTGATCTGGCATCAAAGTGGGCTTCAATCTTCTGCAATGAAACCAAGAAAACAAATCTGAGATACTGTACACTTAATCATCCCCACTGAAGTTTTATATTACTTGTTTCTGAAATTTATACCTTTTCAATTCTGGCTTGTCTTGTTTGTGAAATCTGAGCAGTCGAAACAATTGTTTTTGTCTTTTTAGCAGGAACGGCTTCTTCTTCACCTTTTGAAAGAGAAAATATAGTCAGGAGAATATGCCAATAAACATGCAGTTGCAGACATAAATGAGTACTCAATCTATATACAAGTGTATATAAACAACAGAGAAAGAGTGAAGCAGCAAATGATTTTCCTGCAACATCTGTACACAAATAATTATGAAAACAGTTGAAATAACGTTTATCTTTTCTGCATTACTATGTTATTAGAAGAGAATTAATAAATAAATATAAACACATTTATTTTTGATTGGAGAATCAAGTCCTGGATCCCCAATGACTAAACATACGATCTGGAAGTCTGACCGAGGTAAAACCCAGTAGAAACTTCTTTGGGTAGAATGATTTACTGCTACAGTTCTCTGCTAAGCAGTCTTCATTCTTACCAAGCTAACTTACAAGACCACATACAGTTACATAGTCCCATATACATATGTTACCAAAGTCAGCTTACAAATATAACCTTACGAAATACCGAACAAATTAAGAATAACAGAAACCATTCCACACTTGTTTCTGTCTACTGTATACTCAGTTTAAAAAAGACTTGTGGTGAATCATGGGTCTTTTTAAAATTTCAGACAAAACCTTTGACAAATTCCACCGGAGAGAATGATTTTTCAGAGGAAGTTAATAACTCTTTTAAGAGTCAAAATACCACTAATATAACTATGATGTAGTTGTATAAATATTGTATCTTTACAACAGTGCATAGTCTTATGTTCATGGCTTGTAAATCTAGCTCCATTACCTTGAATCAGCAGTTCAGCTGTTGAAGTAGCACGTCCCACATTATTTGTGGCATTTACTGAATAAGTGCCGGAGTCTTCAGGATATGCTTCTGCAATTATTAGGCTGTAAAGGTCTCCTTCTTGTAAAATTTGAAAATCGGGGGAGCTTTGGATTTCTACTCCATCCCGATAAAACTTCACCACAGGTGTAGGGATTCCAGTCACTCTCACATCAAGTCGAACTTGACTTCCCTGCCTTGCAGTCATGCTCTGTAGTCGTTGTGAAAAGTTTGGTGGTGCAGTTCCAGCTGCAATTTTATTGAAAAGTAGAAAAGTAATAAGAAGAATTGTTAAACAGAACTGTTAGAACTAGATATTTTCTCTAACACTAACTCTAAATGAGTTATCGAGCTAAACATCATTGAGATTTCCTTTCTGCAGAACTCCATCCTTCTTTAATGACTGGTTTGACTGCAGCCAGTGTGACAGATCAGACAAGTAGCAGTATGTACAGAGATAGGCCAGAAATTTGTAACTGTGAATAAAAGTTTATGAAATGAAGATTATATGTTAAAGTGTGAAGCATGTTACTAGTAATTATTTGTGAATATAAAGCAGCCTAGACTTCATCTTATATGAGAATATTCATTATTATTATTCATTTCTTTGTTCATCACGTACTATAAATTTAAACCTTTTCAACACCTGTAACACTTCTGCTATTGCTCTTTTCTCACATTATTACTAGAGAGAAACACTTTTATTGAGTCACCAGGTACCTGTAACAAGTAGCTCAGCAGTACTAGTTGCTTGCCCAGATCCATTGGTGGCTTGTATGGTATATCTTCCACTGTTTGCTTCTGTCACGGAGGGGATCACTAGTTTAGCGCGGCCATCACTAAACGAGATCTGCACTCCGGGCAGAGTTGCAGCAGAGAGAACCTGGCCATCCCGATACCAGCTCACCTCAGGAACTGGGAAACCTAGAGAAAACAAAAGACAAAATGATTTTTGCTTGATACGCACTTCCAGGTCAGATGCCATTTTCTCAGTCTGTCCCTCTGCTGCCATCTATCACATGGCAACAAAATGTAACAGAACAGTGATGAAAATGTTCAACGTCTACTGCCATACCACCACAATCTGCCTCTGACATCTATAGACAACAGAATAAAATAGGAAGCTGTACTTTCAGAGAAGCCCTTGAACTTGATCATGTATACATGCCTAAACTGGAAAATATTGTCATGGGCCCAGACTTATGATTATATTTCCAGTAACATAGTGATAAAAGAACTCCTTGTTAGAAGTGAGTTTAAAACATGGTAGTTTAAAGAACAATAGTATAAGCACAGTAGCAACTGCACTTAGGAAATTGCTTGAATAAAGAATGGATTGTACTGTTTGGCAGCATATATGAAAATTATGAGGATGAACTGATGCAAGATGATTGTTGCAACTGATGCAAGATGATTATTTGCTAGTGTCTAAGTAGTAATGTTTATTGCTAGCAAAATTATCCAATTTAATAAGAGACAAAATAAATTAGATTCTCCAGTCAGCTATTACAATCAGCTGATCTATTGTAGTTCAAATATAACTGTATTTTGTTGTCAAGCTCAAAAACATGATTCTTTTGGTCAGAAGAGCTCCACCTACGTCTGCATTTGGTTCTTCTCAGCTTGAAGTGGTGATCTTATGTTCCTGATGGAAACTCTCTTCCCAGTATTCAACTTAGTAACTTTATTGAGAAACCAAAACACTTTTGATAAACTAGCAATTTTATTTATTTTTAATGAGCTTCTCAAGGGGAGCAGCTACTTTAAACAGACAGTTCCAGAGCAAAATCTTTTCTTGATCTGGAACATCAGTTCTCCAAAATTAAAATCTGGGCATATTTACTTCATAGACTTCTTCGCTTAAGTGAAAACACTACAAATTGAGTCAGGAATGAAAGACTGCAATTATTACTGCTGCTCTAATTCTCCCATTTCCACTCTCCGTTGTTTGGAAATCTCTAGGACCACAGAACTTAGATTCCTTTATGGATAAATCCTCTTATAAATGTATTATTTTGGGTTTTAATGTGTCAGGATAATGACTGCTTGAGAATAAAATGAAAGAGAAGCTGAGATATGTATTTGGAAGCTTTTACTCAATGTTTGTAGTCACACCAGATGGTTAGAAAAGTTTCAGGTTTTACTCACAGCTGAAAAACTAAGTACATATGTAGAATACAAACACTGAGAGAATTAGGTTAGTATTAAAAGAGTTTAGAAGTCTAAAAGGTAAAAGTAGACTTAAGCATTGCTAATTTCAAAAATGGAAGTTATTAAATAGCTGTGATAGGGATAGTATAATGCAATTTTGAACTACAAGTACAGGACAATTTGGGCATTATCACTGTAAACATAGCCTCTCCAGCAGATCTCACTGATTTGATCCTAGCTATGCGTTCTAAATTTCTGCATATCACTTTCAAGACATCCTAAGCTAAGCAACTGAGAATTACATAGCTGATAGTGAATTGCTTGAAATGTTGCCAGCATCATTTATTTTCTTTGTCCAGTGTCATATGATGATTACTGAACACAGATTGGTGCACTAGGTTGAACAGGGCATACATTAAAAAAGAAAAAAGAGGCTATTTGGACATCTCAAACTATTGTGTTCAAGAGATTTGAAGTTAGAAGTCATTCGAATAATCTGAACACAAGTACCGTCCCATAAAGCTAGGGACCAAATTACACAGTCTTCAGATTATCACTATTAATGAGAGATTTACTTTTATACATGACTTAAATTCTAACTACTGAAAAATTATTTTTCATTTGAAAATTACTCAAATTTTTTGAGTTAATTGACAAAAAGAAGAACATGAATCTAAAGTTTCCGCAAGTTAGTGTTTAAGAAATTGAATTCTACTAAATTGTCCTGGCAATAATGTAAATGTTGGGACCTGCCAATCTATGCAAAATCTATGATTCTTTCAACAATATGTAGAGTGTAAAATCTGGCTTGCATCGGGTAATACATCAAAAATTCACTTACGTGGAAACATAAAGATGGGCACAGTTCTAACACCAGCAGCACTGCAAACCTTATAGACAGTGATGTGCTATCTCATGTCCTCTCAGTCATTGCTCACCCACTAGGGCTACCACTTGATTATTTACCACCTGCTCTAGAATTTACTGTTTTTGAATCATGGTTATTAAATGATCTGAGTTTTCCGAGTGTACGGGGAGATATTGGGTATTTTTATCAACTATCAGAGCTTCACATCATGTCACTTGATACACAATCTGACACAATATAGTTCATTTTTTTCCAGTTACAGACTGCAAAATTGCATCACAAGTGGTTGCTGAGACCATGTCGGTACCCCTACATAAAGTAAACTCTTCACGTTCAAATGGCAGCTCTGTATTAATACTTGTATATAAAGGGCAACGTTATCAGACATAAACAGAAAGCTTGAGTTTCAATTTCAAAACCATTAATGAGTTATGGAAAAAACCAAACTATATAGCAGAAATAAAGCTTGGTAGTCCATTATTTATGCAGTTAGATCAAGAAATAAAGCTTTCACTTTTTTATCTATTGGAAAAACTAAAACACTGTCATATCTGTCAGTCTTGGTGGATTTCTGTGGTGTAGGAAAGATAAAGAGTCTTACAATATGAGGTGAATAAAAGCTGACAAGAAATATTCTCACATAAGACTTGGTACTAAACTATACCATATTTACCATAATTTTAAACAGGTAAAAAAACCTTAAAGTAGGAAATCAAGTTCCCTTCCTAAGAACTTATTAGTATTCACATAAATGAAATGAGTTGAAATCACACGTTGAGAAGTAGCACTAGCAATCTTATTAAGTTTGATTGCAAATATCTCTCTGTAAGGGTCAGTGAATTTGTTTGAAATTAAATTTTCAACTGAAAATTGAAATGCATAGACAACAAGGCAATTAACTGAAGAAGAGAGAACCAAATAGAAGAATATGGCAAGAAAAAATTATTATGGATGTAGTCTACAGAAATAGAGGTGTTCAAATGTCTTCTGTGAACTAGAGCTCACCAAAATGTCCAAGTGATGAACCACAGTGGACCGCAGATGTCAGCGCTTTATAGATGGACAGATCATGTGTTCGCACCTGTCACAGAGCATCTGGGTAGTTCTAGACTCAGAAGAATTTTTTATGGTATGTGGCTTATCATATTGTTAATGCCTCTAAGACGGTATAATTCCCTCAGCAAGAACATGTGCCATTTCTCCTTAGTCACTGCTGAGGTCAGAGACACGCTTAGAACAGGGTATTGGTTCTATGAAACCTGGTCTCAGGGTTTACATGTTGAGGGTCTTGGGTTTTTTCTACATTTTAGGGTATTTTGTGAGTAGAATGGCAAAATGAAATATCCTTTAAAATGTGGTGACATCTTTAAATTTCAGCAACAACTGTGAAGTTCTATTCATCCAGCCTTGTATTACAATCATGATAACCATATGCTTCTACTATCTGGCTAACCAGATGGACAACATACACCTATATGTCATGATTTTAATTTTGGAGTTCTGGCAGAGATTAAGTAAACTCAAGGACACACAGAGAGAAATGCAGCTTAGCCAGAAAAATAAAAGGGTTAGCATCACATCAATGAAAATCTGGCTTTGCTTTTGTGCCTGTGCTCCTCATTCCAGCTCGTTATCATCCAAAAAAGATTACCCTTTCTGCATTGATATGAGGGTCTCTAATTAGCACAGTATGCATTTTTATCTAGATACCATTCTTTATGCTGTTTTCCCTATTTTTGATGATTGTAACATACATGAGAACTTAACACAAATCTCACTGGCAGGATGACTGGCTATTTCCTCGGAGCCATCTTAACTTTATGCAGAATGTTTGTGAAAACCTGACAGCACCTCACAGCGTTGACCACCACTGCTTGAATTCTGGTCATTCTGCACATTCAGCTCTCAACATTATCCATTCAGATTATGAGCTATGCAAAGTGTTTTCATTTGTTTTCCACAGCATAAATGTTACCAATAACAACAAAAATTAATCTTGCAAGAATAAATCAAAACCTTACCACTAATATGAGCCTCAAAGGTTGCAGCACTACCCTCCAGTGCCACAACACTTTGTAACGGCTGCGTAAATGTTGGTGCTTTCGTTGTCATCTTTACAGGCACTCTGAAAACAACAAGAACATGATTAGAAATCACTGGTCATTTTGTTACTATACACACATCCTTCTTGTTGGTTTTTAGGAATATCTGTAATTAATTGTATTAATTCATTCCTAGTTTTAAATCACATTGACCCAGTGAAATGAGAAGAATGTAGATTTTTACAAGGTTGTGTAGCGAGTTAATCTTAGAGCACACTTAACTGAGTTGGATGTGAAACATATTTAGTACAGCTATGAATTGGCATTACAAATATGCAGCAGGAGAAAAAGTTCCACTTGACTCACTGCATGACCTTGAACAGGTCATCTAATCTCTATTTTTCCATTAATCTCCTTTACCTAAAGAGAAAACAATCTCTGTGTAAAAGTTCTTTGGAAGGATCTGAAAATATTTTGGTATTGCGAATTATTTGCATCCTCCATTGGGAAGATAACTAGGTCAGTAAGCAGCTATTTAAAATGTGAATGTCTACTATCTATTTTAATAATCAAAAGTTGCCAGGAGGCTCTCTTTTAAAGGCAATCTGCAAGTAAGGAATAATTTCATTTTACACAGAATCATACTGGCATTATATAGATGCAGATAAAATTCTATTCTTTCTTAGAGAGTATCTCAGTGGAATTTTGAATATGGGGAGACAACCACCTTCGAAATGTGAGCTAGGGTATAAGGTAGCCGCTGACACTGATGGTTTGAACAACTGCAGACCCATGTGAAATCACAAAGAAAAATGGTTTGTCTTCTCTTATGAGACAAGATCCTACTCTGAAATTGCGCACTGTCACTAAAAAGGCTTCTGCATTAGAAGTATTTTACGTTTGCTTGAAACTATTTAGGTAGTGATGTTGAATTTAAACTCAAGGCTTTAAATATGCAGCTTTTAAAAACTTAGCTAGTATCTTCTTAATAGTGTCATTCACATAGTAAATTAAAGTTACATTTTTTTCTCATTAAAAAAAAAAAAAACCAACTTCCCATGAGTGTATCATGTTCTACTAACAAAAAGTTAATTTCATAACCCTTTCAAACTCATTTCTCTTACATAGATTTCTGGTGCTCACTTTGGCTTTTGAACTTGATTATACGTCAGTTCCAGGCTTAAAAACTAATGAGAAGATGAAGCGCCTTTCAAAATTATTTTACTCCACCTTTACTCCACAAAATTTACTCCACCTTTCAAAGGTGTGGAAATTCTTCAGAAGAACTCTCATTGAAATTCAGGTCTGATCTGATCATAAAAAAAGTGGAGGGACAGAATGAGATATTCTGCAGGAATTCTGAGCTGTTTTTTATTGCCTTTATCTGGATACTTGTTCAAACTTGGAAGAGGAACAGCCTTTTAACATAGTTTACAGTTTCATGGGGGAAAATATGACCAAATTTCATCCTAAAACAACATCAGTTCTCTGAATGGCATTTGAAGAAAAATTCCTCTCGTGTAATTCACTGAGATCTACTTCAGCTGTAAGTTTTAATGCTCAGATAATATACATGAAAATAATCTTTTAAGTATTTAAACATTGTGAAATATTATAATTTTCAGACATCAGAATAGATTATTAATCATTTAAGTACACATAAAATTCATGTATTTCATTTGTCAAGGGGAATTTTGATGTTGAAGATCTGATCTTATAAGGCTTTTTTGTATAATTAGGATTGAAAGTATGCATCTGAAATGTCATGTTCCAGAAATAACCTTCCTGGCTATGAATGACAACAGACAAGTGTTCCAGAGCTGCCATGTAATTGATACCTTAGCAGTTGATTCCCTTAAAAAGTCATCAGTGCTTAGCTGATACCACATGCATTTTATCAGAGCTATTCTTGGAGCTTCTCGATTTATCTCTTGGTACCATAACCTTGAACACTCCCCAGCAGAAAGGAGTTTTTAAGTTAAGCAGATGTTTCCATGCCCTCTTCAAATCTTCACTTACATCAACTTTAATAACAATTATACTGTAACAACTCTTTACTGAATGTTATCATAACTTATCCCCTGAAATTTAAGACAATCCCAAAAGAGTTTATGTGCTCCATGCTCATACTCTGAAATATATACCTCACCCGAGTAAACATATATAATAGAGTGCAGATCGAGCTTATTGACTAATAGAACACCAGTTACACTAGGAGAAACACATTACTAACCTGAGATCTCAAAGTGCCTGTAGGAGTGGGCTAAGCCCAACGAAATCTTCTTGAACGACGTCCTTATCCAGAGTAAGATTTTTTTAGACAATCCCAGCATGAGAATTGATGAGCCTCTAACCATAAAAACAAAACTACACAGTCTTGACAGTGTAGTTTTGTTTTTTGCAATCCCTACACCCGAGGCGAGGCGGGGAATGCACGACTGCTCAGAAGTGCTAACATAGTTGTTTTACTTTATATACCCCAGCTCTGCTGACAAGGTCTACATCATCACGCCAGTTCTGATTGGTTTCCTGAAAGAAAGTATCTTGTGAGAGGGGATCCACTGTGTAACCATACACCACCTGTTGGTTTGATTGGCAATGCTAATTTTGGAAGCACAAAAGGGATTCACTGAGGAAACAGCATCTGTTCCAAAGATTTGGGTCTATAATTCAGTTTGGTTTGCAGTGCACAGTTTAAAAGCCACAGCAGATTTCTGAAGTCATAAGCACAAGAGGAAATAAGCAATAAACAAGAATTTTGGTAGAAGACACAGACAAGTCAGTAGTAGTCATATTGTTAAGATTTAACCTTATTTTATTTCCCTATAAAATATCTAAGAAGCTACCAAATGCATCTGTCAATCACCAGACTAAATAAGTAAGCTGATCTCAGACATGTGGCCACATGCTATTAGAATACACTGTTTGAATTCTATCTTTTTTTTTTTTTTTCCATGAGTTGCAAAATTGTATTTGATGATATGTGGATTTGACTCTGATTTTTAAAATTGCATTTATGATTCTTCAGTTGGAGGTGCCAAACATTCAAACTTAAACAATAGTAGGCAGAGTGCAGAAATACAAGATTTGTGAACATAAATGAGCAAAACCTAACTGACTGCAATTGCTTCATAAGTAAATTTTAAGTCTAACAGCTTTTCTGTGCAGAGGCGGTTTTGGGCAGAGTGTAGATTTAATCATCCATGGCATATTAGTTAGCAAGCTTCCACTGCCCATACTTCTCAGTCCAAGCAGCTAATTGCACTATTAATTGCCTCGGAGACAGCAGTCAGTTAGAAAACTGGTCTTGCCTATAGATGGAATGGGAGCTGTATCACCACAGCCTTATGTTTGCTTCTCTATGAAAACGAAATGCATCTAACTCACATTAAGCAAACTCTTTAAGAACAGAACTGGCTCATAAGACTATTTATGTGCTTAAACCAAGCTTTTGCTATATTCATAAGCAGAGCACTTCAATGTGCTGTCACCAAGATCCGCACTGAAGAAAATCCCTCCAACACATAGGAAAGCCATTTTTATCACAGGTTTGGTGCTGCTAAGGGAGGGAGGAGCCCAGCAGCTTCATAGCACCCATCTCCTTCCTCAGCCAAAAGGCTTCAGGAGTGGAAAACACCACATGCAAATGAAAGATCAACTCAGGAACGCAATATAAGAAGGATATCTAGAAAAATAAACAGACTGGAGTTTTGTAATATCATCTGCGCTAAGGCTTGAAAACAGCCTGAAGAAAACTTTCAGCCTGATCTCCAGAAACTGCTAAGAGGAGATAACACTGCAGTTCCTGCAAGGGGTATTATACAACAGTTCATAGAACTGAAAGAAACCAGAAAGGACATGCTGCTGTGGCCTCTCTGCCCTTTAGTTTATCCATCTCATAAAGTCAACTTTACAGCTAATTCTTGGCATGCAGCAGCAGCAACTGCAACAGAAACTGAAACCTCCTTCTACATCGGTACCATCTAAACCCCCCGCAGAGTTTGAAAGTCAGAGCACTATGCCTCATATTTGACTTTTTGGTGCAAACGGATGTCAGATAACCTAATCTCTCTGTGTGAGACTTAGTATGATAACGAGCGCATTCATTAGCAAGGAAGACAAGTTGGCTACAAAATGTCTGAAGAAATCTGTGTAAAGGGTATCTCACTTCTGATTCTAAACAGAGACTTGCTAAAATAGCAGACAGTAATTTTATCCTGTATTTGAACACTCAAATGTTCAGTGAAAAATCAGCTCAAAGAAGAAACTGGCAGTTATCAGCCAGTATTCAATAACAAAAAACAGCCAGCTTATTGAAGATAAACAGTGAGAATGTTTAGGAAATTGTGATAATTTTTAAGTGAAAGAGATATGAAAATCGCCAGTTTTGAAGATGAGAAGGCAAGAAGTTCAATTTTTGCAATTTCAATCAAATCAATAATTGTTAATAGATATTAAAAAACATTGCAATGCATTCAAATATGTGAACCATGTATTTTGTATTTTTAAAACAAGCTCCTTCCCATTTTTCTCAGTAAAATTTTATACTCGTTTGAATAATTGTTAGGACTATTTGCATCCTAATAAATGTTTGTACTTTTGTAACATATTTTTGTATCGCTAGTAGACCCAGAAATGAAGAAAACAGTAAAATATTTCTTTATGCTCTTAATATGAATGATTTATAATTACATTACTTTAAAAAAAGCAACTTGGCTCAGACAAGTGTGATTTCTGCATGTTTAGTGTCATATCTACAACATATCTGCAAGTAGAATGATGAAATCAGTCTTAATGTTGCGTAGCAAAGACATTGATGGTAAGAACATGGCAATATTTCTTTACTCACAGTTGAGGCAAAAGCCAGGTAGAGACTTTTTTCTGGTATACATAGAAATGAGGATTATTAATAAATTTCAGCATTAGCTTAAGTTGGCTATAACTTGAAGTACAAACTATAGTGCCAATGCTACTGCAGAATATGCATCACACTATAGGCCAAAAATACATTTGAGGAGTAGTAAATCTTCAACATAATTGAAGATTATTGTTCTAAATAGAAATTAATAATGCTATTGACTTGATGAATGGAATAATTATTTGAGTAGGCCTGCAGGAAGATACCTTGAAAATCACGACTTTAACTGTCAGAGCTAAGAAACGATATCATTCTTTCCAGAATATTGAAAGCTTCCAACTGCTGCTCAGGCAAGTTTTCACTGTACATTTTTTCTTAAGTGGAAATTTGTGGGGTTTTTTTTTGTTTGTTTGTTTGTTTGTTTAAACCACATAAATTGCATGTTTTTGTTTTTTTTTAATTATTATTTCTTAACTAGAAATTTCAGTGGCTGTTATTACCATTGCATTCTTGGAATTATCTAAGGAGAAGACATATAGATGTTGCTTTAGATTTAGTTTTTTCAAGTTTTCCTTCCATAGTATTATATATATATATTTACATACGCAGAACAAGGAAGGAATATTAAAAAAAAAAAAAATACTTAACATCTCCCCTTAGTACACAGGGTCTTCTCAACAAGACCTATGAGGTTGAGTAAAAAATATATAATCTAATGGCTCCATTTCTTTTCACAAAATATTAACTAAAACTATAATACTGGGGAAAATAACAAGTAGCATAAGATGGTTCTTAGAATTCGATAGATACATGCTTTGTGAAAACTCTTGCAACTTTTAGCAAATTCCTGGGCATCAAGGATTTATAAAAAGAAAGGGAAAAAGCTTATCAAACTTACCATGCTTCATAACTGACACATTCTTGAAAATCATTTCAGTGATTAACTGTGCTTCTCACTGCCAAAATAAGGTTGCCAGGCCTTTTATTTGTTTGGAATCAAAACTTTTAACATGCATTCTAAGGTGATTTCTTTCTTTTTTTCAAAGGATCTGATATGTACTCAGTCACTCCTCTGACTACAGTAACAATATTTTCTGTGAAACACCTGAAAAAGAATACGTATACTGGTGAAATGCCAGAAAAATGTAATTGTACAAAATTCACTTCATGTTTGATATTTGTCTGTTTCATTAAAAAAATGAGAGACACTAGGTAAAGGAAAAGAGTGCAAACCTCCGTCTTCATGTCTATATTTATGCGCACATGTACATGGTCTTATGACTCCTTTATGGGCAGGATGCCACTGACTTTTCTCTAAAGTCACACAAGTGATTTATGTGATCAGGCGACGACACATATGTGATGGATTTTTTTCTTCTTGCTTTGTCTTTAGGCTTGTGCTTTAATTTGGAGAGAAATCTAAGTTACTATCAGCCAAATTGCACCTTGTTGGAAACTTGTGTAATGCTTTGGTGTTAGGCCTGGAAGGAAATCTGTAGAGACTTCCTTCCCTGTTTTGCACAAATGACATCTACTTGGATGAAGCACAAAGATGCTGTGCTACTTTAACCTGGTATGCTTCCTTACTTAAGTGCATTGCTGTGGTATACAAATCCAGCATAGGACTGATAAATGTTTATAGAAAGAATGACAAACTGTTTCATAACTGGCAGTTGAAGAAAACATACACTAACTTGTATTGTACGAGCCAGAAGTCTGAGTAGCATAAATCATTTGCAAGCTAGGACTTAGAAAACTTGAGTCAGAAGCTGAATAGCAGATAGTCCCAAATCCAACTAGTTATTGTTAGTTATGATGCCAAGTAACCAGATGAAACAGGTGTTTTTCCCAACCAGTTTTTCCAATTCTGCAAGTGGATGGCACTTCAGATGTCCTCATTTTTTGTAAGGAGCTTTGCAATGAGCTGAAAAGACACCTTGAAGCAAAACTTTCACCTTGCTAATGGTTGTCCTACAATCCAAAAGGCTCATTTTCCTTTCAGGTTTTTGCTATATCATGAAAAGATGCTGCAGGTCATGAGTAATTTTACAGCTGTGAAATCTCTGGTTAAAGCAAGTTTGAAACTAGTTCCACTCTTCTAGACTACAGTGGCACACATCAGCTTGAAATGGACTGCTTTATCACAGTAATCCAATCCTGAAGACAGAAGCCATTTAGCTAAAGACTTCTCCATTATACTAAAAATACTTTAAAGAGAATGCCTGGTCCCTGAAAACATTCGTGGTACAAAGCAGGCATTACACAAAACTGTAACACTTATTTACCATTTCTTTTGATGCACAGTCCCTCTGGGAAATGCCAAAGCATTTTCTTAGGAATAAGGCAATGAACGCAATATTTAATTTGCAGGAATATTTATAAGCAATATATGAAAGCCATATTTGTGTCTGAATTTTCCATGCAAGCTAGAGGGAAGAGCTGATGCCATTGATTGTAATAGTACAAAATGGTTGGTGCTGATGAGCCTGCAATTTATAAGGGCTCAATTCTCTCTTTTCCCATTGTTTTATTCTGATCGATTTGTCCAACACACCAGAAAAAAACCCACAGAACGCTGCTTAATAACTGCTGGGCATTAGTGAGTTTTATTAATAACGATTTATAGAGAAATCAAATATAAATTTCAACCTAGATACACATCAAATAGCTCTCAAATATTCATTTTCTCATCACACAGGGACACAGGAAACAAGATGAACTCCCTCATTAATCGCAGTTCATCTTCTGATCCTTGGCAGTAGGCTGAAGTAAACCAGGAACATGTTCCAGACTGAAGCTAATATCTGGTGGTCTCACAAGCTCATGATACACTCCTTGAAGCCACAGTTTCTCTTCAAACCTTTTATTTAAAAAACAAACAAACAGTTTATATTGTCTCTGTTTTAAATTGTGGCAGCTGCAACATTCCCTTTCATAAGCAGCACTGTAGTGGTTGATATAGGTTCTTGGTCTTGAGATGATAACAAATTAAAGATAAAATACACACTGACTCCATACAGAACATAAATTATCCTTTATCTTACAATAACAAATAATTGGAGGGTACTTATGGTATAAGAAACAGAAGAATAATGAAAAAGGAAATCTGATCTTTCTATACAGTCTCCATGTTTTAATCATGCTGAATATGCTGAGTTATATATCAGCATCAAGTATAATTAATGTAATTTTATATTTGATTCCAGTGCTTTGGAATACTTGTCATCTCACAGTGATACAGAAAACAAACAGTGATACAAAAAAACAAAATAAAACTTGTGAATCAATGCTTAATCAGCTGATTTTAAATCATGACTACTGGAGGATTTTGTGCATGTATACATTTCTTTCATTTAATAAATTCAAACAACACTGAGTGATATTCTGCTGTAATGAGAGAATTAGTGTGTGTTTATATATACATATACGTATATAGAAAATATCAGCTGCCCTACTTAATCAGCTTGCTTTTGCAGAGAAAGCAATACCCATCTTTTGCAAAACATTCATTAGCGTCGTGCAGATGTTAAAAAAAAGTTTGTTATGATAAACACTTTTGTCCCTCAAAAAGAAAATGCCAACATGCTAAAAATAATTATATTCTTAGGTCATGTCAAGAACTCACTGCATAACCAAAGGAAAAATATCTGAACTTCTGGAATAGTTTGTACCCTTAAGTTGTTCATTTGTAAGTTAATACTGAGATTAAGATACCTAGATTAAAGCAAAAACAAAACAATCACTGAACTAAATACCCTGTTTCACATAAATTTCATTTTCTATCGTATTATGAAGTCTTCAACAAAATTTAATACCACTGGGTGTAGATAAATGCAAAAGCGTAGAAGCAGCCACATCATGTGCTCTACATTATGCAAAAATTGAAAGGATCAGAAAGAGTGTTATATGAGTGCTTTGTAAATTAAGGTTACTGCAGCTATTTAACTATTACGAGATGTAACACACCTTACTGGGAGATGCCTAAGGACTGGCATTTGGCCTCTCACACAATACATGTCCTGGTCTTGTACAAGTTCAGCTATGGTGACATCCCCTTTTGTTGAGAAGTACCCATTTTCCCATTCTGATTTAGCCTGACTTACAGTGAAAAGTTCTGGGTTTTTATTTTTCTCTGAAATGAGACAAACATCCAAAATTGGAAATTAAGGTTTCATTTAATACAGCAACATGCCTTAAATCATACCTTTGGCCAAGGTGAATCACCTATCACTGTTACTATAGCAGAACAGCATGCCTTTCCAACTTCATTGCTGGCAACACAGATATACTTCCCAGTATCAGCAAGAGCTACATTTCTTTTTAACAGGTAGTAGTTATCTCCTAATTTCTCAGTCTGTAAAATAGAATGCACATAGGAGATTACTATTAGCATAAAGCAAAATATATTATCTTTCTCTGAGAAACGTTTCAAGAACGTTAGAACATACACTGATGTCTCCAGCAACTATTTGGATATCATCCTTGCTCCAGTAGACATGTGGTATGGGCTTTCCACGTACAGTGCAATGCAGGATTAAATCTTCTCCTTCTTGAAGAGTTGTGTGTCCAAATTTCTGTATGAAATTTGGCCATCTTCCTTGTACTGAAAAAAATGCACTGTATTTTAAATGGCACCACTAAAGCAGATGAAGAAATATCTGTTTTCATGGTTAGAATTTTACAACATTGCAAGACTGGAACAAGCAGACTTCACTTATCTATATAATATAAAGTTTGCTGAAACACATGCAGACTAAACATCTAATAATTTCATGCATCAATGTAGTGATATTAGTTCTATGTCAACGTCAAGGAATCATGTTTGTTGTACAGGTAGTAGGTAACTATGTTGATTGTTATGCTTCAGTAAAGAGAAGATAAATATTCCACATAAATTTAAAGGAACATAGTTAAGATAGTTATTTATCGTATTTAGTGCACTATTGTACATCACATCCTTTCTTCTTTTGATTTTGAAGCAAAAAATAACATCTCACGAAAGCACCCAGCATCTGAATCCAAAATATGATGACCGAGCTAGATATTTTTGCAAAATATCAGTGTGGGGAGTGAAACATTTTCACTCCCTTGTATTAATGAACTGATTGCTGATGTAAGCAGCTTTGCATCATTTCCATACTGTAGGTCTGAGGCCACAACACAGAGCAGAAGTATATACATTTCACTCTCATATTCTTGCTAACCTAAAGTCTATATTAACCAGTGCCATTCTCAGCTGTTGAAAGCTGGCATGCAAAAGCTGCCACCATGATTTCATCGCATGCACCTGAAGCAGATTTTTGAATCTGCAGATTTCAATATGAGAATCAACCAATCTGAAAAAAAAAAAAAAAAAATCAGATCTGAATGGAAGCATGACAATGATCAATCAGATATTATCTTGATTTTGGATCAGTATGTCAGCAGAACATAAAAAATAGAGTGACCAATTTCTAGGCAACAAAGAGAAAAATACATGCAGAGAAAACTATTAAGTGGCCTATAACTGTTAGAAAAACATGCTTTAGAATTCAACATCGCAGCAATCTGATGTAAAATGATGTGATCATAGCCTGATAACAATTATCAAAAAGTAACATAATATTTTACCAATGGTTTTCCCATTTTCAAAAAGTAACTATTTCACCAATGGTTTTCCTATTATATCATTATTAAATGTCAGAATCACAGAATCATTAAGGTTGGACAAAACCTTTAAGACCATCTAGCCCAACCATCAATCTATCACCATCATGCCCACTTTTTCCTGCTTCACAAAAAGAAATATTTCAGGTTGTTTAGGCTACTGAAAACCCATTCTGATGGCTTCAGGTAGGAAAAATGTTTATGATCTGAATATCCTTATCCAGAACTCCACTGTCCTTGAATATCATGGTCTAAACTCATTAAAGAGAATCTGTCTTGTAATTTTTAGTAACATAGTTCCCCTGAGTCACAAAAGAAACACACACACACAGTGTACTAGCTTAACCTGCAAAGTCTCCAGAGAAAGGCCCAGAAATAAGCATACCTTACCAGTCATTTGAGAGGAAGCCACCTGCTCCACTGCAGCTCCATCCACATCTGATTCAAACACAACCAGAGGAATGCCTCAGCCTCCCTTAGCCTACTAACTCATACAAGGCCCACAGTCAGGCTGCTTCTTTTGAAAAATGAAAAGAATTAGCCCCTTCCCCTTAAAATTTATACATGTTGTGGAAGTACCCTTTCATACAGTTCCACTTCTAGTCAGACAATCTTGTTCAACTCCTTCTTAATAAGCTTCTGTATATAAAGAAGGAGGAAGTAAGGTTAGGTTAGTAATGTGCGTCATTATTTATGTTGCAAGGCTAAAGGGATACTTAAGTCTGCTTTTTAAGAGAGGATTCAGAAGGATGTTCATATTCTGGTATCTTGACATAATTATAGGTTCAAAACTGTGACTGCATTTAGAGAAGCTCAGTACTGTAAAATAAGAAAGCATCAAAACCAGAACAAAAGCCAGCCAAATGTACTTTCTGCTTCTACGTAACATTTAAAAGAAGGAGGAAGTAAAGTATATGCTACTTGAAATATAAAGGAAAAAAAAAGTCTAGCTTTGAAATTATTGCTGAAATTCACTGGCTTAAGGATGTCCTTCTCCAGCCAACAAATCTGAGAAAGTGAGCACGGGTATAGTTTTAACACTACATTATAGCAATGATCAACTAGGATATAACATCAATGCAGTTTCCTCATCTGGGAAGTCTTCCAGACTATCAAGTCAAATTTCATTAAGCAATGCATTCAAAAAGTCCATTAAGATCAACTATCTTCCACACCTCATTCAGTACATTAGCTACCGAAAAGACTATCAAAATGTTTTTTTTTTTTTTTAAAAAAAGAGGAAAATAAATATGGAAATTACAAACTTCAACCACAAGTCTCATTTCATGAGTTATTGAACCATGATTTAGAATAAAGGAAAAAAAAAACAGAACATAATTGTATTGATTTTATAAGTGTATTTTTGCAAAGGGCGAAGTCTGAAATGCTAGTTCCAGCCTTGCGTACTGTAGGGCAGAAAGACTCAACACACATCTTGCACCAAAGGTGATTCTCCTCCAACCACAAAGGAGAAACATACCTCTCAACTTTGCTCTCTGTTCATTTAAAGACAAAACAATGAACATTCTAGCACTGAACTTCTTGCAGCTTTCAAGATGAAGAGCACGTATACATTAAAACTAAGATGAAGCTTTGAGTCTAGCCTCTACAGAGCACAGATCAGGGACAACTCTTCCTGTCTCTAGCCTTACGTTAATGATTAATTTAAAAGCCAGATTCTAGCAGAGGCAAGGGAAAAGGAAGCAGTATCTCTGCTTTCACTCCTGTTCAGGTTTTGTTTTTTTAATTATTTTTTTTCCTTGGAACTTGCACTTACTCTTAAGATTGAAGGCAAAAGTGATTTAAAGTGATCTGAATGGCCTATAAAGTTAGAAAAGCAGAAAACAAATCAAAACATATGAGTACTTTTAATTTCTGAATAACAGGCTTCTGGAAGAATCACGCTCTCAGTAAAAGTAGAGGACTGAAGGACAGCCATCACTCAGTAATTTTTTCCAAACAGAAAGTGAATGATATAAATAAGATTGTCATGCAGTGGCAGCTCTTCAGCATTAAAAAAAAAATAATCTTAGAATTCATAGAGGAGGCATTTTGTGTTTGTTCTTAACACACTTTCCAACATAATGGTTATGCAATTCAGCTTGCTCATACAGATTCCTTGCTTTGTGTTTGCAGCAAACACAGAGATAAATGAAGTCACAAAGACATAAGAACACTATGCTGAATTTTACTTTCTTGAAAATTGAAAGATTGAAAATCATACTAATTATTAAAAATAGCTTTACTTTGAAATAGCACTTTTGAAAAAGAGTTAATTTTTATACCTTGGTGATCGGATCAACATTTTCAGGAGATTATCAAACTCAAAGTTGTTTATTTGGGGTTTTGTCAAATATTTTGTTCCTGTTTGTTCACTACCTCTTATTATCTTCCCTCTCTCATTGCTATGAGGTTATATTCCCTTCTGAACGTCTCCTGTTTCAAAGTTACAGGAATTTTAATAAAGTTATAGTCACTGAGCCAAAATATCTAAATGTCAGTCTTCAATTTCATCTACCCCTGCAAGTTCAAGTATGTATTCTGCTCACAGCCTGCTGCCTGGTAAACGACTTATTTACTTTATCTTGCATAATTTACTGAAAAGAAATATTTCCTGTCTCTAAATTTTCCATATCAACATAGACATAACATGAAAGCTGCAAATCAAAGGTGCTGGAAAAATCATTCAGCTTTTGCCACAATTGTTTTTACTGTACTTGCACAAGTGCTAAAATTAAAGAGACTTAATTTTCATTTAAGCATTTAAGTGGAACCTTTTACTAATACTTTTGTCAAAGATTTAATCAAATTACATAAATAATATCCATGGCTGTTCCTATTATGATTTGTTATATATAGACAAGTTTTTGTTTTGGATTTACCACTTACTAAAGGAGAATGATGTGTGTGTGTGAGTGAGAGAGAGAGAGAGAGAACGCGCGCATGCTTTTGAGTATTTCCTCATCTTGATTGATTCTTTCTGAAATAAGTGCATTAAAACTTTTTAAAAGCACATTCCATAAAATAGTATCTTTCTTGTCCTATAGTAATGCTTTACATAATTGTCAGAAATATTTAGAGTTGTACTTTTATAAAATGACAAAAGTATCACAAGCATCTGCTTTAGAAGGTGGATGTGTTGGAAGGCCTCAGGTTTCGTTTTGAAAAATATTTGCAAGTTTTATCTAGGATACACTAAGTGCTACTTACGCAAATTCTGACAATTCTATGCCAAATTTCTGTAGTGCACATTACCACAACTCTATTGCAACTTTAATCTGTGGAGATTACCTGCTGATATGAGACAAATTTAAGTCTGACAGTATTCATGACTGCACTGTCATATATCACTTTATACTAAGAATCTTTATCCTATAAATGAAAAAAAGAAATGAGAAAAGGTCATTGGAAAAAGCACATTTTATGTTTAAAATAAATTTCAGCACCCTTCTCCCTCCTCACCATAATGGATGTGTTGATATGAGCACTCTGTGTGTACTGAGACAAGCAGTAGCTATAAAACTTCAGCTCTTCATAATGCCAACGTATTTAAAATGCAAAAATAGATTCTAGAAAAAATTTTCTAAAAATTTGATTCTAGAAAATCCTTGTAACTTTTGTTTTTGTTTTTAATCTCAGCTTCATTAGGGTAAAGGAAAACAAGCACATAACACAGGTATTAAGGAACAAGCAATATATCAAATGTTACATAAAAGTAGTTTGGTACAGGTGGTGAAAGAATCAGTGTAGGAAAATAAATTTCATTGTCTTAGCATGTGAGAACAAAGTCCAGTGCATTCAGTACCATACTTATTTTGTGAATAGCCAGTACATTAGTGATATGCTAATATAAATGATACACAGCGTTATCCAGTCTATTCTTGCAACAGGTGGCCTGTTACCTTGCACACGGAGAATAGCACTTGATGATATAGTGCCACTAGAATTTTTAGCCCGAGCAACATAGAGGCCAGCATCATTATCACACACCTTCTGAATGAATAAAGTATGCTTTGTCTCCTTTTGGGAAAGCTTTAAGTGCTCATCAGCAGTCACTTTCTGGCCTTTCTTGTACCTGAAGCAGAGAGTCAGTTTTCAAGTCAGATTTATGTCATTGTATGCCAAGCAGATCTTTCCAAGTTACCAATAACCTTACAACACAAAATTAGTAGCAAAGAAGTTCGCAGCTGTGCTTTCAGTCCTCATGTTTAAAGTTATATCTAAATATTTGAATTCTTCAAATTACTGCAGAAGATTTTCTTACCTCTGGAAAACGTGGCTTTGAAAATGGTTTTGCATGGACAAGTCACTCACTTATCTCATTGCAGTATTCAAGACTGTAGCATGAAGGCCTATACTCTTAATTTTGCTAGTAAAGTAGTCAAATCCTTATTCAATTTGGAGAAAACAGGATCTTAAGATGCACAAGCAATACAGAAATTGCCAAACATCTGTGTTCAGCACAAAGAAGAGGCAAGGACCTGTTTCTCCACCACAGCCCACTCACACTTTTGTAGTTCACATCAGGCAGGATAGAACAGGTATCATATTCTATGACTTCAGAGTCTGTCACGATGTATTGGTCTTGCCTACTAATATACATTTTGGAAGTGAGAGAAAGTTCTGGCTCTTTTTAGCTGGTTGCATTTCAGCATAACCTAACCTGAACGCAGATGTGATTTCCAAAGGGTATATCTAATGAAATGTTGACACTGGTACCAAATACATGATTTCAGTGTTACCATACTGAATTTTTAAATTATAAATGTATCACTTATCTATTTTAATAATTTTCTAATTTGCTTTCTGTGGAATGCTATTCTTTAAAAGATCAGATATCAACCATGAACACTCTTACAAGCTAAATTAATGCTTTCTTGTGGTAAAACGAAATTGAAGGTACATGGTTTTACCAGCACTACTCCTCAAAGTATATGGAATGATTGGATCTAGAGCAAAGTAACTTTATTGATACCAATAGAGGATATATCACCAAGATTGCAGAATACAGTATTTTTCTCAGTGCCATGGAAGAAAATTCGGCTTACAGATTGCCTTATTGAAATGCTCTGTCTTCTGCGAAATAGATATGCTTTACATGTGTACTTTTAGTAACATTGTCAAGTTAAGATCATTAGGAAGCATATATTATTTTAACAGACTAAAAGAAAGGCATCTATGGTGAACGTCTAGTGTGAAGGAATAGCAAATGAGGGAAAACTTAATGAAAAATAGACCAAAAAACACAGGACTAATACTGAAATCTTGAAATCCTGTCCTCTTGTTCAGCCAGTACCTAGTTTTGCATGGAACTTTTAAAATATCATACTGAAAGATATGATGAAGTATAAAGAAATTTGATTAGACAGAAGTTCAGAGATAGGACTGTGCAAGAATACAGATATATATATAAAAGGTACTCTTAGATTTTGTTTGTTTTTGATGTGTAAACTACCTCCAATTTTGAACAACTCTATCACGTATTTAGAAATATATTTGTCTCTATGTATATTTAGTGACTATATAACTGTGTCCATCTGTCTATACACTGTGGCAAGTACCTTGAAAAAGAAGCAGATTTAGAGTAAATCGGGAGTGAGCATTTAAGACAATACTGAACAAAGGGAATGTTGGAGTACAGAACATAAATACTTGACGAATCCACTTAAAGAATGTTGAATATGCTTCCAGTTGTTCAGTGTTCTCATTATACTTAAAATTATGTACAACGATCATTTGAAGTAGGTTAATTGTCAAATAATTCTGAAAGTGGGAATCATGCAGAAGTGTGGAGTGGAAAGAACAGAAGGTGTTTAGTCTAGTCTATAGATTAATAGAATATAGTTGTAAGTGATTCAAGGTGCCTCACTAATAGATATATTTACTTTTTCTCATTGTAAGCTACCCACCATGTCAGTGTAGGCTCTGGGATTCCTGTTACTTCTACTTCCAGAGTTACCGGAGAACCTTCCATGACGGTTACATTAGACAGAAGCTGGGAGAAGTTAGGAGCCTGTCCAGTTAGGCAGGCCATGCTGTTCTTTTCTGATGTACTTTTAATCTCTTCTCGGATGACCATCTGCCTCTGACAGCTTCTGGTGGCGTCTGATTGAAAGACGAAACCTGAGAATGCATCAGGCAAAGCATGCAGCCTGTCCTGGGTTTTAGTACAGTTATTTGAGTCATGCAATTGTTCTTGTGTTTCTGCCATGCTTTTATGAATTTCAAGGTGCTGCAAAAGTGTTTTGCGCGCTTCACTCATTGTGCTATATGCTGGTTTGGCACTTATTGTGCAGGAAGCAGCACTAGCTTCACATACTGCTTGTAAACTACAAGGCAGAGGAGAATCTGCTCTGACTTTTGGACCAGAATCTGTTGAAGAGATACAAAACTTCTCAAGCTGAGCTGATGGCCTTTCCATTCTAGTATTTGTAGCATCAGCATAAGCAGAATTTGTTAAGAGATCAGATGATTCCATCAATCTTTTATCACTGGAGGTTTTCTGCATTTGCAAGCTATATGAACTGGCATGCAGATTATGAGAACTACAACAGCGTTGCTCTTCTAGCTCGGTTTCAGAATGTAAGAGATTAGACTCTGGTGTCTCAGAAAGTGGTGGCAAAGAGATATCATCAGGTGATATACACTCGTATTCATCTCCAGAGGGTATTTCTTCTGCCAGGAATTCAGTCTGTAAACTATCCTCTTTGGCTGAAGATGACAGCTCTGTATCCTGTGAAACAAGATCCTCACCAGCTGGGCAGATAATTGGAATATCAGCCAATTTATTCCTCTCCTTAAATTAGGAGGGGATGGAGAAGAATGGAAAGAAAGGAAAAACAGAGAGAGAGAGAGAGAGAGAGAGAGAGAGAGAGAGAGAGAGAGAGACCAGGTTATCATTTAAACCATCACCTTTTCATACAAAAGCTGGCAAAAAATATTTGAAATCTTTCTTCTATTTAAGCTTAATTAATGTATCATAAGAAGAGGAAGAAATAGGTGGAAAAGGATAGTCATCACAAAAGCTTGCTGCAGCTAACTAGAATTTCAAACTGTTTGGACAAACTACCAGATATAATAAGTATTTGGTCTAATCATAACAGGAACAAGAAAAAGTACTTCATCTGTAAACAAGCGGCAACTTGTGGACTTGTAGGAGGTTTTCATAATAGCATTTGTGTTTGGTGGGTGGGTGTACACGCGAAAGGAGGTGGCATGACATTTATATGGGAAACAGTTACATAATAAAAGTAGATTAATAGCCAAGCTACTGGACTTCTGTTACTTGATGTTCACGTATTGAGGAGTTAGAGTTAAATCAATATCTTCAAGATTTTTTTCAAACACATTGTATTTTCTTTATTTTGTACCAGTTGTTTCAAGATCTCATCCAAATATTAACAAAAAATAAAGTTAAGATTCTTTTTATTTCCTTCTACCAAGAATAAAAAACCCTCTCATTTAAAAAAAAAGAATTAGATGCGGCGTGAGAACAGCATTCACCGCTGTGAATACAATACAATGTGTTTTATCCAAAACGTTCAAAGCACTTCAAAGATGAAGTTTGTGTTAAAGGTTTTCCACAATTATCTGATAAGATCCAAACCTCAAATTGTCTTTCAATATGAACAGTGATATAAAAACAATCAAAATTGAATTTCCAAATTGGTGGAAAGCATAAATTTTTCACCTTTCAAATTGCACAGAAGAAAATAAAACCTTGATTTATACTTCCTAACTTGTCATGTATTCAAATGTTTTTACTGAGGTTCTGACTAATGGTATAGCTATTTCTAGAAAATATTTCTTTTTAGGGATTAACTTCAATATCCTCATACATTCTCTCAACTTCGCAAATTTGGCTGTCACCAAGCTCTTATAACCTTACCATCAGTGTTCTAAGTGACCATATCAATTTTATACACAACCAGATTAGCAATTCTTTCTTAAATTACTTAATATACACCTAGGCAGAAAATCTAGGCTGTTTGGTTTGAAATACATCAGCAAATTTAATAAACCAAATCTGATTAATATTAAGATTAAATATTAAGAGGTCAAAAGTGACTTAAGAATATTAAACACTGAAGATTTCCATTAAAAAAAAAAAAAAAACAAAACAAGACACATAGGCCAAATTTTCCAAATAGCATAGCCTGTCTGAATGAAATTAATGGTCTATACACATTGTTCAAGAACCTACACGTACGTGTGCAGATTGGCATACATTTGGGACATGTCTGTGAGAAAGCCACAACAATGTTGGAATCTTCCATTAACTAATCTAGGATCCTAGTGCAGGGCTGTGCTGCCAGTTTCATAGTTATCAAATCTCAGAAGTCACAGAAGTCACTCCAGACATTGCTTTAAAATGACCCTAGAGAAACTGCTGATGTTCTGGTGAAAAAAAATTGTAGGTGAGCTGTGAGCAAACTGTAAGAAAGGCTTTAGCAGCATGAGGGCTTTTGCCCTCATCTGCCACTTGTAATCAAATCATTAAAAAAAGCACCAAAAGCACCACTTTTTAGAGAGTTATATTATTAAAGCATATTAATATTGCAAAAATTAGATTGCAGAAGCATAGACAAAATTATACGTTCAATGTGAAATTGGAAATGGGCCAAGTCTTTCCCAGAAGGGATGGAAATTTAAGACAGAAAAGACCTAGTAAGAATGAATCTGATTAAGCATGGAGTAATGAAAAGGGTGGAGATAGCATAATTGCCATATTTCACATCTCCAATCAGCAGCTGAGGCACAGTCTAACAAGGATTGATAGGGCTGTGACCTAGCAAAATAAAAAATAAGGCTATGGTTTTCTGCCAGATTGTTATTTTTTTTTTTGAACAGACAAATTCTGGGTGAAATCTGGGCTCCAAGTCAACGGTGAAAGCCCTATCAACTTGGAACAGAGGTGACAAAGTAAATTAAGGTAAGTTTTGGTTCATCAGCAGAGAAGAGGATGTTCTGTATAGATCTAAAGGGAACAATAACATCATTTGAATTTCTACAATTTAAAACAATTTAATGTAGCATTGGTTTACATTATCATCTTGCAAAACTTTAGATCTCCAAATCAACTCCTAAATTACCCTACCTTTGTAAAGACTTAAATATGCTATCATCCATTCCCATGTAACCTGAAAGTCTGATACATTTACAAACCAATACCCCAAGGCTTCAAAATGTTCATCAAGTTAGAAGAATTAATCTCTAAAAAAAAAAAAAAACAAAACAAACAAAAAAAAAAAAAACAAAACCCACCCTTTTTTTATTGCCTGCATTTCTAAGACTGCATTTGTTCATTGACAGTTTTAATACCTCTTGTATTTATGATATATCAAAAATCAACTGTCTATGTCCTAGGATTTTTTTATTACAATTCTATATGTATACCTAGCCTTTAAATACTTTGCTTTTGTGCATTATCTCAACATGCTACTGATACCTATTTAATGTTGGTAAGAGACAGGATATTGTTTCTCTTCTCAGTATCGTATTTTGAATTTATAAGCAATATCTGACCCCATTTGAAATAAAATAAAAAACATTTGAAAATTTATGTTAAAGATAATGATTTCTCTTTCTGATGAAGATTTGTGACTTAGAAAGCATCAAAACTTTCACCTGTTCAAATTGTGTTCAAATTCTGAGTTACGTAGCTTTACTTACAGAATATTATGAATAATTTGAATATTTTCATTCTGTGCGTCTAGAGGTCCAATGAATTTTAGAGTTCTAAAAAATACTAAAAGCAGTCTCCTTTATGACTTATCTTCCTTAATGCTGAATATGTTCTCCCTTGAGAAAGCAGAAATGGTCACATAGAAGATGGCTGTGTTAGGAATAATGCGTCAATAGTACTTAAGGGAAAAAAATGGTAAAAAAAAAAAAAAGTATGAAAATAAGAGTTTCAAAAAGGAAAAATAGTTCTGCATGGAGAATGTTGAGGAGATATACAGACAAGTAAAAAGTATGAAAAAGAAAACTGCATAGGGAAAAAAGTGTGGGTTGCATGGAGTATCTAAAAAAAAAAAAAAAAAAAAGACAAATGAAGGTACCAAGACTACACTGACACAATTTACCTTAAGGGATGCTCATGAGGGAAATTAATAAACTTTCCAACAATGTACAAAGCCTCCTAACAAAGTGAGGTTCTAGTCAAAACAAACCAACCTGATGCTTTTCTTCATCTGCTTTGTCTTCACATTCTTCTTGACTATTTCCTTTTTTTTGAGCAGTAACCAGCTCTCCAAAGTCATCTTTCTGCCACATGAAAAGAAGATTAAGTTGATACACAACAGAAGACAGTAATCAGTAATTTCACACTGACTTGTACTCAGTGCAATGGTGTAGCACGTCATCAGTAAAAGTGTATGTTACTTATGACAAACATATTCAACAGAACCCAATTCATTCATTCCTGAGTGAAAAAAGGCAACATATTTCAAAGCTAAGGGCTTTGTTTCAGAGGAAGGGCAAGTATAAGGCACCCTAAGGCTGCAGAAATCAAGTGCTTCACCAAGAATCTGAGGAATACTAATCAATTTGTACAGGGCATAAAGAACGAAAAATGAAGGATACACAGTATGACATTTTCCTTTCAATTGTTGCTGTTTAAAAAATGACAGGAAATTGAATTCCCATTCATGGCATTCCATACTCTTGGTGCCTATTTGTTTGGCTAATTTGCTACATTATTTCTGTCTCATAAGATTCATACATAACTACTGACTGCAAATGTACAATCAAAATATTAGTCTTAAAATCTTAGACTATGCATTTATAATAAAAAGGAACATCTGTCATTTGAAGAAAATTGCAGAATTACTCTGTTGCAGAAAATTTCCTTGTCATAATACTCAGTTTGAGTATTAAGTCCTTTTTTTCTTTTAATAATATCTAAGATGAATGAAAGATTAATGAATAATGAATGATGAATGAATGATTAATGAATAAATACTTTGTGTGTGCGAGGGGGGAGAAGAATGTTCTCCAAATAACTATCTTTAATAGATAACTTCATAATTAGCAAAATTAGTCAAAGTGTTATTTTGAACTAGCAAAAAAAGATTAAAAGATAAAGCCCTGTCATGGCAGAATCTGGAGCTATTGATGTACACCTTACTATTTAGATACATGTGAACTGAGAGAAGAATCTTGAAAAAATAGTTACACACACTGAAATTTCTTCACGCTAGCAGTGAAAAGCAAAGCTTTCTTTTTATTTACTTAAAGACTTTTGGAACTCACTTGTGTCTAGAGGCAATAAGAGATGCCAAGATACATTAATGGATAATCTGAGTGTTAAGCATTTTCTATACTACAGGAAATAATGGAAAAATTGCAACAGCACAAAGTGAAACAGCATTCAACAACAACAGGATATTTGAGCATCTTATGTATTCCAGCTTCACAGAATTATTCCATCAGGTATCACTGCACATGGTTTGATGCATTACTTTGAGAGTGAGGCAGGATGGAGTAAACTGTGTCTATATTTCAGAAATTTATCCCTCCATCACCTACTTGCTGTAACTAATCAGCTGTGCTTAAAGAAGCTCACAGGAATACAAAACTAAGATATTTGTTGTCATCCTTAACATTTATAAGCCAGGCTTTTCTAACTAAAATGACTTTGGTTTTAACACAATTTTTGTTTTGGTGTGATTTTTCCTGTTATGAAATAAGTTAGGTTGTTTGGCATCTTTAAATTTGGCACTTATCTGTATTTCAGAGCTGAGAAAAGCATGACATTCTTCCCTAAAAGTTACGTGAAAGCTATAACAAAAAGATGTCCGAAAGAAAAACAAACAAATAAAATCAACAACAAAAACAGGGTGAATAACTAGTGCACAAAGAAGTGGCATTTCACTGTTCTGTTATGACTGCTGTTCTTGGACAAACAAACCAAGGAATATTTCAATACAGAAGATCATCAGTGGCATAATAAGTACTGTACCAGTAGTTCAGACACTAAACCTGATATATTCATGCAGATACTACATATTCCCAAGGCAAAAAAAAAAAAAAAAAAAATACCTGAATCTCCCTAAATTCTCTCAGCGATCTACACAACTCATCAACAGAATTAAGGATTTCTTTGTACTTTGATACAGCTTTTTCAACATACTTATTTCCTTCTTCAAAACCTGAAATGGGAAAACAAAGCTTCTTTCAATGAAAAGTAAACAGAGAAAAATACAAGCCTCCCCCCCCCCCCATAAAATAACAAGCCATAATACCTCAGAGAAACATATAACAATGAATGTACTTCATAACCTTCATATAGTAAGTATATTTTAAATCTGTTTTATTTTGCTGAAGAAGCTCTGTAGTATAGAGAAATGCAGTTTCCTACCTATTACTAGTTTTCTTGACATCCTGTTTCATAGTATCTGCAAGTGTTCTACTGGGTTTCTCCTTGATGAAAATTACTACTATGTGGTCAGTGACACCGCTTGAAAAAGTGCTGGCCTCAAACTGTTTCCTGAACTACCAGACTGATTATATAGCTAGAAGACATTTGAATCCCTATTATAAGATATAAAAAAAAAAAAAAAAAACAAAGGTGGGGTGGAAAAGTTTTTTTCCCAAACTAAGTAAATAACAAAAAAAAAGCACAAAGTAGCTTCTTTCCCCCAACATTCCTAATAAGATAGTGAGGTCATTTTAAGAATCCATTCTGCCAACATATTCTCCAGAGATAAGAATGTTTAAAATGTTTAGAGGGTTAAAAATTAAGACAAAAAAGATCGGTTTGCTAATTAGTCTTCCCAACACCAAGTCAGAGAAATTTGAAAGCACAGTTTGTTGAAATTTTATCAGATTTGTTATTTGACTTTATAAGCTGCACATTATCCTTCTACATTTGGATAGACACTTTATCTTTGAATAAAGTAACTTCAACAGGTACAGAAGCTGTGAGCTGGAGAAAAAAGAAAAACATTAAGTTGGCTGACCTGCGTTCTTTTCAGTCAACAAATTAATGTTCTCAATTGATACAACTGCATATACAATTTTTACATAGTGCCCTTTTTTTGGAAATACATAAAAATTAGCAATCAAATACCACTAGCTAGTCACAACAATAAAAATTCATCCATCATTAATGCATAACTCTTTAACATATTGTGATTCTGTGATACGTTGACTTCAAAGATTTAGTCTGCTACAAGTAATCATGAGCCATGAAGTCTTAATTCCAAACTCAAATATTATTCATGTTCATATTACAGGGTGAGCACAGTCTGCATACTGCATAGGGAAAACCAGGTAATATCAGGCTGCTGAGTACTTTTGTATTTTTATTTTTTTATTACTTTCCCTGAAATCCTTCACATTTTCAAGTCTATACTCTATAACTTTTGTTGCTTTTAACTTTGTGAAAAGTTTTATTCTTAAGTCAACAAATCTAGAAATCTGCTTCCTTCTGTCCTAAACAACTGTAAGTGATGTTCCTGAGGTTTTTTTTCCCCCAATGTTACTAGATAGATCCTTACCATATAACTGTTCAGCCAGATCTATAATCTGCTGAAACTTCTCTTCTTGTTGAGGCACTGTAGACTCAATAAACTTATTGAATTGCTTGTAGAGGGTCTCCACTGCTTCTCTGGTTTTGCATTCAGCGGAATACTTGCCAACTCTAATGACTGTTGCACTAACATCTTCAAAGCAAAATTGACACTGAAGTAGATTGAAAAGGATAAACACTATCAGAATGAATATCAGCATTTCAAGCTTTTACAAAATAGATTAAGCTATTCTTATAATTTCAGTAACCAGTGGCATAGATTTTGCCTTAAATATTGTGAACACAGCTTAACTTCAAAAACATTTTTCATTATGAATGTTGTTGCAAATATTGAAAGCTGTTCCATTTTCTTTAAACACTAGATTCATAAGTTAAAGTTTCTGCAAACATCTTTTAACTCCAAGTTCTTTCTATTTTATATATTAGCTGTCTAACTTTGCAGACTTTGTATCATGGCCTAAGCAAGGTTGCTTAGATTTAGTTCACTGGCAAAACAGTCATTAAAGATTATGAGAATCTTTTGACAAATGAGAATGGGCTTTAGAATGTACCCTTAATAAGTATTTTTGGTTAATAATACTGAAGAGATCACTTAATCTCTTACTTACTCAACATCTCTATTACATCATCACAGGAAGTAGCTAATAATTGACTTAATTTTAATTGACATTAAAGTCAGCATTTAAGATTATACCAACACTCTGAAATTTTTGAATAAGTTCTACTTCACACTGAGTAAGAAGACATCTTAAAGACTATCTCTAGAAAATAATCTCTTTTTCCCAAAGTATAAAGCTGGATGTGGGTGTTAATGTAAATCCACAACATAAATTGGATTGCTAACTTACATGAAATGACACATTTATCTGATCAGTAAACAATGAAAACACATTTTAAAACAAACTTCACTATTACTATCCATTACTATCATTAAAGGAATTTATTCATCATGCATTTAGATGAACTTGGAGATCAGTATTATTTCTAAAGATAAACAGTGATGACAGGAATGTGCTTGACACACAGATGCACCAACACAGTACAGCAAGAAGGAAAGTATTGCTACAAACTATTGCTAAAAACTATACGGCAATTCAAAAAATAAAAGGCAGTCTTCAGGTGTATTAAAACCAAGTTAGAGAATTCTGCAAAGCAGACTGCTCTCTGGGAAAAAAAATACTTAATTTACCAATTAAGTATATTAAAGATGTACGGATATAATAACATATATAGAATGTATATTATTATACATAATATGCATAAAATATTTTGCTGCTAAGGTATCAAACATTTTACATTTCAATTCCAGAACTGCACACTTTATAGGCAACTCTTTCCAACAGCTAACAAATTGATTATCATGATGACTTCGCTCTTGTGATTTGACAGCTGTTAAAGAATGCCTTGTGGCTCTGTGTTGCACCAGAATACTTACAGAAAATGAGCCCAAAAATAAAGTACGATTACAGATGTACTGAATCACCATGAAAGTCACATGGCAGTGGAGGACTCAGTCTTAAGAATAGCAGCACAAGAATACAGTCAAATTCCATGTTCAGCCAAACCCCCCCTCCCCCCCCCCCCACACACACCCCTCTACAAGGTTACAGAAAAAAAGCAAAAGCAAATCCATATTTCCATCAATCTACTATATTTGGAAGTCATATATTTTATTTCCTGTTAGAAACACTCATCATCTATACCCCAATCCTGAGTCACAATTACAGCCATAGGCTTACTAGTACCTCTTCCATCATGAGTTGCAGACGCTCCGTGAGGCCCAGATTTTGCTTATAATCCTCCACAACTCTGCCAAAATCATTTAGCTGTTTTTGTAACTCACTGATTGACACCAACATGACTCTAACATTGTGTTCATTTGTTGCAGCGTCTACTAATTTCTTCTCTAAATTATCTATCTTCTTTTTAAGAATCTGTTTAAAAGATGTACCAATACCACAAGTAAGTATTTCCAGTTCTGAAACAGTAAGTTAAAAATATGTAAAATGCACAAATCTACTTTCACTTCTGGGTTTTAAAATAAGTAGTATAAGATGCATTTCCAAATGCAAGACAAGCTGAAGGGCCTCTATACTACTGACTGAAATAAACATATTGCTAAATATTGAATTAAATTTTCAACATATAAACAAAGATCCGTATGATTTAAACATTGGATCTTGAATAATGTTCACAAAATCTGCATATGAAAAACAAATATTACTAAGCCTTTAGTCTCTTAATTTGGTAGAATACAAGTCAATTTAAACATAGTCATTTATGCCCTACAATATGTAATATTGCATAAGAATCTGATATAAACAACATTGGTGATAATCTAACATAACCCCAAAGACCCAAAGGAAAACATGTTCATACTAGTACTTAGTGATATCTGGCATAAACGTAATGAGTAGGTTCTAGGATCACATGGTTTGTGTCTACACATACACATTTATATATTTTACATCCTCGTTTTTCCAGTTGATCAAGACCTCACTGGGACGACAGTTATAAAAATGATGTAAAAAAGACAGGTGCTTGATTTTATCTTGGAATATGAGAGGCTGGTTTGAAATAAAAAGTATTTAATGAACTGTCCACATACATACCATTTCCCTAAATAGCTACATGAACACTCCACAGTTTCATGAAAGGATGTTGTAGCAAGGTGTGTGTCAGTCTCTTTTGTCAGGTGAAAAGTAATAGAATGTAAGGAAACAGCCTGAAGTTGTAGCAGGGGCGGTTTAGATTAGATATCATGAAGAGTTTCTTCACAGAAAGAGTGGCTAGGCACCAGAAAAAGTTGCCTGACCAGAAGAGAAGTATCAGAACTGCCAACTTGGGAGATACTTAAGAGACATGTGAGTTTGATGCTTCAGGGACATGGCTAAGTAGTAGACGTGTAGTGCTATGCAATGACTGGACTTGCTGATCTTATGGGTCTTTTCCTTCCTAAATGATTCTGTGATTCTCAAAATATGCACTGGTATGATGAGTG
Organism: Centrocercus urophasianus; assembly: GCF_019232065.1. Lineage (NCBI taxonomy): Eukaryota > Metazoa > Chordata > Aves > Galliformes > Phasianidae > Centrocercus > Centrocercus urophasianus. The sequence continues at coordinate 14,687,590 of NW_024884756.1, read as the reverse complement.
TTGTCAGCTGATCATGGGAGATAATTATTGTTCTCTACTCAGAACTGGTGAGGCTGCATACATTGGAGTGCTGCGTCCAGTTCTTGCTCTCCAGTACAAGAAAGACCTGAACATATCGAAGCACATTCAGCAACAGGCTAGAAAGATGATTGAGGGACTGAGTATGCAATATCCAGTATTCAGCTGGTCTTTGTATAGTTGAATGTCCAGTTGAGTAGTGGACGTTACACAGAGAAACCTGTTATTGTAGATCCTTCTCTAAGCAAGAAGACTGGACTAGATAGCCTGCAGAGAGTCCCTTCCAACCTCACTGATTAAGTGATCTAAATAATCAAGGAGAAAAGTTGTAGAAAGAATAAGACAAGAAATAGTGAGAGCAGAATCACAGAAGCTACTGAAAATTTTGAGAAAAACTGTGAAAAGAAAACTTGCAGGGCAAGTGAACTGAAAAGCATTTTCTCTGGCTAAAAAAAGGGCAATTTGGTTTCTAAAAAGGTCACTGGAAGATTTGGAAGAAGAATTTCTGGTGACTGCAAAGAATAGGTGGGGCCAGAAGAGTTTAAGGTTCCAATAAGCAACTCTAGGCAATGGGAACAGAAAAGGGCTCTGAAGGCCAGAATATTGAAATGAGAAAGGAAAGCAGCTGGATGTAAAAGGAAATACACATATTGATTGTTCATGAATTTGATGGGATATTGGTTTTAGTTAATTATTTATTTGTATTAAGGAGAGGGAAGAGGAAATAATAAATGGTTAAATAATGAAATGAAGGATAAAGAGTGAACAATAGGAAGTCTAGAATTGGGGTGATAATGAAGGGAGCAGAACAATTAAAAATATCTGTGATTGAGACAAGGAAATGATATCAAGGGGAACATAAAAGATTTTGCATTCCCTCTGATTCCTTGGCATAGGCTACAGCAATTCAAACAATCAAATATTTATAACACTAAAGTTTCTAATATTACCTGTATTTTCTCAGCATATGTATCAACTTGCTGAATCTGTATTTTAAGTGCTTTCAAATTTCGAGCTTTTTCAGTTTTCTTAATATAGTTAAACTTCAAATTGTTGAATTTCTTTTTGAGGTCCTTAAATGATTCTCTAAGCTGAAAAAGAGCAATCATATTTGTCAATAAAAGAAAAAATGCTCTTCTGCTTAACTTGCTTTATTCCCCCCCACAGGCTATCCACAGTTTGAACAATGAATATTTAATACAGAAATTATTAACACTGTGTCATCTCATAAGACATCTTATATCCTCAGAATTTTTTTTCAGGTGGGGAAAACACAATCTTTTTATGTCAGAATTTATTCATTCTGGGTATTGAGTATTGTTTCCAGAATGGCTGAGGCAAAAAGCTTAAGACTGAGATTTGTGCTCAGACAACCTAGTCCTGGAGCATTCGCTTCAACTACAATGAGATTACTTTCAGGTTCTGTAGTCCCTTTGGTAGCCAGTTTAGCCACATGTAGTTTCCAGAAGAAAAAAATATATATATTGGTATTTACTTACAATGCCTTTATCCTACAATATTTCAATTTTTTTTTTTTTCAAATAGAAAAGAATTTTTATAATAGAAAACAATGTTATTGTTATACTGGAAATTGATTAATAGAGAAAAAAGTTGATTCTATATTTATCTATATCTATCATTCAGTGATTCTATAATCCTTGCATACAGCAGAAAATAGTATTGGAAAATAAAATGGATGGAAACAATATTTAGTATTAGCAGAAGCTCCGCTTCTCAGGGGATTAAACAGGTGTTCAGTTCTATATACTGTGGTAGTTTAAACATCCCAGTCTGATTACTCACAGCATATGAATTCAGTTCTTTGCAAGGTCAGGATGTAGACTATATATGAGCACCTGAATTTCAGTAACTATTCTATTTCCTCTTTCTTTTTTTCCTCTCTAACTCCAATTATTTATTTGCTTCAATGTCATTTTACAGGTGTGTCCTTAATAAACCGTATTTCATTCTTTGCAGTAGTGGCATTCTATAAAGAGGCGTATCAAAGTATCATAAAGTATCTTCAAAGTACTGTGAATTTAAGTGTAAAATGGTATGTTTTCCCTCAAAGTTACACAATTTTCTTTTCATTTACAACTGCAAAATATATTGCAGTTAGTTTTGAATGCCTTTAAACAGTAGGAAGAGCCAGGCAAGTGGAAAAAAAAATAAATCTGCTACAGTAAGCTGCTAATACCTCAGAAGAGGTATTTTAACTTTTGAATTCCAAAATAAATACAAATCCTTCAAAAGTGTTCACAAAAATTGAAAAGGAAGAAAAAACTTGAAAGCTTTTTGTGAATTTCACACCTTTTGGAAGCTGACAATCTTTTGTGTTTAGAACATAGAATAAATTCTAAAAAATTACACTTATCTAAAGGAAATGATATCAAAGAAATATGTCCATTGTAACAACTCAGGTTCTGCCAGCTGCACATACATGAAAAATAATTACACTTGATAAATTTAACAGCTTCAGGTGAACACCCACAATTTAATAATTAAAATATTTGAAACTTTTTTGTTTAAATTAGAGTCATACTGTCTCCCTGAGTACTACCCCTAAGAACCCAAGGAGTACTGAATGCTCATTCTGCTGCTACTGACACTGGAAAAGCTAGCAATTTACCCTTATTATTACGCATTAATGTTAATCCACCAAGAAATATCTTTTTCATTTTCATTTCATCTAGGGGGACTCTATTACATTACCTCAGCACTGAACAGTCTGATGGTATGCATTCAGTATAAATAAAAGCGAAGCCAGTTCTATCACTTACACTGTGAACTCCAATCAGTTTAAGCTCTTTATCCCACCTAAGGATACTGAATAATAAAACCTATCTGTCAGCACAGTTAATAAAACCACCTCTGTAGAATAATATTTTGTATTCAAAACAAAGCCTTATTTGCTAATTTTGAGGAAAACAAGAGATGAGTAAGAGTTCTCTTCAGTTTATTTCGGTGGCTTATTGCAGATACATCAGCTAGTGATCTGTAAGGACAGAGGCTCTCCTCAAAGCATGCGAAATAAGATCGCCTTGTTTCAGATATGATGGCTCATGTGTCAAAGGTCTGCAGCTGCTGCCACTCTTCTCTTTTAGCCTCAGTGGAAAACCAGATTCAGCTCAGACTTGCATGTTATCCTCGGAGCACATGTACACAACTTTTGCTCATATCAGCAACTTTACCAGGGTACAGTATATGGCTCAATCGTTAGAAAACTGAAATTGAAACGTATCTCCATTTTCTAGTATTTCCTGCAAAATACAATGAGAATTAAAGTATCTATGCACACTAATACGCTCTAATGACTTCAGCCAAGTTTAATGGAACTTTGACTTCTCCATTGTGTCATAGTCATTTATCAGGCAGCTGTTCCTAACTATAGTTGGGCTGTCATGAACAGAGAATGATGGTGGAGAGGGTTTTAGATGTCAGTCACTAAGATTTATCACATAACTATGATACACATGAAAAAAGCAGTTTATAAACAACTGCTTTAAACACGTTTTTGTTAACAGTACAATTCCACTATAGTGCTTTGATTTCTAGTCTCTCTAGGAGGCACTTCAACATTATTATCCACTTAACAGAATTAACTACAAGTAAGAATTACGTTACGAAATAACAGTTCCTACTGATTTGTAAACTAAGGTAGCTCATCACCATTAAAGTGCTGTAAATTCACGTTTTTCATAAGGAATCAGAAAAGAATTGATCTGATTGGGAGAGCAGAGAACCTACTTTAGGATCTGTTATTCTTTCACTGCAGTTTTTGTGGAAGAACACAAATGTTACTGATAAAAAGTCTTCTGCAGTGCAAGGGTTATCATGTGTACGTAACCCTGCTACTTTTAACCTCACGTATAGTTTCAGCATAGCATTAAAGCTAAATGAGGTTTGATTTAGCTCTGTCACAAATGATTGCAGCATAATGCAGTGGTGTTTTGGCTCTCCGTTAGTAGATAGGGAAGAAATTATCAGAAGTCTGCCAGATATTAGCAATATTCAAATTAATCTCCAATGTTAAAATTAACAGACTACGAAATAGTAAGTGAATGCTCATAACTTGAGGATTACGGAACTAGTTCTTAATTCTTCATTTAAAAAATGAACAAAAATAAAGATGAATTAAAGCATATACACCTACATTATCCTAGTTTTGCTGAGGAAATTTCTTTTATATTAACTTCTAATAGAAATGGGATATAGTTTAAAAAGTATTCTCCCTGAATACGGCCAGCCTTACAGGCAAGATATTGAGCAAATACTTCCCTTTTCTTCAGCAATCTTGGGGAGTTTTCATCAAGAAAATGAGAATATTTTAATTCAAACTTCAAACATTCTGAACATGAAATGCTAATGTCATCAGTGCTTCATTTAAGCAGCTCAGTCTGGGAAAATTCATTCTGAGGAATGCGTCCCAAATTTTTCGTGAGATATGGCTTTACATTTTATCTGCTAAATAGCAAGTGAACTTATAATTGGCCTGCTATGATGCTACATTAATAGTCACATTAACTTTTCCTAACCTAAATCCTGTAATACTACATTCCACTATCTTATGTCAAGGAATACTTTTTCCTTTAACAATTTTTCTAAGTATTAGACCTTAGGTTACTGACAAAATATCAGGAACTGAAGTATTCTGAATTTCTCCTCAAAAAAAAGCTATTACTGACACAAGAAACAGCCTTATAATCACAATTTCCGTAAATTCTACTTTTGTTTCAAACTTCAGCTTCATTTAAAAAAAGGACATCTGGAGACCCACACATTTCAGGTAAAACTGACAAAGACGAAAATCAAAGAAAATCTAGCTGCTCTATTTCCAGTGCTCTCAGTACAGTAAAAGAACTTCATTGTCAGCCCAAAACCTTTTTATAATCCTCAGCTGCAGAGTTACAGACCATAGGCTATCATTGCTACTATCAAAGGTTGCTTACAAGATGAAAATTAACTTTTCTCTATGTACACAATGGATCTAGGAGAAAGGCAAACAGCAATGTGTATTGCTGAACACAACAGCCCTTTTAACAGGTATTTTTTTCATTTACCTCATTAATCTCCTCTTGACTGATATAGTATTGGAAGTGCTGTGATAGTTCTTCCTCATACTTATCTGCTTTGGAGCTCCAGTTAATGCTGTCACACTCAAGTCGAGCAAGTTCTTGTTTAAGATTCTTCACAGAAACATTCAAGCAATTCTAAACAGGGAATATACAAAAAGAAGTATGAAAATCAGGGCAATACTGATTCCATCAGTCTAAAATGCAAATTGCAAAACCAACTGATTGTTAGAGTAAGCAATGAAGAATATATTTCATAATTCCTGGATGCTTTGTTTCATTTGATGGCTGTGTATCTGCAAATTCTAAAAGCAGAAATAAAAAAACACTTAACTATTATAGAATCTTTGTTTTTCTTCCCTTTAAAAGGATTCTCAAAGTTATGTATTTATTTCATTCACTGTATTAATACATATTTTGTACATCTAGATGTCAAAGTTAGCTCTATAGTCTTATATATTTAACATTGGTTTCATAGGTCAGTGTAATTCTACTCACAGGCTTCTGCACTGCAGACAAGATATCCACTCCCTGGTCAATAGCCAGCTTATAAAGCTGTCTGATATGCATATGTTTCTTTTGAGCATTCAAAAGGTAAGCTTTGGCATGGTGCACATCTTCAGGGACCACAGCAATTTCCGGAAAATCCAGTTCTCCTGATTTTGATAGACATTCCAGCTGGAATATATTAAACTAAAAATCAGTGTGTATTTTAAATGTGAATGGAAGCTTACCATTACATCCTTACCCATAATGTGCAATTAAATTTGGGTTTCAATCTTAATTTTAAGCACTCAAAGTTTCACAGTTTCAGATCTTAAGTTTTATTCTGATCACCAGATATGTTAATGCTGTTCATTTGAAGAAAAAAGGAAAGATTACAGGCAGCAAAATTAAAAAAAAAAAAGATTAGCAGCAAAAGGAAAACATGCATTAGAGGATTTTACTCACTTCTTTCTTAACATGATGGAATTTAAGCGTCTTGTTGAAAATCTCATCATACTCTGTCATTGTGCTCTTCACCATTTGATGAAGGTGAATAAGCTCACTTATTCTTTCAGAATTCTCCTTCACAGGAAATCCTTTCTGACTTGGCAACTCTAATAATTTCATCATGTACTCCAGCTCAGCATTCATTTGCTAACAAAAAAGAAGTAGAAAGTCCACAAATATATTTGCAAGATTTCCCTTACATCTGAAATATAACAACCTCTGAATGGTAAATTATCGTAGGAAAAACTGCATTAAAGAAAATCAAGTTCCCTACATTTGTTAGCTGGACCAACTGACTGCTATGTTGTCACATGCAGGACAAAATGTTTTGCGATATGTAAGACTACAGTAGTTCTAAGTCTCATACAAAAAAGCTGATATACTTTATTTTTTTCAGCAGAATCCAGCAGAAAGAGAGCTCAACTCTCACAAATGAGAGAGGAACTGTCAAGCCAGCAAAAAGAGCTTCTAAGCCAGTTGCAACCTCTTTGTTTCTGCAGCTGTAGACCAAAGAGCACACCTACAGAGCTGTACTGCATGCAGACATCACCTCTCTCTACAAAACAGCACAGCTTACTAGTTGACTTGCAGGACTGTGAGGACTGTGAAACATGCATCACATGATGATGATGAATTTGGCATTTTTATTAAATTTTTAGTAAATGAGCATCTTCAGTTACATTATTGTTAAGGAACCTAAATAAATGCTCTGTGTTCCACAACACAAAAATCCCCCCCCCCCGCCCATGAGCCCAGCTGAAAGAATTTTCAAAGATGCAAAGTAATATCAGACAACAAAAAACAAAAACCTTTGAAAATGCTTCCAAGAAGTTCATGTGCCCTGGAATACTCAGTGGCCATCAACATTTGTAATTTTACAAAAATATTTTCCATCAGAAAACTTTTTTTCTATGTTTCCATTGCCCAGTGAAAGACTGAAACATGAAAAAGGCCACAGCAGAAAAAACAGCAATACTTCTCATACCTGAAGTCATGTAAAATTTTCGTCCTGTGTGGGGTCAGGAGTTGGGCTCAATAATCCTTGTTGGTCACTTCCAATTCAGGATATACTATGATTCTATGAAATGCCTCTTTAAAACATTCTATGGAATGCCTCTTTAAAACATTTAAAACAGTCCTCTCCCTCACCCTGCTGGCCGCCCCTCTTTTGATGCAGCCCAGGATACTGTTGGCCTTTTGAGCTGCAAGCATGCACTACTGGATCATGTCCAACTTTTTCATCCATTAGAATCCTCAAGTCCTTTGCAGGGCTGCTCTCAGTGAATTCTTCTCAATCTGCACACGTATTTGGGATTGCCCCAACCTAAGTGCTATATCTTGCACCTCATTAGGTTTTTGTATGTCTGCTTTTCAAGTTTGTCCAGTTCCCTCTCCATAACATCAATTCATTCTATCACATCAACTGCATTACTCAAGCTTAGTGTCATCAGCAAACTCATTGAGGGTGTGCTCAATCTCACTTTCTAGGTTATTGATAAAGATGTTGAAGAGCACTGGTCCCAAGACAGATCCCTGAAGGACACCACTTGTCACCAGCCTCCACTTGATGTTCAGATCTTGTTCAGACCACAACCCTGTGGCTGCAATCATCAAACCAATTTTTTTTTTCACCAAATAGTCCAGCTTTCAAAATCGTATCTTTCCAATTTAGAGACAAGGAGTATTGTAGTATGAGACCATGTCAAAGGCCTTGCACAAGTCCAGGTTGACAACAACATAATGCTGATATATCATTGGTATGATGATTCAAATGTAGCTAACATTATACAAAGCATTCTGGGGACAGTGAAGGTAAGATATTTTCTCCCTGACCTCATCAACACACAAAATCTCTCTTCCAGAAAGTTAATATAAAAGGTAATTAGTGTGGCTCCAAATTCTGTCTGAAAGCAAGGTTAGTACATGATCATTCCCTGCACCAGTAAGACCATTTGAACTACTATGCACTTCAGGAGCTCAGTTTCTCACCTGAAACTGTGGCTTCATTTGGTTAAGTTTTTGTTGTTCTAAGGCAAGACAAACATAACTTCCAAGATCAACTGTTGACGTAAGTGTGAGTGCCTCTTGAAGAAACTGTAGACCTTGCGTAGTCTAAAAGAAAATATTTTAGCGATATTTTAGCAATATCTCAGTATTTCTGTACAAAATAAAAAAGTTAGCCCAAATCTAAATTTGAAAGAACCATCCTCAATGCAGACATGCAAATGTTATCAGTAAATTTCATTAGAATAGATTATTAGTAGGAAAACCACTAGTTTTCACTAGTAGAAACTGAAATTACGAAGCCCTGTGACTAGAAGCTCTCAAATCTTTGTCCTTATGAACATTTATAGCTACTAAGCTCAAAGAAACTATTTTAGTAATTTAAGTTACAATAAGATGATGCTAAAAAAAAAACAATTGAAATGACAACTCATAGGGTTTGAAAAGGGACAAAGATCAAAATCATCATCATTCTCGATGACCACCTGGGTAGTAAAACAGATTATGGAGAATTATCTTACTATTTCTCTTCCTAAAATAATACCTCTAATAGTTGGTAGTCACAAACTATTAACAATCTAGAAATAATTGTCACAATTGCTTTCTTTGTATTTTATTTACCTTATTTAGTTGCTCTTCCAATATCCAGCACTGTTGCCTGACAGGTTTTCCTTGATTAATTTTAAAATTCCAGATTGCCCAAAGATCAGTCAGTTCTTTCATTTCTTTACTCAAATTGATAATGGTTTCTTCTATAACTTGTACAGATTTTTCTACTTTTAATATTAAGCCGTCACTTATCTGGTAAATAAATAAGAACACACGTTTTCCACCATTTGTATTAAAAATATACAATACAACCTCATAATATTAAAATATTAACAACATTTAATAAAAAGCAAATATTTTAGGATAATTCCTTTGAAAATTTTTGGTACCCTACATGCATTTAAACATACTACTCTCTTAGTAATAGACATAGCTGAATAGATTTCATATACTGAGGCTATAACTACTATTACTTTTTTAAATCCAGAACAAGTCAGTAATGATCTAATTATTGCCATCTAATAACAGTTCAAATGCTCATACAAAATTTGGAATTATTTTTGAACTGACAGAACTACCCAGAAACAGCCTTCTGGGGAATAGCAGCTGGATGATGAAAGGAACAAAGGACAGACCACCCTGTGCTGACAACTATAGCAGCACCAAAGCATGGGAGACTGTTCAGCATTTGAACATTGGCAGGTTTTCCTCTTTTTAACAGAGCTCAAAGACTGTAGCAAACCTGATAATGCTGTTGCTGCTTTTCTCATTTAAAGACCTTCTCTTTTAAGAAAAATTGAGTTCGTAAATTACTAGTTTGGTCTGTATCACTTCCAGGCTATAACTGTAACTATCTCTTTAGAGAGAACATCTGAAGATACACGTATACTTTAAGTAATTTCATAGAATAAAATCACAGAATCATTAAGGTTGGAAAAGACCTCTATAATAATCTAGTCCAACCATCAATCCATCATTACCATGCCTCTCAGTGTTACACCTGCCCTTTTCTTGAACACTTCCAGGAACAGTGACTCCACCACCTTCCTGGGCAGCCTGTTCCAACACTTCATCACTCTTCCTGAAAAGAAATTCTTCCTAATATCCAACCTGAACCTCCATTGATGCAACTTGAGGCCATTCCATCTAGTCTCATTGCTAGTTATGCAGGAGAGGTCAACCCTCACCTTGCCACAATTTCCTTTCAGGCAATTGTAGAAAGCAATAACATCTCTCCTGAGCCTCCTCATCTCCAGATTAAACAATCCCAGTTCCCTCAGCTGCTCTTCATGCAACTTCATTTTCAGACATATTCAGCTTACTGTTGCTCTGAATAGTTTATCCTTGCCTGGCTGTATTCAGATCTGACAGCACACACTTCAGCCCTCACTAGCTGCCTCAGTACCTTCCTTAAGCAATTTTTTCCACACCGTTTTCCCTTTCTCATCCTCTCAGCTCATTGTGACTGGTCCCTTACCTCTCTCATAAAAGCAGAATTAACAGCTGCTTATCCATGCTGTCTACATTAATTGAGACCACTACATTGAGACCACAGTTTACAAGGCATGGCATAGATGGTGAATCTCAAGCAATCATCTCATGAAGAGGTGCTAGAAAATTAGATTGAAATGCCTAGGCAATGCAGCTTATTTCAAGAAAAAACGTAAATAAATCAGGAATGATTATCTATGTATAAAGAAGAACTCCAGTATCCATTTTCTTAGAACCGCATACACTTACATAGGTGAAGAATGACTCTTACTGGAAGTAAAAAAACCAAATATCACACATCTGTTCTGCTTTCCAACATGAACAAAATTTATACATCCACATATTATGTTTAGTACATGTTCTGGCTCACTGGTTAATAGTCACCTCATTACCAAAGACAGAAGTCTTTATACTTATTATAATACCACTATCACACATATAAGACTTCAATATCTTACAAATTATACCTGCCTTTGTACCTTTAAAATCAGGTAATGGTGAAATCACAATGCATCAGTCACAGAACTGGGATTAAGCCCTAACAGAGGCGAACATCAAATATTCAGTGCAATTTAGCAAATTATACTAATTTATATAGAAAACAAGTGGCTAATTCCCTCCTGCTAGGGAAAAAAGGATACAGAAGTAATTATTGATGAAATCTTCCAGAATTCTTATGATTTCTGCTCGGTTTATACAAGCTTTCCTACACATCAGCTGGGATAGGATACACGTCAACCCATGAACTTGACTATTTGCAGCAGATTTTTTCATAGATGCATCTGCGTCCATAAGGATTTTGTTCTATGCAACTAATATCATCAACAAGCACATCACCAGTATATACCATGCATGGTATGATTTCAGTAAAATTTCAGCTTTTCAGAAGAAAACAGTGCCGCTAGCTATATATTCTATGCTGTCCTATGAAACATATTCTCTGCAGAACAAGAAATATTTTCACTTCAAACTTTGGGAGATTAGTTCTACCTCCAGTATTATTCCATCTATTTCATACATTGTTGTGTATTAATATGTTTGATCACCTTACAAGCATTTCAAGTTTTAACTTTCCCTCACTTTCATTTTGTAAACATTAACACTTCCAAATCAGTTTTTTTTACAACATCATTTTCTGAAAATACAGATAACTACATTTCTCAGAATGAGCATTTATTTATTTTATGAATTGGGAATGAGGAACTTTTTTAAAATTATTTTTTCCTAGATTTAACTGTAATTTCATAGAAGCATCTCAATCATTTCATTTTCTTCCTAACTTCTCCTCTTCCTTATACATGCACTGAAACAGAACAAATGCACTTTTGCTTTAGGCTCTTTTATGAAGGTTAGAAGAATCTATACATCTGTCATATTCACAGAATCCTATAATTTGAATTTATTCCATGAGAAAGGTGGTAACTCCATGACATAGAAATCTCACCATATTTACTAAATTAAGAAAAACGCGACCCAGATTTTCAGTGGAAAAAAACTTCTCTATAGATTCTTGCCACTTTGTATTAACTGACTCCATTGCATTTTTATTTTCAGCCCCCCTGCTTGTTTGCAGAGGCTCTGCTTGATAGAATTCCTTCAGATTTTGAATGTAGTCATTCACCTGTGAGAGATGGAAAATAAACATCTCTTTTTAAATCACAAATTCAGTTGCTATAGTCAGAAGGTATATAGACAATGAAGTTGAAGATAAAGTCAGGCTATATTGAGCTGTTTACAGATTTTAAAATCTTTCTCCCCAAGACCTATAATGATACTAAACAACATTCAAATTAAGTAATCTGTAAACCAATAGTTGAAAGCAGACAAATAATTTCTATCACAGATGTTTACATGTGTGTTATATACCAGCATAGTGAGCAATTACTTTCAAATATCGGTTTAATATCAAGTAAATTATATTAGCAATAACTAGTAGCAAGTGCGATCTAGTTATTGACTATTTAAACTCAAGGCATCGAATACTATTGCTATTTTTATCCAATGCATTCTACTCCATTGTCAATTTCTCCCTAAAGAAACAAGTGTTGCAGAATATTAAAACCAACATTACACCAAAATAAAAAGTGATGCTTAAGGCAATTAATAACACAGAATTACGTTATTGCATGGATTATACAGTCCCTTTTTAAATCCATACAAATTAGCACTTCAGAGGACACACAGATTGTTATAAATACCTATACCTACATATAAGATAAATATATTGACAAATATTTAAGATATGAAAATAATCAATCAATTTTTATTATGTATATAATGAGATACCAAAAGAGCACATGAGAAAAAGAAAAACTCAATTATAATAGTTCCTATGATGATGATTTAAATCACTAGAAAATCTGTACATTGGCTAATTATTACGGTGATTAAAGTTCAATGATCAGGGCCACCTTCCAGATGGTACAGATCTCCTCTAAAGCAGAAATAAGCTTACAAATACTTGGAGTGCTACTGTGGCACAGCACTTAAAGGATTTGTATTGTTTAAAATAAAGCAAATGCTTGATTAAAAGATTTTTCACCATTGAAACAGAATAAGTAGGAAGCCTATACCTCCAATGAAGACTTTAAAAAGGCCACATAAGTTGTTAGAATTTCTACTTTTGTACAAATATTTCTTTCAGCTTTTTTCAGTTCTTCATTCAAGAAATCAGTTTTGGTTTTAAAAGCTGCCACTTGCTCAGGTTCAAACTCTTTCATGTCTTTGATGATTCCCTCAGCTTCTCCCAGTTCACATGAAGTTTCCTTTCAAGATACAATTGTAGAACAAAATGTACAATGACTACAAAGCACTTGTCGATATTGATATCACATTGTTAATTTTCATTAGCATCACTATTTTTCTGTACAATTCAATTACTTTGTTGAAGAGCTCAATGTTCCCATTATGTGCTGAAATAAAATATTACAAGAAGGAAATGGTTTAACACTAAGAACTGTATGTCATTGAAGGTAGCCATTAAAATCAGAAAGGAACAGGAATCTCAGTATACAGATGAAGTTAGCCACTTCATAAAGCAAGAACAAAAACAAAGTGTTTCACAGAGAAACACAGCCAACCAGACCAATACATTACCATTTATAAACAGTATAGAATAATTTTCTGAACTGATTTCTGAGTTTAACTCCATCTTAGCAGCTTCTGTTTGATACCTATTTTTAAAAGTACTGTGTCCACTCTAGAGTGTAACTGGGTATTTGTGAGTCTACGGCTGTAGTAGTTTGCATTTATTTCTAAAAATATTTAATGTTAATAAATCTGAGTACTTTTTTTTTTTTTTTTTTTTTTTTTTTTTT
>NW_024884756.1:14668078-14674046 GCF_019232065.1 Centrocercus urophasianus | reverse complement strand
TTTAAAAAATCTTTTTTTTTTTTTTTTTTTTTTTTTTTTTTTTTTTTACCTTTATTTGATTTGCCAGCTCAAGGTGTTCATTCAAAATTCTTTCTGACTCTGACAGATGGGAACCAACCTCCACATCGACTGCAAGCCTTGAGGTGATTTTTTTAATTGACTGCAGTACCTATATTTGAAAACATTATTTATGTAGTTAATTTACAAGACAAGATGTATATAGACAAGTATAGGAAATCAGTTTACAGTGAAAAAAAGAGAAGTAACTTACTTGATACCGTTTAAACTCTGTGCTTTGTACAGTCAGAGAAATTAAGAATAAAATTCTACTATTTCACACCTAACAGTACAGTCAGAAATAGAAGAAAACATTCCCATCTGCACTCATTTTACTGGCAGTTCTTTTCTTTGTCCCAGGTATTCCAGTCTTGTTAATTCAGTAGGACAACTGTATTAAAACCTAAGTATGACTGCATTGTCATAAATACTTTTATTACAATCCATTTTACAAAAACACCACACAACTTTTTCCAGAAAGTACATTTAAAGCTTCTCTCCCAAGCTAAAAGATCTATTACCACGCAGATTTGTGTACACAATGTTATTTCATTGTCACAATCAATGATTCTCTGGACAGTTGAATTTAGCATTTTAGCACTTCTCTAGAATACTTTATTGTTAGGAGAAGGTTGGAATGGAGAGTGTTTTGCTTGGGAGCAATCTAACAATAATTGGTAACATGTTCTCATGAAAAAAACCTGCATTTTTCAGTATAGATTTACATTCATTGCTTCTGATAACAGTATTCAGCATTTTAACTATAAAAGCATGCTAACAAACCAGTATGCTATTTGTAATTGAGTCAAATTTAATATTCGCGTAGTTAAACGATGGAAATGCAATGCACTGGTTGTGAATACAATAACATGAAGGAATGTTACAGTGTACCTTATTTAGATGATCTTCAAGTGAGACAGTCCACTGTTGCTTCTTCAACATGAGTTCTTTATCATCTGGACACTGCCTGATCAGTTGATCCTCTTTTTTCTTAACATTCTCTATTGCTCTCTGAATCCCTATTACCCAAGAGCTAAAATGGATAAGTGTGTTAGTATTTCTCAGTTTTGCTCAGCAAGCAGGCTTTCAATGATTAAGCAAACAAACTTCCTGTTGATTTGTATGACAAAGAATTTCATGAGAATTTTAAACTGTGACCCTTATAAGAAAAGAAAAATAACCAAGAGGAATATAAAAATGAATGCCAACAAAACTGATAACAAGTAGAATACAGGGATGACATCTCCAAACAAATCACTGGAAGTAAGACTCGCATACTCTATACCCTGATCCAATGAGAAATGCATTATTTCATAAATAGTTTCAAGGTAGTATTACTAACACCACTGGAACTATCTAGAAACTGAGACCACAAATGGAAAGGTCCTAGAAAAGAGTAGAAGTACATGCCATATCATTTCTACCAAAAAAAGAATGTTTTTTTTTTGGATCTACAGTATTATTATAGTAGGTGAGGACTGTCACATACATTGTAAGCCAGTATTTCCTTGAAGATCCTACTTTAACAGGTGAAAAAAAGAAGATATCAGATGACAATTGCTAATCTTGTGATTTAAAACATTTAGTATCAGGTAAACAACTCACAATCTGATGTTGGAGGCAGTTCTCTTCAAATTGTGAAGAGCTTACTGCATATAACTAAAATCTGAAGTTTTGAAACCCAGAAATCAACTGATTTACTACTGAAATTTAAATATAATGAGAATTTCTTGTTAGACGAACATTCAAAATACGTTTTTTTGTTCATGTAGTTTCATCATAAACTTACTTTAATGCAGATACTTATACTAGGTTTCATTCTTTGTCCTCTAAAGTTAAAGAGGAAATTCTGCTGGCTTCAGATAGGACTCAGAGTTATATTAAATATACTTTTTGCTGCATTCCTATTTTTCTAGTTGGTTTTAATTCAAAATCATATGAGCTCAAAAATCAGATTTACCAGTATTTTTATTTGAAACATTCTAGGTCTGTAAGTACTGCCTTCAATCCAGTTTTGATACTATTTCAGTGTCAATATTTTCATCATTTTAACTTATTTGGACTATAAATTAGAATAAGGCTGTAAAACACTCTAAGAGGATTTGAAAGTAATAAAGAAGTAACACATTTCTTCATTTATACTGTGAGTTGGATTTAAGATTAGGGTCAGTGTCGCTAGCCTTAAGCCCTCCCTCAATGTTAGTGTATCAGTATCAGACCTTTTAAATAATAAATTGCCAGAGCTGTATAAACTGCATATAAATTGAGTGGCTCATAGAAACGAAAATAACAAAACAATGCAGAAATCCATTTACATTTTAATTTTCTTAATGTTTATACTTCCCCAGAGCTATAGATTAGTACTACACGTGGCCAGTCACTTTGATATTGCATCAAAATGGGTTTACTATGCTGTCATTAAGACAGAATATCATCATGAGACAAATAGCAAGGTGTTAACCAGTTTGAGCAAAGTCATCTAGCTCCCTCTCTTTATAAATAAATATATCTTCTGTAAAAATGAATATTGGTGTGTTTTTGAAAACTAGTAGTTGTCTAAGTAGCAGAAGATACAATATCTTATCCTCTATGATATATGATGAAGCAATTCTAGAATTACTGTGTTTCAACAAGCACTTCAAGGACCTGGAAGCTATTTTCACATTCCACATCAAATTCTTCTGGCTGCTTTCTAGATCCACCAGATAACAAACACTTAACAGCTATATATTTTATTGTCAGATTACACTTTCTCATTTATCCTATGGCAAAGCTAAAATTTTTCAGGTCCATATGTTTCACTGCCTTCAGATAGGAATTACCATATTCCTCAGGATTTCCAGTCATTGCTATGTAGGAAACAGGAAGATTGTGAAGGCAGTTATGACTGCCAATGATATGAGCAATAATGGAAAAATGTTAGTCAGACTTTAGTCCTGGTACGTGTCCTGTTTTCTGTCCATATCATCGTCTTAGGACTTTTAGCTGTTCATACAAAGTTTGTTGTCCCATTTGATTAATCACTGGCCAATATTTAAGGATACCACACTGTTTATACATGAAAACAACAGAGGGCTCTTTTCCCTCTTATAAAGCATTAATCTTTCTGGAGGAAATTAGCATTCTGGAATACGAACACCATGCTTGCTAACATAATTCATTGTGTCAGTCTTGGCTAGGTATAAGTAAAACGTGTCTCACACACAGTGCTTACTACCAGAACAAGATAATGTGGAATTTCCATCCTTGGAGATATTCAAACTTTGCCTGTGAGCAATTTTACTTAAGCCGAAGGTTTTGAACAAGAAATTGCACTAAATGATCTCCAGGGTACCTTGCCAATATAAAATCACACCATGATAGTAATTGTCAAGCTCATACCTAGGCATGTGAAGTATTCCATCTGTACAAACTAGCTTTACTCATAGAAATACATGGCAACATGGCAAACTCATATTTAGACCATGGAGTCTGAAGACAGCAGAGAAAAATAGAAAAGCCATAATATTAAGCTGTTTTAAGAAAGCAAGCACATATGTATATGATGGAACAAGATGTTTAAAATATTTGGAAATATATATTGAAATATATTTATATATGAAAGATATGTATGGCTGAAACTGTGACTCAGAATCTCATCTGCTTAATTAACTTCAATGGCTGTAAATAGATATTTTAAGTAGTGAAGTAGTAAAGCAACAGGGAGGTATGCAACAACACAGCAAATATAAAAAATGAAGGGAATACCTGTGAGAATCTGCTTTATTAATTAAAGTTTGTCCTTTTTGCAACGTACTTGCTGTGCAGCCTTTAATTTCTTCCTTTAATTCTTCATACTTCATTGACAGGACAGGCAAACTCAAGCCTTCTGAGTTAAAGATTTTAAGGTAATTCTCAAGAGCATTAACTGCCTAAAAAAAAAATAATAATTCAACTTTGTCAATATTTCTATTTAAACATGTCCACACATGCATTTATATGAACGGATAATCAAAGGTCAAACAATATTTCCCAGTTCTTCAGTTTCCACATTCTTTTGGACAATAGCTTTTTAATTTAGGGTGTGATATTGACTTAGTTACCACGGAAGAAAACGTAATTCAGCAGAAGTTAGTGCAATTATGAGTATGTAAAATCATGTTTTGTTTTGATAAAACTAGTCTATTTTCAGCAATTATCAGGAATCTGAAATAGAACCAAAATAGCAACAGTAACACAACTGATAGTGTTAGAGTTCTGCAGAAGCATGCTCATAAGTGCCTTTACCAGCACTTTCTTATAGCACCTATTCTGTTTTCCTTTAAAGCAAGAAGTTTCTCATTCAAATACCAGAAGAAAGGAACAAAAGTATTCCATCTTTCAAAGCAGAATAAAGACAACAGTTCAATACTCCATTATTAAAGCCACTGAATAGTAATTTCAGAAAAATAGAAATGGACCTAAGCCTACTATGTATAATTAGAATCCTAGCAGTAACACTGTAACCTCTTACAGATTTTTATGGCTTTAAATACCAGAATACCTTGAGACCTAAATAGTGCAAGGCAGCAGACAACCGTCTAATAGTATTAATTTCTCCATTTAACATGCACATTAACTCAGCAAAAAATATAATGTATGTAACGCGTGTATATATTTGTGTGCACATATGTAAAAGGAAATCACCAATGAAACTTGAATTCTGTCTTTGAAAACAGTTTGACAGAAACTGTCTTTAGTCTTGCAGAGCAATGTGAAAATTTTAAATGAAACCTTAAGGTACTTTTTACACGTTTATCAAAGAACAACTTGAGTAGAATGGCAACTGGTCAAGAGTATATTAGAAGATGAAGGAAAAAAGTAAGTTCTCAGCAGGTTCTCTTCCTAAACATAACTGAATGCTTTTTGTGTTCATCAGTCTACATCTCCAAGGATAATAGAAAGCTTCCATGGGTTGCACTGCCTTACTTTTCAGCTCTGTTGCTACTATGATCAACTTAAGGCTGCTAACACAAAAATTTATAATTCATGTTCAACTTCACTTGCAAGCAAGAGCAAGACATTAGTTTGATTGATTTTTTCCATAGCAGCTGCAGCACTCATTGGCAGTCCTCTCTGGTTCTGCACAGAAAAGCAGTATCATGTCCTTATTCAGGCTTTCAACAGCTCAACTAAATCAACATTAAACAATGCACATTGTGAGATATCCTTCTACCTCCATCTCTCTCTTTTCAAGACTAACATATGTGTGTAGCTGTTTTGCAACAGATAATTATAGGATGGCATAGATAATGATATGAAAAAAGCATCAAGCCTGCCTGAAACTGTGGTACAAGAGCATATATATATATATATATATATATATATATATATATTTTTTAAGAAATTGCGTCATTGACTTGAATAGTTGACAACACAAACGTATTTTGCATTACATAGTCATATATAATGAACATGTAATCTGCAGATGCAGAAGAGTTATAATAAGCAATCAAAATGCTTAACAGTAAAGTAGGTTTTTATTTTATTTTTAGTTTTCATTCCGGAATGTGAAGTCATAGATAATGAAAACCTTAGAAGCTATAATAAAAAAATAAGCATCAATGTGCCAAAGATAACATGAGTGTAATTCCTACAAGCCAAAATAATAGCCCTCTTTCCTGGACCATTTTGGGAATTTTCTTCCACTAAAAAAAAGTAAATGCCATGCAATAAGTCCAGATGTCTTTTTGAAAGAACTACTATTTCTCTCCAGCTTTCCTGTTTGTTGCCTTAATCATTTTCCATTTTAACTCATGCTACTAAATATATGTTTTATGTTTATTTATTTATTTTATATATATATATATATATATATATACATATATATATATATATATATATATATGGAGAGAGAGAGAGAGAGAGAGAGAGAGAGAGAGAGAGAGAGAGA
>NW_024884756.1:14656285-14667978 GCF_019232065.1 Centrocercus urophasianus | reverse complement strand
TTTTTTTTTAAATACACATATGTATGTAAACATATTCTTCAGCCACCTATCACAGTTTTGAGATCTTTTAGGGCAAATAAAGGGATATAGTCCCTTTGTATATCCTCTGCTTCTCTACTGACATCTGGCTCCAACAGCTTTTTTGCTTTCAAAATCCCATGCCTCATCTACTGTTTCTCTGTAGTTTCTTATGCTTTACTAATTACCAAGACCAAAAGAAAAACACCTCTACTTGTGAAGTATACTTGCATCTAAAAGCTTAAACTGAATACATTCCATTAGATCACACAAACACATATTCCAATCCTTCCATGCTGAAAGTACTTCATATTTCCTCCTGTGTGTTTTCTTTAAAGCTAGTTACTATCCATAACATCTCAAAAGATTATTACTTTGGACTGCTACTACTTTGGAGGAAAAAAAAAAAAACAAACACATCAGTATCTACAATCAGAAGCAGATTTGGCCTGGAGTTCTAAATCAGAAGTTGCATTCTGAAGTAACACGTGCCCAAGCATGGGATACTCCTCAGCTAACTATAAACATGACTGTGCAAACATAGTGAGCTCAGTATAAGCCTTAGTATTTACTTAAAGCTGTCCAGATAAAAGTTCTCAAGCTCTTGCCTTACCAAAGCAAGGCCTGTCTATTCCAGGTGTCATTTCCCAAGAGAAAATAGCTACACACCTTCTCAGTGTAGAAAGTCAAACGGAAGATAACAGACATAGAAATTGATAATTAAAGGAAAGCTTAGCAAAAGGACTACCAAGGAGTGTGGAAAAGAAAAGAGCTAAGAAAAAAGCTAAGGAGCTGGCCAAATGGAGGCAAATGCATACCATAACATAAAAACACTAACAAAAACAAGTATTATGCTTTTAAGCTACGTGAGAAGTAGCATGCATGTTTTTGTTTTTCTCCATGTTTTAAAATTAATCAACAAGAGATACAAAATATAAAACACATTTTCAAGTTAGTTCAAAACAACTAATACCATGCCCTTTACATGTAAGAAGTGCCCCAAGTTTCAAGGTATACTCTTAGAACAATCGAAAATGCCTCTGTTATGATCTGTAGTAATTCACTTTCAGTGCACAAGGGGAGAAAGTCTTGTTTTATTTGTTCTTACACAAATAATGGTGCGCTGAGCAGACGCACAGGAGTTAGTGTTATTTCAGATAGGTTCACCTGCCAAGCACAGGCCTGCAGTCTAAAATAGAATCTGCCTTTATTTTCACACAATAGAAAAATTCATGTATGTAGCTCCTTATCTACACTAGAGGGAGATCACTGTCACCAACAAGTTTGTTAACACATCTCAGTTTCCTCATTGTAAATGCGATCAAAAAAGATCAGATTTATTGGAGTAAAAGATATGTCTCACTTCAATGATCTGTAAAAAAAATTTCTATCCTAAATACTGTTCCCATGTTGTTTAAACAAAATATCTGAAGGAACGTTATCACAAGTTGAGAGCAATGCTTACAGCCCCACCTGGTGCTCAAAACAAAAATTAGCAGAGGCAAAGTCGTATTTTCTCAACACATGTAATAAATAAATATATTTGTTGTTGGAGTTTCCCCTAAAAATGATCTGCTCTATAAAGCTTCCAATAAATGATCTAATAAATGTGCTTTAAAAATTACACAAGACCACTTGCTCTTTAGTTATCATAAAATAGAAAATCAGTTAAAAGAGTTTCTAACAAGAAAATATTGGAAAACAATTTGCATTACTAATACTACCAGATGAACATACTTGTGAAGGATAGGCTTATTGTAAAAAAAGAGATTTAACATTTTATGTATGGTTTTAAATTATGAGGTCATTTTCCATTCTAAATTGTTTTGCAAAACCACAAATCTATCAGTCCAGAAGAGCACACTGATGTTTGTAGGATCACAGTACTACAGGCTTAGCTTTTCACCTACCTTATCAGCTGTATTAAAAAAGTCATTGGCCTCTTGTAACAAGGCTTTCCTCTCTTCCATATGGCAACATACTTCTCCTCTTAACAGATGGATCTTCTGATTCGAAATATTTAAATGCTCTTTTTCTGTGTAGTCTTCTGAAAGCAAGATCTTAAGCGCTTCAGCTTCTAGTTGTTCCACAGTGAAGTTCCATTCCTAGTAAGAAAAGTTCACTTTTAATCAACTGCACAAAGCAAAGCAATACACCTTCACAATAGTCTTATAAATACTGGAAAACATTTATTGCATTTGCAGGCATGAAACGTATAACCTTCTGAAGTTATTTCTTCCAGGACAAATTTCTCAGCAAATTGTTTCAGCACAGTTATCAGTAGTGGCATCTCACATTCCTTCACAAAGTTTCACAGGCAGGAGGAGTCACTATCTCAGGCATATAGATGTATTCACCCTATGTACACATACTGTGTACGTACTTACACAGTTAATGCTTGGGTTCATGATTTCCTATTCTTTTTTAAACTTAATTCACTAATCAATTATCTTATGTCTTACTTTCACTTTAATTTCCATTTCTTTATGCTTTTGAAGTAACTCTTCGTTTTCCAATAACGATGAGCCCAGGTTTTCCTTTTGAAGATAATCTCTGATGTTTTTCTTGTACCAGGATGTTACCTAAATAAATAATACAAAGGATTATCAGCCAGTGAAAGATCGGAGAAGTGTCCATCCACTCTTTAGGATACATACAAGATTTCACCTACAAAAAGTCCTAATTTACATTCCTTTCGTTTCTAATGTTTATGCCTTTACCCAAATCATTACCTTTGTATTACCTTAATGTTAATGAAAGCGGAATTAAAGGGTCATGACAAAAATAAACACCTACTGACACAAAACAGGGACAAAAAATATATTCATGGAGGAACTTCAGACAACATTTTAATGCATTAAAGGACCACATTCACATTTTCCTACAAACTGTACAAGCTAAACTCTGTGCTTTCATTTTAGCTATTGCAACACTACGATGTGTACAGCTATTGGAAAAAGTCAACAAAGTGCACCATGAGCAGATGTAGGACACAGATAAATTCTATCCATTAGTGTTGGTGCATTATCTACTGCTGAGGATTTCTCCTCTCATATGTGCACTTACACATTTGAACATAATCATTATCAGTTGTTAAAACTTCCATTTTTAATAACAAACATGCTTTGAAGCAAAAAAAACAACAGAACCTTTCTATATCCTAGTATATAGAAATATTTGTAAGCAATTAAGGTCATAAACATTAATTTGCTATTGAAAGATTACAAGGGAAAAATTCCCTGCATTTACTTCGGTAAGATGTGATGATACACTTTAATTCACTGGACTACAATGCTTGCTTTTTCAGTCAGTTAAACTGTCTTTAATAAAAATAAAAGTTTTGTGACACCAACAGTTTGTCTTCTATAAACCTGTCTGGATAACCAGTGTGAGTATACTCACCTGTCATCTGATTTTTACTCAGTTCTTACCTCTGCCCTTGATGCTACTAGGGACCAAGATTAGTTTCAGTTTTCTCATACGTGCATGATTGGGTAGATAGAGAAAAATTACATTCGTAAGTCTCCCAAAGATAATCAATTATGCACAAAATAGCCCAACCTGTCTCTGATCTCCATTACTACTAGATATTATCAGAAAATAGGCTGCTAATAATTTCAGAGAGAAAAGTCAGACACCCTTCTTTAAAAGAAAAATAATTACATGTTCCTATATTAAAATTACTGATAAAGCAATGTTACAATCACGCTTATAATATTATCACATTCCAACTAGAGATTAAAGCAAGGTGCAGCATTTTTAGAAGCAGGTAGCATGTAGGGATCTTTATATCTGTTTGGGTATTTTTTGTTGGTGGTGGTTTTTTTTTATTATTATTATTTTTTTTAATGCAGACTTCTGCATTATCCAGAGGTAATTATGCATTGAAAAACAGAAGCAGTACAAAGAGCAAAAATCCACTCGTATCCTATACAGCAAAGCTCATCTCCAGTACTCTTACTTTCTTTGTATCCCGGGAAGTCTCATTAATGATAATGTGAATTCACTATGCTGTTTTTACATATGTAGCATCATTTGACATCAATTCTTCAAATAGAGACTAAAATACGTTTCAAACCACTAAGAAGCTTTGATTTTCTGCCAGCCCTCGAATATACATGTAACATCTTGAAGACCAGAGGGATAAATTTTGCATAAAGTCTTTAAAAGTTCATTTCCCAGAGCTTGTATTTAAAAATGAATATATTATTTGCCCACAATGCAGACATTACACCAGGCTTGACTCCATGCAAAGGCTAAACATTATATTTCAGTAAGACTATTAAACCCATTTGAATTTGTCCCTTCTAGTGAATATTATCCTCAGCCTGGATGCACGCAGGATCTAACAGGTGGTTAACTGTCAGGTCCTTCTCTTTTGATCAGAAAAAGCTTGCCAGCAGATAAGTTTCTATACCTACCTAGCAGGAAAAAGAAACATCCACAAGGAAAAATCATTGCATAGTATTTTTCAACCATACCCAAATTCGGACAAATAAAGACAAATATTCTAAACTTGGAATCTCAAACAAAAATGGCTTTGATATACTAGATCAATAAATAAAGTTCCCTTTCTATAATAGTCTATTGTAAAACAAGTGCATGGAATTGTTATTTTATTGTTATTGTGATTTGCCTTACCTGGTTCTCTTGTTGATGCCATAGACAAATCTGTAGAACCTGCTCCAGACCTCGACGCTGGTGTTTAAGAGATCTGTCCAGTTGCCTTCGTCTGTCTTGTAGGAGTTCAAGGAGGTTGTCAATTTTCAAGCAGCTGCTCTGGGCTCCCTGAATCAGCTCAGGATTTGCATTTGGTCCCTCACGTTTGAATTCTTCGATGAATTCAGTTAGCTCATGGCTTTTGTTCAAAAGAGCAAGTGATTTTTCCAAGAGCTCTGTAGGAATAGAAATTGATAAGTTGAAGAAAAAACAACTCAAGAACACCATATAATTTGTAAATTTAGTACTGTTATTACAATTCAATATTATTGAATCTCATTATTTAAAAATATTTTGCCCAAGATAAAAAATACACTAAGGGATAAAAAATACATGAAGGAAACAAAATTACGCTTGAAAGAATCAGCACAATCACTCCCTGTCAGGAAAACACTGTACCTTTTGTATGATGCTCCTGTTGCAGAAGGAGTTCTCTTAAATTGTCAATGTCGTCAAATTCTTGAGCATTTTTCACAAAATCTTCAACTTGGTCAATTTTAACAGCAAACTGCATTAGAAAAACAAAGTGTGGCAGGAAGTACAGTAAAATTGTCTTTCACAGAACTAGATCATAATCCTTTTCCCAAGAATTCAATCTCTTTTGTAGGGCAAATTCATTGCATGTTCTTGGGAAAAGCACATTATCACTGACTGATAGCTACAGATTCTCGGTGCTCTTTCTATTGGAGTTCTCACTGATTGAGAGGACCCAAAATTCATCTGTTGTACTCTGAAACTACAGTCTGTCACTTTGTATGAGTACCTCAGAGTCCAGACACATATTCTGCATCTCAGACAATCCTTATCAATTGTACTGCTCCTTTTCAACAGTGAAGAAACCAGAGTTCATATTTGTATTTCAGTGTAATAAATGGTGAAACCCACAATGAAAATAAGTAAAATTAAAAATAAGCCCTCTGCTTTCCCTACCACTTTTAATTTTCCAGATTTTCCTCTCTTGATCTGCATGCTATAAAAGAAATCCATCTGGCATCAGCATTTGGGATTTTACTTCTTATTTTTCATTAAAGAGTACCCTTGAAATAATGTTTGTGTTCCATCACAGTGTAAACAAAGATTTCCATTATCAGAGGTTGTCATTTAAAGAAAAACCTCCCCATAAGAAATTTGAACAACTCCTATTTAAATCAATATTACATTTCTTCCTTTGATCTAAATATAATGGGTATGGATCCATACCATGCTCCAGCTGCTGTATTTTCCTTTAGTGATATAAGGCTGTTACAGGGACATTTCAATCATCCCCTCAGGGATTTAGTGTGCACCAAGTTGATCTCTGCTGATACAGAATTTTACAGAGCTACATATGCTACCAGCTATTTCTTTGTATAATTACATATAGCCAGGACACAACAATTAGTAAGCCAATTGTTGATTCTTACAGATTTTTCTCTTGGAGTTCTTAGGACAGACAGAAATAGAATATTTGCTTCTTTAATTTAATATATGGCCTTTAGCCATTGTTAAAAAGAAAAACTATCAGAAGGATTTATTAAACTATTTAAGTTTCAGAAATGTGGAGATAACTGAAGGCAGGGAGCAACACAGTAACTCTGCTTTAGCTCCTTGTATATAGATGAGTTAGGATAAAAGCCAAAAAAGGAATGGGGGAAAACGTTTTGAAATCTGACTCCACATAGATAGCTGGACAGATAAGTCTTGAGTAAAGGTCTGCAAGGTTACACTGATGTTTCATTTGCAAGCATAATTACAGTAACTGTATGCATGTTACAGTATAAAACCTTCAATGTCTAATCATTACTAAACATTAACAAACATCTGAGAATTTAGCTCTTTTAATTTAGAATAATTTGAAACATAATGAATGAAAGAAACACTGGAACACAGCTACTGAATTACATGTTTTAGGTTTTTGTCCAGCTATGTTTTCCACTGTCTTTTTTCTGTCAAGTACAAATTTGGAAACATCATGATTATGATTACTGTTAAAGCCTACATACTTTTGTTCCATTTCATCCTAATCTAAGCAGGAAAAAAAAGAAAGATGGATCAAGATAATATAGTTTTCTTAAGCAGTTCAATTTCTAGGAATGCAATACCCATCTATATCAAGTATAACAGAGTAGAAATACAGCGAAAAGAGATCATTATAATACGTGGGAGGATTCCAATTAAGATCATTTGATTTAAATACAAACCTCCAGAGCATTTTCAAAGAACACTGTAGTAAGTTCCAGAAGAGCCTGTCTCTTCT
The DNA here is from genome assembly GCF_019232065.1 of Centrocercus urophasianus. Classification (NCBI taxonomy): domain Eukaryota; kingdom Metazoa; phylum Chordata; class Aves; order Galliformes; family Phasianidae; genus Centrocercus; species Centrocercus urophasianus. The sequence continues at coordinate 14,661,005 of NW_024884756.1, read as the reverse complement.
TTAACATAATTACAAGGGCATCCCATGCATCCCCAAGCGTCTCTGCCATGGCATCATACACCTGACTCTTCTCCTTATTCTCCTCAGCAGCCTTGTCTGCTTCATGCAGCAGGTTCCACACCTGATCTTCCAAAGCCTGAGATGAAAAAAAATAAGAAACCCATAAAATGAACCCAAAACATTGAGCTGATATCAGGATACCTTTTCAATGGATCTGAAATTACCCACAAGTCTCTTACTTGCGTGCTTTATTTCTAGCTCCTTGTGACTGCAGCTTCACTGCCAGTTTCTGAATTTCTCCTGCATTTCAGAGACAACAGTTTTATGAAATTTCATGTAAAAGGAAGTGTTAAGGTCATCATTCTGTCTCTGAAAATTTAGATTCAATGTCTTTTACATCTGTTTGAACATAGATCTTCCTGAAAGCAGAAGAAATGCAGATCTGGATGATCTTTCATATGCCATCGTATTCTTTTGACATCGTAGGGAAAAACAAAAAAGTTCAAAGTTTTAGAAGTTTTTCAGTCTCTGATTATTTTAACATTATCCAGAAAAAGTGTAGTTCAAACACACTGATGTATTTTCCAAAAGAAACAATTTACAGGCAATGTCTGAAGTAGAGCTTGCTGCACTGCCAAAGCTGGACACCAAATAGTAAATATTCTATTGTCAAGGCAATAATTCTTTTGTTTCATTCCCTTTAATAATGCCATCATGACAAAGATAACTGCTAGGCCAGTTTAAGCTTACATTAAAATCTTCAATGTCAGTAAAATTGATGATGTTTGTTGCATGCTCTTTCTTTTCCTCCTGCCTCAGATCTTCATCATAGACACATATATAAAGTATATCTGCTGTTCTTACAGATGTTATCAGATAAATATGTAATGAAGAAATAAATCTACATTAGACAAGTTCAAACCCATGATAAATCACTCTCATGACAAAAGCTATTACAGACTAAGAAACTGGAAAGTTTGAAATTCTTCTGGCAGTTCAAATTCTTAGCTTGAAGAGACTCCTCAGTTCCCTCAAAAAGCAGTACTGTTAGTATAGTAATAATAAACTAAGGGATTTTTATTTCTTCACTGATAGAAATTAAATGAAATGACTTCAATTTATCTTTACACACAGCTAACTGAGGAAAAAAGTGGGATTTTTCTTGGTCTTACTGAAGCCTGATATGTGAAATGTATCAGGCAAAAACAAATGGCAAAAGAGGCATGAAACAAACCCATCTCAATCTGAATTATATGGAAAAGCCATTATTTGCAGCAGCATGAATGTACACTTATTGTTGGTGATAAACCCAATCAAAATCCAGTGTTCTAAAAAAAAAAAAAAAAAAAAAAAACAACAAAAAAAAACCACCCACACATTTCATTTTCAGCATACCAGAAATGGGATTTAATGCTTTCTACTCCAATGAACGTAGATCTTTTTGTTCTGTTGAATCTCTGCCCTGATTACCTTATACTATAAAAGATCAAGTCCCCTGAACGCTACCTCTATTATATTTTAATGGAAATCTAATCCATATATTTTTGAAATGATGGATGCTGCCATGCTAATGTAACTATTGATAGCATCTGCTTTAAATTTCCATTACACCAAAGTGTCAGACCAGGAAAAGCAGTTGGCCTTCCAAGTCTACTCCAAAGTACTGCAGTCACATTTAACTCAAGAGAAAAAAATCTAATGATGTAAACTAAAGTTTTTTTCCCCCCACTCACAGAAATGATTATATTAGAAATAACAAACAACAGCTCTGACTCACTGTAATTTTTAAATGACAGACTTTGTGGTTGTATCATTAAACAAAATATAAAAACCAGTATCAAAGCAATTGGTCAGTTAAGGAACTAAGCTCATAAGATTTTAAATGAAAAATAATCTTTTACTGCAGTCTTCAGGCCAATTCTGTGAAGTCTTCTTTGCTTTTCCCTTCATTGGTTTGCATCATTGTTTAGCAATTACTGCTGTCAAAGCTATAAAATTGGGCTGCCCACATAATGCTGGATTGTATTAAATACATACAAAATCTCAGAATCGGAGCCTTTGCTCTTTGTTCAACCTGAAGAATAAGACAAAGCTTAAGTGTTAAGTACTACATACTATGTTGCATTAATCTTGCCCATAGACTTAAGTAAGTTTGGTTTGTTTCCCAGGATACTGATGAAAAAGAAAAATGTTTTGACAGACTTAGGGATGCTTAAAGGTCAAAGAGGGCAATAGGGCAAAGAAAATAACACAGCATATAAACAGATTTTTAAATCCCTGTCCTATTTCAGTCCTCTCCCCTTTGCTAAACAAGCATTTGTTGTAGAACAAAAGAAATATCATAGTAGAAGATTCGTGAAATAAAAACAAAGATACAGTCAGAATTTGGTAGGTAGCACTGATCTCATTATTCCTAAACTTCCTTACTGGTTTGCATCTCAAAAATCTAAGATTGAAAAAAGAACAGAAAAAGTGTTTATTGAATCCTAACTTCTCCACCCTGTTTTTTCGTTTTTGTTTTTTGTTGTTGTTGCTGTTTTTGTTTTTAACCACTTGCAAAATAACACCTGTCATATGATAAAAAACAATTGAACTTTGCAGCTAATTACATAGCCTAGCAGCTTAATAATTGTATGTAAATACTGCAGATTACATTAAGGAATAATTTATTCCATAACAAATTTATTGAAGATAACCATAATGAGTCTATTTTTACTCTAACTGAAAGATCTCAAATAATTACATTAAAAAAAGAACTAAACCCCCATATCCTTCATATCCTTGCTCATTGAAGAACATAATTTTTTTGAATTGTTTCCCATGGATATTAGCATATGAATGATTGTTTGGGAATTTATGTTCTATAAATCGAAGTAAACAAATTAATTAGCAGGACTCCTCAGGTAAATGAGCCAAATTAATAACAATGTTTGTTTTAAGATGAAGCTTGGATTTATTTCTGCTTTGGAGGGCTCCTTCCACAGAAAATTCCATGATAAAAAGCAGAACTCTGGAGACAAAGCAAGAATGTTGCTGTTTACCTTAGTGAGGATTTTATCATCATAACCAAAAACCTAGCAAAGTATGCACACATACTTCTTAATGGCCCAGAAAGCATTAGTATTTGGAGACTGCCTCTGACTTCCAGATAGAGATTCTGCTGGAAACTACAGAATTATGGAGACTGACAATACTGAAGGGTCAAGTTGCAAAGAGAAAGGGCTCCTATTCCAAACCTGAGAACATTTACGTTTATTCTTAACCTTGCATAAAAGTGACACCTTATTTCATCTCACAACAAATGCACCAGTGACAGCAGCATCTATACTTGTGAAATGAATTAATGGTTATAGAGGAACCTATCCCACTTTAACAGGTACAACATTAATCTCCAAAGGAAAACAAGCCCACAAGTTCACCTAAAGGAAGTGTCAAGTATATACAAACTTTCCTGTTCAATTAAATATCCTTGAATAAAACTAAGCAACTAAGCAATATTTTGCTGCTTAAATCACTGTTGCTAAATAATTTAAACTCCTGGGCTCTACCAGTTGTGCACATCAATTTGACAAAAAGAAAGAATAATTTCCACTACAAAAGAAATCAAAACCGCACATAGAAGTGAAAACTCTCTCAACCCATAAACATTTGAAATGAGGACTTTTCAAAAAGTTTTATACCGCTTTTCAATTTAAGTAGAGTTCCCTGTTCCCAAATTAAAAGGAACTTGAAAGCAGTAGAGAGTAAAACAGTATTTCCTACCAAAGATAATTTTGGATATGTTTTTTCCCCCCTTAGGTCCTAGTAAAATACAAGTATCATTTTTTAATCTCAATCATTCCAATCATCAAAAGCAGAAAATAAATATTTTAAAACTTACAAATTCATCAGGTCTGCTCTCAATATACTTTAAAGTACCACCTGTAAACCTGTGTGTCAAACTGTTTATTCACCAGTGGTTTTCTGTTTCTATTTTTGTTTATGTGGGTATTTGGGGTGTTTTTTTTTTTTTTGTTAGACACACGTTAACATTGCTGAATCAATAACAGATCTCTGGAACTGTGAATTGGATTACATTCCTTTTCCTTTAGCACCAGAAGTACTATAAACTGATTACAGGTCACTGTGCCAAATTTCGTCCTTCCTTACATCTGCAGAACTTCAACTTACAAAGCTGAAAAATAATTCGTAACTTATTTGTGAATTATGAAACATATAGTGAAATGAGGCTAATTAAGTTAAAAAATAAAAAAGAGTCACAACCAGGATGATCTTCCTATATAACATGGAATAAAGACAATATATTTTTACCTGACAGCAAGTTTCAATATCCCAGAAATTATCTTCTCTACGTCCATAAATACTTGAGAACTCACTCAAAAATTGTTTTGTATTAATCACAGATCTCTGATTAAATAGAACTGGTTTTACTTACAGATCATTGCTAGTTCATGAGTTTTTCCCTGTCCTGTGCATAAACTCAGTTTTAAATCAGATTGACCTAGCAAGCAAGGCAAATTCTGGGTATCCAGAATCAATCAGTATCTGACTATCAGGAAACATTTACTTCGTTCTGTTTTTTTTGTTTTTTTTTGTTTTTTTTTGTTTTTTTTTTTTGTTGTTGTTTTTTTTTTTGTTGTTGTTTTTTGTTTTTTGTTTTTTTTTTTTTAAATACTACAATGGAAGTGAAATTCAAAAAAAAAAAAAAAAAAAAAAAAAA
>NW_024884756.1:14653405-14656185 GCF_019232065.1 Centrocercus urophasianus | reverse complement strand
AAAAAAAAAAAAAAAAAAAAAAAAGAAAAAGAAACCACACACACAAACACCACCACCAAATATTCAAAGCTGTGACAGTGTTTTACTTTGTTCTGGTGACTGAAAAATTCCACAACAGTTGCAATTATGCCTTGAGGATCCAAGACAATCACGTCTTAACTATTGTTTTGTCTTGTGAACTATTTGCAGCTCAAAAAAAAAAAAAAAAAATCAATTTGTAAATATTACATCCTCTCTTCCTTTTAATGAAGTACAGTAGAAATTTTTTTTCCCCTTGCTACATTGTAAATCCCTAATATTTTGAAACATTACAGGCAGATGATAAGCAATGAGGCAGCTTTTCCTACTCATCAAGAATTAATCATAGAAACAATCATCATTAAGATAAGATTAGATACAAGACGTTTACTACTTGGAATTGTAGGAGGAAGTTTTTCCACACAGAGGATGGTGACACACTGGAACAGGTTGCCCAAGAAGGTTGTGGATGGCCCATCCCTGGAGGCATTCAAGGCCAGACTGGATGTGACTCTGGGCAGCCTGGTCTGGTGGTTGGTGACCCTGCACATAGCAGGGGGGTTGAAACTAGGTGATCATTGTGGTCCTTTTCAACCCAGGCCATTCTATGATTCTGTGATGAATACTTTCATTTTTAGAAGTAAGCTACTCTGATATTTCTTACTTACTCCACAGAACTGTAGGAGGGGTAGTTGGACTGGAGCACAAGAGTTTAGCTTCATCTTTATCCTTTTTAGACTATTAAAAATTAATTCCAAATGCAAGTACAGTACCTGGTTCCAAGCATACCATTGTTAGATGGCAATAAAGATCAGGCATTTGCACAAGTAAATACAGTGGAATCACCCTCTGTGTTATCTAGTGGCAATTTTGTTTGTTTGTTTGTTTTTTTCCTGTATTTTCTTCCGTGGTACTGTTTTTCTCCATGTTATACAAATTTCATATTATGTACTATATTAGATTATATTCTCTACATACAGTATTAAACTTATCCATGTAAATATGTTATTATGTCCAAATTCTGCTCTCTGAAGTGCTATAATTTGACTTTAACTTGTTAATCAGCTAAAATCTTATTTCAAGACAAGTAATAGCCAATGCTACGTTTTCATTTTTACTACAGCTTACTTCAATTAGCATTCAGTGTAAACATACCTCAAATTTCTTGTTCACACTTCCAAAATGCTTGGTTGTGTTTACAGTTGTTATTATATTCTAATCAAACTTTTCATACCATTGGAGAATAAATAAAAAGTGTGATAGTTCATTGCATTCAGCAGTTATTGAAGACTGTAGGAATTTTTCACTTGACAATGAAGTGGAAAATATCATATCTTTGTTGCAGTTTTCACAAAATCAGTTGTCACTAAGCATATTTTTTCAGTGTATAGGCTTAAATTTGATCTGTTACACTGACAAATACAAAGCTATGTTTTCTGTGTGGAGTTAACTAAGAAACATCACAACAGCAGACCCACACACCTATAATGACTTCATATAATTCTGTGTTGCTTTATCAGATCTTACCTTAAGTTTAGTGAGGAGGAGTTCATGATCTTGTAGCAGTTTTTTTGTTTCGTCTTGATTGCTGCCAATTTCTAATAAATTTGGTGTTGATTCAGCCAGCTGAAGTTTCACCCATTTTCCACACTGCAATAAGTAAACCATTACAGGCTTCAGAAAAAAAAAAACAAAAAAAACTTTCTTTCCTTTTCTTAGACTCTCAGTTCACACATACTTTCTGTGGTCATAGGATAACAGCAACCTACAGTCATATATTCAGCGTAGAATGAAGACACAGAGGTTAGAATACAAACCTGCCTTCATTTGAAGCAGGTACCAAAATGCTCTAGACTCATCCACTCTGCTGGGACTTTGGTTTTGCCTACAAAAATTAAGACTATCACAATGAACCAAAAAGGGCTATCCAACTCATCTCCCATTTCAGCTGAAGACTGCGTAAATAGTTAAGGAAATTCGTGGAGGAAGGAGGAACAAATATTTTTCTGCAGATGCAGTAACTGTAATCCCAAGTTTTACTTCTGACACACTGATCTAACATAATTTGTGCTGAGCATATGGAGAGATTGCACAAAGAAGCTATGGGAGCAATTAATAGCTGTTGGAACAGGAACCCAAACAGCCAACTCTTATGCTGTCCTGGAGGACGTAGATAGAAAGGAAGCATGACAGCATCCCAAAGCACAACGCTTTCCCTGCTGAGCTGCAAGGAAATGCAATTTAGAGAGGATGGCGGCAAGGAACAAAGCAGTGATGTCAGTGGGGGCTATAGGACACAAGGAGCCTAACAAGCAGGAAGGGAAAAACGAACATTTTACAATAAACTTCAGCATCTTTGTAGCAAGACTACTGTCTTGTGGCAGCAGATGGCGATTCCTTGGAAGAGTAAGAGCAGAGGACACCGCCACAACGAAGTAATCCCATCCTGAATAATCGCTCTTACTCGGTGACATCCTTGGCACATTATCACTTTATTCTGCATTACAAAAAAAACACCAGGGGCTGAGGGCAGGATGCTTAACAAGCTTTCTGGAGCAACAAAGAATCGAACTGCCAAAAAATCCCAGCTTGGATGCAGTACCCAGGCATCCCTCAGGCATCCAGCTTTATTTCACGTGCCAAGTTTTAGGCAAGTTGTGGGTGCAGATTCCAGCTCATGAACAGGCCTTCAGGTGCTCAAAAGTAAAGCTGTATACACACACACACACACACACACACACACACACACACACACACACACA
>NW_024884756.1:14548101-14653395 GCF_019232065.1 Centrocercus urophasianus | reverse complement strand
CACACACACACACACACACACACACACACACACACACACACACACACGAACTTCTAAGAGAACACACGGTAATATGAATTCACAGTTTTCAAAAATAGCCATTCATTATCAGTTTTAGGCATTAATTTCAAGAAAATTATCCTAAATAGGCATACACAATCTGCATTTGTGGGGTTGGTAGCAATAATCTTACATAACAAGCAACCTTAAAAATAATTCTACTTGCATTTGAGTCTCCTCCAAAGATAACATTCATGCTTTTTAATACATTTACATGGCACTCTGCAATTGTCTGCGACTCTTTAAGTAGAGGAATTCTTTGCCTCTAATAAAAAAACAAAAACTGTGAACAGAAACAAAGGGAAGAATCTCCATTAGATATTAACTAAATTACCCTGCCTTATCATTATATGCTAACTATTCATTAGTGCAAAATATTTTATAGAAGCAACAACCACTGAGTAGGAGAGAGTTTATAAACAGATGTGCCAGCATTTGTTGCCTTACCTTCAACACAGCTATAACAATACTGGCATTCCCAGCCTGAACAGCAACCGAACTGAGGGTTGTTGTAGAGAGCTTCTGCTCCAAACTGGCTTCATTTGACATGGTGTTTCAAAGCAGAACTTCATACATTAAAGCAGACTTGGAAACACTCGTACAAAGTCTGCTCTTCATTTCAGAAAGCAACAAGCAGGGTTGCTTGAAGTCATTCAGTGAAAGAGCTCAGCTAACACTGATTACTCTGCCAAAAGGAAAGAACTGGAGGTTAAAAATAGACGGCTCCATTGAGTTTATCATTCTTGAGAGAGCAATTTGACACACCCCTAGTTTGGTAGCATTAAGCTGCCTGTTCTTTTTGTCACCATCTGAAGTGTGAAAGCTTGCTTCCATGAACATCATCCCACACCGGATAACCAAAGGAAAAAGGTTTCTTATATTAAAACATCTAGAAACCATTTTAATACGAAGGCTATATAGATCAAGCTGCTGTTCTGAAGTTTCAAAACATGCAACTGTACAGTCTAAATGTTTGCACCCTACAAGTAAATTTTTTAAAATTGTTTGCTGGTATTCCACTGAGCCAGAGCACTTAAACAGGATGAACATGTGTACACAAGCCAGATGATGAACCAAAACAGACAGCGGAATTTTAATCCAAAATATTTAAATGTTTGGTGTCCATAACAAAAAAGGAAAGTCAGAGCTCTGTGTGAATTCCTAAGAAGTGCTTTATTTTTCTCCTGAGGTTAAAGTAATTCATCTTTGCTTCAACTGAATGTTGGTTCTGCAGTCTTTATTTTTGTCCTAAATCAGAGTAAGGAAAACCTCTTAATTTTTAAAGGTTGCACTCCACTTAAGCTTTTTAGTTAGTGAGGGTAAATTAATAAGCACGTTTAAATCATAGTGTTGGTTTAGCATATTGAATCTTATGCCTGAAGTAAGGAACATGCCACAAGCAGCCTACAGTATAAGACAGCAGCTGCTAGGTTTCCTTCCACAGAACAGCTGAGAAAGCAACATCAGTGTTTGGGTTGGCAGGTCACTCAGGCAACACAAGTCCACCCAATATACTGAATATATAATTCCCCTCTAAGCACCTGCTTGCTTCATTTGCTTAGAAGTGTGTAGCACTCTGACATTTTTTACTGAATTAGATTTGCTAATCGCAGGCTAGAACACACACCAAGGTCTGGAAAAAAATTACAAGGTATTTTGAACTGAAAGAAATATAGGGTAATTGCAGGGAATTTCAACTGATACATCAAATTCTGTTTGTTTTTATTTGCTTGTTCATTGTTCCCCCCCCTCCAATCAATGGAAGATTATTGTCTTAATCTGAACTTTATCTTTAAACAATGAATTTGGATCAGGGTATCCAGAACTGAGTTGCAGTGGTTTGTGCTGAACTAAATGGGCTTGGCAAATCAGAACAATTTTCGCATCTTTATGTCAGAACAAAGCTAAGAACCTGCAATCTGCCTTCAAAGAAAGAAATAAAATTCAGTTTCCCAAAACTTGTAACATCTCTAAGAGGCTAGAGAATCTCTGCCACTGAAAGGAGCATTATATAGATACTCATGAGACTTATGGGTATTCATGTTTGAAATGTGGCATTAAAAAAATGTGTAAAATTTGATAGCCACACAAAAATTGGAAATGAAGTCTTAACAGCTAAAACTGAATAGAGACTTTAATTTTGGACTAAATAGAAGGTAGGTCCCTTATATAAAAATCCCTAAATATTTCAGACATCTCAAAAAAAAAAAATTCGTAAGACAAACTTTGAGTTTTACACACTGTGTGCAGGACTAAGAACAACTAGAACATGCATATTGGAAAAATTGATTGGGAAAAAACATCCTAACTTCTAATTAGCTTCATAAGAAGAACTGCAAGCCAATTTCAGTATTACATTGAAGTGTGTCATCAAGTTTCATTTTCAGATAAGCACACTTGAACAGTGTATTTTGGTGGTACAATTTGGGCCATTCCCTTGTCTCAGAGTAGTCAAGAGTCTTTTTTCACTCAGGTTAAATGAGGAAGCCTATTTTGTAGTAATGACAGCTGGAAGTCACAGATAAATATCTCTCAAGAAGCAGATCATAATCAAATTTGGCAGAGACAAATGATTCAAAATATCTAATAAATGCGTAGGCATTCTATTGATTTGGCTCAAGCTATGCATACAAGATATAATGCAGAGAAAACAAAGAATCTGAAAGGATCCTATAGCACAATTGTAAGAGAAAACATTGAGAAATTTGACAGTGTGTTACAATGCACTTCAGCTGTACCCAGGGAAACAAAAGTTAACAAGCACACCTTTCTCAGTCTTGTATATTTACCTGCTGTCTGTTTCTCCAAAGCAAAAAAAAAATCCTTCTTGAAGCCAAAAATCAAGCAGTTTATCTGTATTAGAAGAGAGAAATCTTTTCCCTTTGCTACTGCTGTGCCTTCAAAGACAAGAATGACAACAAACTGAAACATCCACCAGCTGTCCACAGATAACAATGAAACTGAACAACAGGACAAATAAAAATATCTCAAGAACACAGGGGGGGCAAGAGAAGTCTGTAGTGTAAATAATGTCAGGTATTAACTGTAACAACTGTGTATAAAAAGAATTGGAAAGATTAATATGATAAAACTCATTTCATTTTCACCATGGAGTGAGTCTTAGCAGCCTTTTTGCTTGTGTGGGAAAGGAATCCCTACTCATTGTTCGACCCATGTGCAAAGCAAAGTGACCATTCTTTCCTGGAGATAAATTGCATCTTAGAGCCTTGGAGCTGCCAAAATGCCTTTGGAAAAGTTCACTCCCTCAAGTCTCGGATTATGAGGTCCTTTATCTGGTTTGTACGTGTAATGAGGTCTTCTTTCCTTGTTTCATGCCTGAGAGGTGTATGCAGAAAAGAAAACAAATAAGAGAAGGAAGCATCTCTCCAAATCAGTGGGTTTAGTGAGGCTCTCTACAAGGGGCACATAAACACTTCTTCCCTCTGCAGCTCCACCTGGACAAGGCACAAAGACATCAAGTCTCCAGAAGCCTATGGTTGCAGCCTTTTGCTGGCCCCTACCATCGTATCTTTTGCGGGCTGCATTTTGAGGTATATTCGACTCTATCAGGAGAACAAAGAGATCAGATAGCTCACTAACCTGCTGTTCAGGCTCCAAGAGCAGCAGCAGAAAGAGAATAGTTTATTAAACAAGATTAGTGTTTTCCCTCACAAATGCATGTAAGCAAATCCAGCAGGACTTTTGTTAGTAAATTCCCTGAGAGCATTTGAAATTCCTTCCTGATGCAGTGTGTTAACATAGTGCAGTACACACACTGCACCAAATACAGATGCGAGGTAGCTTGTTTTCTCCCTCTGAAAAAGGAAGATTAAGATGTAAGTCGAAACATAGGTCTAGTGTGAAAGCAGGTACGAGCTGTCCTACTAATAAGGTAGATCACGATAACAATCTTGCCCTGTTGTGGATTATATTTACAACTTGGCTGTATTAAAAAACTACTTCTGTATGTTTTACAGTGTTTATATACACAAATATTGATGGCTTCAATAAAAACATCAGTTAAAAATCACAGATTGCTCAAAAAGACGTAAGTGTAATTGTGTTCTACAAATCATCGTTTAAACATCTGTTTAACCTCTTCAAAAGTAGTCAGGAGGTAAAGACACCAAGATCAGAGTGAGCCATTCCCTTTAACAAGACACTGATTAAACAGATAATAATCATGCTAACCATTCAAAAACATTCAAGCCATATTGTTTCTATTGTTTGGAAGAGTCGATTTAAACAGAAGTGAAGTTTAGAACAAAAGAAAAGCCTGTTACCAATATCACATCACCTTAGACAAAGGGATGTTTTATCCAGAAGTTAAATTCAATAGTATAGTTGGATTTCAAGCATTAAAGAACCACAAGGCTTTAGGTTTTTAGTTTTTTTTAAGTCATTTATCAGTGGAGTTATAAATAGCAGTGCTTTGTTTTGTTTTAAAGAGATAATTCCATCTCATGCAACTCTGCTACTTGAAGGTTCACACCGCTGAACATTCCTGTGTACATTCTGATCATGTACCTCTCATTCCAGCCCATGGCACAAGAAGCACTCAATTGGTCCCAGTTGGCCCTCTCACGAAAGTGAGAACTGTGTGACCTACTTAGGAGAGGTAAACAAGTTGGAAGCACTGACATTTCCTCCCTACCTCTTTGCTTACTTTAACTGGAGCTGGGTTGTTATACAGATACGTGCTCGCTGCTGACACCCGATGGAGCTGAGGTGTGACTACAGCACATGAGAACTAGCCATTATTGTTCCCTGCTCAAACCACAACCCTTCGGGACCTACAAAGGACAGCACATTACATTTCAGAATTTAAGCATTACCTATAATACCCTTCTCCCCTCACCCTTTCACACTCTTTCAATGGAATTGCTGATGGACTAGTACACTCAGAATCATTGTGAGCCATCCACAGCAAAATCTCCCACTGCCATGTATCAGCAGGAGTGGGCAATCCAATCCTCATTCCAGGCTAGTGCACATACCAGAGTGGGGAGCAGAAGTCATCCCACCGAGAACCTTTTGAATGAGTGCATGCCTATTCTGCTGGATATCTTTGGGGAAAAAAAACAAAAAGCTGTGTGTGATTCTGGAACTCGTTTTTATACTATGATCTACCAGAGTGTCTGGGAAACAGTGCCGTCTGATGAGAGTATCTCAACCTTTGGACAACATCACTGTTCCCATGTCTTACAGCGGTTTCCATACTTTCCACTAGAAAGATATAGTTTCTTCTGAGAGTTGGCCACTGTTCCATAGGATTTGGCTGCTGAAATGCCATCTCCACCTGACCTCTGCCATGCAAGTGGGGATGACAGCCTGAGGCTGTTTACTGCTCAGGGAGAAACTGACAGGAAAAGCAGAGGTTAAAAAGAGCTAGCTGGCTTGCCTTGCCTAGATCTGCCGTGAAATAGCATGGGGGAATGAAAGCTTGAGGACGGTTCTTAAAGAAAGACACAGCTGTAGAGAGAGGTCTCAGGTCAAGGCCCTAAAAGAATCACTTTCAAAGGCATAGCAGCCCATCCTGTCAAACCAGAGGCTTCATTTTCCACAGTTCTGTACCCAGTACTATGTTACCATCACAAACCTCTGTTTCACACAGGGACATAGTAGGGAAGAAGAAACAGAAACCATGGTGTCAGTGTGTCCTTGCTGAATCTGGCTGTTAATTGCAGGGAAAAAGCACGCTGGAGGATATGCATTCTTTAGAGTCTCCCTTCATTGTCACCCCAGGACACAAAAGCCTACCTCAGACCTGCATTCACATGACAGTCTCTTCAGGCACTTCGTACAGGGCACATAGCTGCAATACTGTGCCCAAGGTACTCAGGATGCTCCTAAAGTAACGCCTCCTATTTATTTTCATGGAAATTACAACAGATACAAAGAACACAGTAACACTCCTTGATAGAGCAAACTCAGCTACAAAACATTATTCTTCAACATTCATTCAACATTCTTTCACCAGTAAAGAATAAGACTAAAATCCGCACCACTAGAGGTGACACACTGTTTGTTACCATTGCTGGAACCCACCACCGCACTATGTTTACATCCACTGTTTGGTCTCTGTAAACATTCAGCAAGTGTTGATGAATGTCAATGGGTGCCATTTTCCTCCAAATGGAAGTACCTATGAAGCAAAGGTATCATTGAATTCTTCCATGTCAGACGCCATTTGGTCAGACTGTCCCTTTGCTGCCATCTGTCACACACAACACAACATAATGGAACATTGGTAGGAAGATCCAACCTCTACTGCCATATCACCAACATGTGCCTCTGACATTAGGGGCCAAAATAATGAAATAGGAGGCAGTACTTTTGGAGCAGCCCTTGAACAATCACATTGCTTCAAACTTTCAAAAATTTCTCCACCATCCCTTTGTTATATGGAAATCTTTTTGAGAGGCAGAGATAGATAATGCACCTGGCTGATGCAGCAGAATCTGCAGGAACTGCATTTTAGAATCGGGCTTGCTGCGTTCTAGGCACAAAAATAGCATGCATAACTACCTCATAAGCTGCACAGATTTTTCTACATGTGATTTGACATTTAGCAAATACTCTGTAATTAAATCCCTTTCTCTGAGTTACTCTCTCACTGTGCTAATGTTTCTTCTGTTGGCAGGAGATTTGATTAACTGTATTCAGAGAATGAGCTCAATCTTCCCGAACTTCCTTACAGCCCACCTGTTTGACACCATATGATTCACATAAATATTTTCATTGCAAATTACTCTTCAATTCACCAACTGGTTTCACCACACCTCCTTGGTTTTCCCCTTTCTTTTTGCTGAGTACTGCTCTTCAGATCTCACTGCTGCATGTGGGGGAAAAAACATTACCTCAGCATCCTGGGACGAACATGATTTGAGCGGTACTTTTTATATCCTATGTGTGTGTAAGATTTCCATGACTATAACATCCCACTCCCAATCATTACAAGGTTCACTTCCACCAGGCTATGAAACAGGGATGCAGCTGTCACCCCCTCCCAGCACAGGCACCCACACACATTCAGCACTGACAGCAGCAGCCATTTCATCCAGTTCTGCTTGGGAACCATGAAGCCTTTAAAATGCTCACTAGATAACTTGAGAGACAACAGATCAGTGGCAGATGCATAGACACATCTGTAAGTCCCAGTAGACAAAACAATAGCCAGAGAAAGGGTCACAGCAAATGATACCAATTGAACTCCTTGTAATTCATGTTTCTCTCACCTGCCTGAGCAAAAACCCTTGCATCTTTGTGAGAGGTAATGCAGCATGAAATGATGTCTACAAATAGCTGCAACTTAACAAATCGGCCACGTATGAGGAGTAGAAACAAAAAAACCTTATAAGGCTCATTGTAAGCACATGGCTCACCACAGCCTTTTGACACCATTTCAAGCAAAGCATTAATAAAAACTTGGTTACAGCAGAGTGCCTTCCTGCGTTTCTTTGTATAGATTTGTCTTGGAGAGAAGGAAGGCCATGCTCTGAGAAGCAGTGAACGATACAAAGCAGACAGTGTGGCATCACATTCACATCATCACTACAGATAAGTGGAGTAGCAGTCAGATGTGTTAAATACACGGTACAATCTTTACCCGCTGAGACTAGCTCACAACTATCATCTCACAAAGGCATGCAGAGCAACATAAGTGTTCAGAAAGAGAACAGCTTACACTTAGTACCAGTTTAGAATATGGCTTGTTCCCAAGTCCCTGAAAGCCAGGCCCATATCACCACCACGATTCTAATAAATATCAAGTAACCATGCCCTGTGTTTGTGGAAGTGCTAAAGACACCATGAAAACTCTTTTATAGCAGACAAAAAAACCCTTGACCATGGAATATTAAGAGATGCTTATCACTTGACTGTTGCTTTAAAAAAAAAAGCACAGAAAAGTCCTGGCACTGTATTTTAGTGAACCGCCTTACTGGAGCTTCGCAACCCACTGGAACTCTGTAGCTTTCAACCCTGCAAGACACAGAGATCATCAACAATCCATACATGCCAGGAGAGTCAGCAATGACAGCAAGAATGTGCCGCCCAGCATCTGCAAATCTCCCATGGAAAATGAGCAATGAATGCAAATAAAGCCCCCAAAATGAGATCTGCAATGCAAACCAGATGAACTAGAAACATCATCAGTATCCAGAAAATTAGCTTAAGTTTTCTACCTATTAAAAAAAAAATAATAAAAAAGGATATTAACTTTGCTTTCTAATATTTTCCACTTAATTCCTCAGCATAATTAAAATGTAAAGAGATATGTATTTCTCCTCCTCTGCATTCAGAAGGATTTTGAATTGTGACTCAAAATTCTCATTGTACAATATTCTCATAATATTTGCTGTAATTGAGACTCATGCAAACTGATGTCACCTTTAAGATGAAAAGAGAAACCCCTTGCCTTAATTTTCATAGCTATTTTGGGCTTAAGCTTATCACTAATTCATTACATATACTAAACACATTTTAACATATCCTGTACACATTCGGACATAACTAAATTATAGTTATATTATTATTTGTTATTATTGCAGTCCCACCAGCATCTGACTTTGATGACTAGTTGAGTTGTCCTCTCATACGACAGAGACAGATGTTCTCACCGGTTCCTTTAACAATTTCTCTTCAGGTTCCAAAACACGCTTCACCACAGAAATGGTTCTGACTACCACATGACTGAGATCTGTACAAAGACATCCATGAGAAGCTGGAAATCAAAATCATTTTGCCTGCTTACTTATTTTTACCTGTATTTCCACAAACAGTAAAACAGAAAAAAGTGCTTCCTCCTCTAAGTATCAGATGAAAAATATCTTGAACTCAACTTAATATCCTTGCAAAAGGTATGTAACTAAGAATTTTCAATTAAGATAACAGGCATCAGAACTATAACAGTGGTGCTACTTACTACAGGAAACAAAAGTGGGACACTTGGGAGAATCAGTGCTACTTAAATGACAGACCCATGCACTTTTTCAACATCCAATTTAGATTCCAAGGGAGTCACTCTGCAATGGCCATCTTTGGTTATTGCGTAATGGGAAGTTAAGTAACATGTTAGAGAAGACAACTAGTTTACCAATTCAAATAACTGCAGATTAGGCAACCTGTTCTAGTATTAGATCTGTAGAGGTTGGTGGCTCTGCCTGCAACTGGAGGGTTAGAGTCTGATGATCCTTGTGATGTCCCTTCCAACCCAAGCTATTTTATGACTCTTTTTGCTTCTGTGTTTTTTATTTTGGAGTATATATAAGTTCTCAAGAAACATGAAAAAAGGTAAGATCATTAATGACATTACTGTAAGAGTTTATTTAACATTCAAATACTCTAGCAGTTTTTGGACCTTAAGTTCACTTTTTGTGCTTTTGATGATACATTTAGGGGCTCAGATCTGGTCTTATACCAACCTTCTGTTCTCATCCAAAAATCTAATCAGAAGTCTAACACAAGGGGACATTTTTACAGTGCTGACTCCCATTTTACTGTTGCAAGAGTCTCAAAAGATACAAGAGACAGCCTTCGGAGTTGGGAATCATCAAACCTTTTCTTTTATCCCTGTTTCCTTCACAGTTTAGCTCCTGAGCTCACGTATTATACTATTTGACATACCTGGAATCTCATCCCTGGCTCCAAAAGTTTCCATTCTTACTCCTTCCTAATAATCCTAGTGTTACAGATTAAAATTACTCCATTGAAAAATTTCAGGAAACCGGAGGTAACAATTACATGTCACTAATATTAATGAAAGCCCATGACAAGTTCTGTTTATGGTCATGACCTAGTAATAATAAAATTGTAATTAAGCAGGATAGAAAAAATCTTCCCCTAACTTGCTTTCATCTGGCAGATGAAGCCAGCATGACGGTATAAAGAGTACTATACAAAGCTACTGCGTTCTCCAGCTGCAACTGTACCTTCAGAGTAATTATCTTTGAATATTAAATCAGTCACACCAACTATATAAGACCTCAAGCTCCAAAGCTGCTTTTCCATCCAAGAAAAAGAACCCTTGTTCATAATTATGTATTTTGTTTAAGACTAATTCATCAAGGCTAACAAGTAAAAAGAATCAAATATTTTTATGGAAATCCAACTGTCCACAAAACCATCACATTTAAAAGAGCTTACATGGGTAGGCATTTAAGTTAAGTCTATATAACTGATGTCCTACTAAGAATGATGTCTACAAATAGTGCTTCTCTGCTCACTGTCAAAAAAAAATCCCCATAACAGGGGAATTACATTAGCAGAAAAAAACACTTGGCTCATGAAGACTTATAAGTCACAGAATCACAGAATATCCCAGGCTTGAAGGGACCTCAAGGATCATGAATCTCCAACCCCTCCTGCCTCAGGCAGGGCCACAAACCTCCCTGTTTAGTACTAGACTACCTAATCTAGCTTTGAACATCTCTAGAGATGAAGCATCCACAACTTCTCTAGATAGGCAACCTGTTCCAGCACCTCTCTGCTCTCTCTGTAAAGAGCTCGTTGACTTCATTACCTCAAAAGCAGGGTTGACTCCATTTTTAAGTCATTAGTCATAATACACTTGAAATAACTATAATCAATCCTTCCTTATTCTATTCATATCTCTGTATTTTACATGTAGCATTGTATTCTTTGGGGCAATCTGTTTATGCTAAAAATAAAGTCATCCTTTTGAACTCTGTTGCTTGAAGCGTTTTTGCTATTAGAAAGTGACTCCACATACTCAGCAAGAGCCACTGGTTCCATCCACAGCAATACACTCACAGGTAAGTTCAAGAGATGATTGTAGCAGTTCTTACCTTTTAGGGCATCTCTACATAGCTTATGTTGTACTGTGTGCCCTTAAGGCTTGTCCATTTTTAAAGGATCAGTTGTGAGTACAAACGTAGATGGTGAATTGGTTAAGACCAGAACAAACATCTGTTACATTTAGCAGCATCCTTAAGAGATGGTATTTATTCCATTCCTTAAGGAAGCCTCAGAGTTCATATTAAGGATTCAGAAATCTGGCAGCTCCATGCAACCAACCTAGGATACCACTGCTATTTCTCCTGATGCGTGGCTGATTGGGAAAAAATAAAAAAAACAAACAAACAAAAAAAAAATCACAAAATGCAGGTAAATAGCTCTCTATAGCCCCTGATTTCCCAAAAGACATGGAATTCCAGAAAGGAAGGGGAAGAGTGCAGAGAGAGAGAAAGAGAGAGAAGCAAATCTGGCATAACCCAAGGTATTGTATCAGACAACAGAATGAAAGTCAGAATGCACTACGCTAGGAATGCCTGATGACAGATAAGAACAACCTCAAGAGTGGACTTCATACTTGGAACCACACTTAATATCAGGGCTATTAGAGTCACAAGTTCCAAGTCATGCACGCAGCCATTACATGAACAAGTCAGAACCCCCTAATATTGCTTTGCTTTTGCAATGTTACTGAGAAAAAAAACCACAAAATCTCTTACTGTTTGTAGCATGTACTCATCAACAAGAATTTATACTGCAGGATGTTAATGACTATAACTAGATGTGTGTTACAAACAAGCAATACAGATTTGGAGATGCAGTGCTTATTAATAATTATAGTTTTCATTTAAAATTATGCGTGCATTTTGTATTAAATATACATAGACTTCTCTTGCTTTGGATGTTTCAAAAATCAAATTACCTGATCCAAATATTAGCTATATTATCAACAACTTTCTCAAATGGAATTGAACAACTAAATCCAATTTTAAAATACCAAATTGAAAGTCTCTTTACAAGCATGGCCTGTGAAACTTCAGTTGATATTTGAACTAGTATTAATGTAATACTGTAGCACTGCATCAATGTGTCAAAAAAAAAAAAAAATTGGATTTCCTCTGCCAAAATAGCCCAAGAGGGGAAAAAAATTACCTTTATCACTTTCTCAGACAAATCACTAATATTGACTTTTTTTTTTTCCTTTAATGGAGAAATTGCTTTGACACATCAATTTCCTGTGGAGAAAATATGGGAAACCTGAGACAAAAAAGCAAACAAAATATTTGAATGACAGCTGCATCAAGAAAATCCACTAAGTAATAACAAAGCCTGCAGGAATCATCTTCACTATGAGAAACACATAGTGAGATAACACAAAATACTTAAATCTGCAGTTGTTTGTTTTACATACAATACCCCAGCACAGTCCGATATCACAATGCTTTCCAGTAAATAAAGTATTGAATTTATGCAGATTAAGTCCTGAAGAGGAAGAAGTTTGCTAAATTATGCACATAACTGATTTTTTTTCATTCCAATTATCTTATAGTATCATAGAAAAGTTTGGGTTGGAAGGGATCTTTAAGATCTCCTAGTTCCAATCCCTGGCTATACACAGGAACACCTCCCTCTAGACCAGGTTGCTCAAAGCCCATCTAGCCTGGCCCTGAATGCTCCCAGTGAGGGAGCATTCACAGCCTCACTGAGCAACACATCTCAGTGACTCACCCCTCTCACAGTAAAAAATTTCTCCCTAATATCTAGTCTAAATCTACCCTCTTCCTGTTTAAAGCCATCTCCCCTCATCCTGTCTCTACGTTCCTTTATAAAAAAAATCCCTCCCCAGCTTTCTTGTAGGCTTCCTTCAAGTACTTAAAGGCCTTCCCCTTAATAAATTTCATTATTACACTCATGGTTTTACATTATGAAGCACATCTTAATTATTTCTCATTAGATTAAAATCTAATCTCAAAGCTACTACTACCAAGGCTGGCCACATTATTCAACATTCCCTTTTCAAAAAGACAGACAACTGAAAAAATAATGCACAAAAGAGGTTTTACCCTTACCTGGGAAGAAGCAATTATTAATGTAACATGGATTTACACACAGACTATCTTACCTTTGCATCAGAAAAAAAGGTGGTATAGCTTCTCATTCTCATGTAACAATTTAGAGCAGTTCACCATATAACCATAGTGTGTTAAATTTGTAAGAAAAATGATGCAGGTGTAAATATACCATTAGAGTGATAGTTCTTACTACCATTTATCATAAAACATATAATACAAATAACATCTGAGAATACAGGCCAAAACAACTTTATATTAGATTTCAAAAAGATGGTTTTTATTAAGCACAAACAGCTTTTAATACATTATCAATACAAATAGGAAAACATCTGTTTAATGAATCTGATATATCAAAGATTTGATGTCTGGTTGCATACTGGCACAATAAAAATGAATTTTTTATTTTAAAGTATTTCAAATTAAAATTATAGGGTCACCACTGTCTACACTGCAGGCATTTTACCTGCAGTCTAAAGTTACTACATCACCTGGGCATGGGGAGAAGCAAAGAACTACAGTTTCATAATATGGAACTCCTAACTCATTAGCACCATTCAAAGCTTGCATCAGCTGTTAAACTAAGTAGCAGCTGACAGGTCAGGTAAAGCTTTACAGCAAATTTCAGTGCAAAGTTTACAGATCTTTTTCATAAGATACTTGGAATCTATGGTTTCATAGCATGTTAAATAATTATGGCTTGATAGATGTACTGCGTTAAGATGCTGAGAACACTTACTTTGAAAAAAAGATGAGACAATGGCCGTGAAATGCAGTTTAACATATGCCAAATTCTGTAATATGCAAACAACATGCTGGATTACAAACTGAAGTCCTATTATGAATTGATAGACAAGGGTCAGTATTAGCTCTCTGGGGTAGTGGCTTCTGGTTGTCTCAGCTGCTGCTTTTTCAAGCTAACAAGCTTCATCTTCTCTCTAATGTGTTCTGCGGCAGAAGCCATGTCACTCGGGCTCCCAAAGTACTGCTCAGAACTACAAAAGACAAAAAAGCTATCAGTGACAAGCAAAAAAAATGCATGCGTATACATATGAATAACAATCTAGAAAACAAAACAACATAAGAAAAATAGATACCTTTGTATCGAAGTTTAAAGCTTTGTGGACAGCCAATCTTGATAGTATCATTATAAACAGCAAATTACTCTCTCTTACCCAAGAGATCCTTTCCACAGCAGGGCACTATTCTGTATGGTCAATAAGAGACTACCCAACACTATTTTTTAATTTCCATTTTCTGGCTGTCCCTAATCCAGTCTAGGGGTTCGAATATTGTGACAGTCGAGAAAATGAGCCTGAATGAATCCTGACTGAAGTTATACAATTGCTGTCTTATTGAAGGGCTCTGTAAACAAAGTCAGCCAGTTGCTGACAGTCAAATTATGTCATCTCTCCCTCAAACTGAAAAAAGAACACATGGCTGTTAAAGCTGATTTTTTCCCATTCAAATATAGCAAAAGACATCTGAAATGTTAGGGAAACTACTAACCAAGCTGTCAGCAAAAACAGGATTTGAACACAATAAATCTTTCAGAAAAAGAGTAGATATCAAATCTAATTATGATGTAGAGAGGTGGAAGTTTGGAAACAAAGGTAGGACAAAGGACTTGGGATGGAGTCCAGTCTGGACAAAAGCAGGCAGAAAGTTTATTTCATATAGAAGTAGATTAGTTTGACCAGAGATCTCTAGAAAGGGAGCAGATTGAACAGATGTAACTGAGACCACAAATACTGGCAGACATTTTGCCCGATGAAGACTAGAAGCCATAAGCAAGACAGGAAACACTGAGCTGGATTTTTAAAGAAGATATCAACCAAGTCTGAAGTCATAAAGAGGTTGATGGAGATTAAAGAAACATACTTGCAAACATTTAAGAAATTGTGCTGATCTTGGCATTTTTAAAACTCTTTACATGAATGATGGAACCATCTGCAGGTTTTTGGTTTTTTTTTTTTTTTTTTTTTTTTTTTGCTAAGTGCTTTAAAAATAGAAGGATTAGGGAGAGCTAGTAGGTTATCTCAGGATTTAGAACAGTTAAGATTCCACTTTTCAAAAGGGGGACAAAAAGAACACAGCTGAAATGCCAGAGGCCAAAAATAACACTCAGGACTCAGTCAGCCTAAAACATGGGGATGTATGTACATAAAATTATAGAAGCATTCCATTAGGACTGAAAACTTGAAGTCCAATGCTTTCTCTCATTGGAGATTTTCCAGGCACTAAAAGGTGAATCAAGCTCAAAAAAAAAAAAAAAAAAAGGTAGTGTTTGTTTTTCCTTTAACAGTCTCTGCAAATTACACAAGTTTTAATAATAAATTCTATTTACCGGGTCATTAAGGACGTAAAATTCACTATACAGAAGTTATACTAAAAAATACTTGAAACATAACAGTTTTTGCTTTTTCTCAAAGCTGTAAAGTCTTCCACTATTTTTAAATACCTTACTAGAAAGACATTAAAATCACTACTAGCTCACCTCCTGATACATCTCCATGGGTAGTACTTCTCAGCAAAGAATATCATACTGCATAAGGTACAAGATTTTTTAGAAATGACAATTTCCATGACAGTTTCTTCTAACCATTTTTCAGATTAAATTCAGTTAACCAACCTGACATCTCAAAGTTTTTCTCTCCAAGATTTCAGACCTCATTCATTACTGAGTGGTCCCTGCATACCCAGAGACCAGTTCCAAGGCTACCTTAAACTTGGATAGGAAAAATTAATCACAAAGTTCTGTACCACAGTGGACAACTATACTTGTGCTGAATACAGAAAGTGGTTTCTTATAGTGGCTCAAATTCCATACTCAATTTAGTTTTATAGCCTGACAAGGCCACTGATTTTAAATTGGCATTAATAGTTCATGAGGGAAGTAGGATTTTAGTAGCTGAATAATCAAATGTAAATTTATGTTCAATGTATTGGCTTAAGATTTTAAATGGCTAAAAGTTTGAATAAATCTGTCATAAAATGCCATAATACAAATGACTTTTTTTCCCCTCCAAGAGGACACAGGATCTGGTCACTCATGCTACTTTAAATAATCCACTGGTGTAATGTCAGCATATATTATACAGCATATACATTACAGGGTGAGAAAAAGTTACTAATTTGAAAAATTGGGCACGTCGTCTTTGGAAAGGTTGAATTGGAAATGCCTGTTTTCTGAGAAAAGATGGAAAAAAAATTACGACAATTAGTGCATTACCTTTGTAATTTCAGCAAAAAGCACTCAGGATTCTTCTACATATGATACTATTATGAAACATTATAAAAAGGATATTCAAAAGGCATTACAATAACATTTTGCATACCCATCAGGATAAACCACAGGCACTGTTAATCTGTCCAACAGCGATTTCCCAACTGCTTCAATTTCATCAAATTGTTCCATTTCATTAAAAGCTTCAGGCTGCTCAGGACATTCTTGCAAAATCTGTTAAAAATGAAAAACAAACGTAAAATAAGGTAGACAAGCAATAGCATACATATATACGTATTTCAAGTGCTAAAGTGCCATTAAATATCAGAGTGAATGTTCTTTCAGCATCTTCACTACCACAATTAAACTAATTCAAAATATTCATAGAATTCCAGAAAAATACACCAATTAAGCTAACACAGAATGAGAAGATAGCAATGATGAGAATAGTAGTACCCTGCACTAAGAATGAAAAAAAGTCTTGCTGGGCAGTATTTCAACAACAAATTTAAAATGCATAAATATCATAACCTGCACCATTAAGCATGAAATACAATCACATAAATTATAAAGGGTCTATTAAAAACAACTTCAAAACAAAAATTATAACTGGCAAAAACCTCCAGTGAAATTATAAATTTAAATACAAGTATTTCTAGACTTTTGTATCCAACATTTGTACTACTTATTTTCTTCTACTTCTCCCTCTGACATTTTTTATTAATTAACAGCATAATTTCCTCTTGGTCTCATTAACAGGCCACAACAGCACTAGTAGAATTGTGCTTTTGAGCAACAGAATATTTTTAGCTAAGCCTTTTTACTTTAAGTTGCCTAAAAATATAGCAATTTAGTACTGCAGAAATGAAAGAACACTTGTAATATGGGCTAAGATAATCAACTCTAAGTTTATGATCCACTAAATTCTAATTTGATAACTACTAAAACCATTTCAGCCAACTGTGGGAGCATAGATAATATATTCCTACTTTCACAAATCACCAACAACTCCCAATATCCACTGATTCAAAATATTTTCTATAAATGCAAACAAGAAATGAATACAAGCCAGGAGCACATGAATCACCTCTGCATCTCACACTTCCCTTCAATTAGAGATTCTTTTTTTCCTGTACCATGTCCAAGATAGGCTTTTCTTTTGCTTATAAGAAACTACATTAACTACCTCAACAGCAGAGGTAGATACCTTCCAGAAAAACAATTCAGGGTATCGTTTCACAGAAAAAAAGTTTTCCTGGCTCAAAGGCGATACCTCTCACGAAGTAAAGAAATGGACATTCAGGCATTTGAAAATTCCCAATTTAGCAACTGCTCTTCATAACAATGTTGCTGATTTCTGATTCTTTGCAGCTTTTAGCAGCATCCAGCTGGATAAATCAGTGAGGATCTTTGTTATAGGAGTTTGAAAACTATAAGACGACAGCAGCGTGCTTTGAAGAAAACTTGTTCAGAGCCCCTTAAGTACTGAATTCCAAGTGCAAAATACAAGGTGCACCAGCTGAGCATGCATAGAAGGTGATGAGTTTATGCTCACAAATTTTGAGAGAATGCCACACAATGTAAGAGGCAATACTCTCTGTAATGCCATGAAGTTCTTATGTGACATCATTATAGCTTTGTATTATACTTTGCGTAAAAAAACAAATGAAGTGTTTCTTGCCTTTCAGAATTTTAGTTTAAGACACAGAAAAAAACCACAGAAATGTTTAAGCATAGTATTAAAATAAAAATGAAGTTCTCCGTGTATATTACATTTTGCTTGTTTAAATTATCACAAGGAAATTTTCTTCCAAAAAACACAACATTCACCTTTTCAGCACTCAAATGAAATGCAACAGCTGTTTCCAGCCTCTGTACTCTTTCTTCAGAAGTTAAGGTAAACTGCTTCCACACTCTGTTCAGTCTTGGAAGTGTGTCCCCTGAGGACCTCGAAGTGCATCGCAGGGACTGGCACAGCACAACTGTTGCCTGCAGTAACTGTCTCCCATAATCATAAGTACTCTAGAAGTTGGAGAGCGGGAGGAATGCATAAGACACACTCAGAATCTATGCATTTAACTTAAGAGCTAGTTATCTTAAAATGACAGCAGACAAGTTTGTGAAACCTCAACTTAAATTCACATAGTACTTTGAATTAATCTGCTCTACTAGAAAGTGCTGCAGAAGCGTGAATTGCAAATAGCTGCCTAGATCTTGTACTGTATGCTTGGCATCTACTGCTAAGATAACCATCTCACTGACTTCATTATCACCGTGTTCCTAGTCACACAGCACCCAGGTACTTCATGGCACACCAAAACAACAGCAAGCTATCCTCTTCTCACACTTACATACTTACACATCATACTTAGTTTTAATTCATCATTCTATGGTCACTATTCATCAGAAGAGAGGTGTGCCAGTGTAACAGTAGAATTTGAAAATACATTATCTATTATTTGGTAATTGTGTATTAGATATTTCTAGAAATAGTATTTATTTGGAAAAGGTTCAACTTTACATATTCTGATCTTCCATGAAATTCAAAACATACCTGACATCTGTTCACAAACAAGTGTACAAACATGCCCTACAGCTTCAGTGAATTCAGACTTGTACAGAAGGATTAATTACTTGGCTCCTACTGTCAACAATTGAAAGCTGTCAGTTCTGACTAACCATTACCTCTGAGGGCTGAACAGACTCTAAATACCAAAAACTCCTTGTGCAAGATGACAAACATAGACCAATAATCAACTGTCTAGAAAACCAACAGAAAGACAGGCTATGCTTCATGAAGTACAGCACAAAATAAACTCAAACTGAGTGACTTAGTAATGTTTCATTATTTTGTTTGCAGTCCTTCAAAAGCTGCTATAAGGACTGTTTAAAAAACATGCCTTTAAAAAGTCAGCGTGAACTTTGAGTTCTGTGCTTTGTATTGCCTATGCAAAACACAGTAACCTAAGAACTGTGATATTGGTTATGCTGACAGTTCATTAAATCTTCACTTCAAAATCTCATTAGGCTCATTGCTAACTCATTATTTATTCATGCAACCATTGAGGCAAACGAAGACAATGGCTGATCAATTATTGTACATATAGGTGCTAATTCTATTTAGATTTCCTGAAACTGTAAAAAAAACACTAATAATTTAGTTCACCTGTGCAACATCAACAAATTTTCTATGTTTCTCCAGTAAAACCTTTGTTTCTTGAGCATCATCTCCTAGTCGGATGTGTGTCTTCAGCAGAGCATCCAACAGTTCGCTTAACCATTCTACTGCCTTTAAAATAGAAGTAAATTAGAAGCATAAAAGCTAGGAAATTAAAAAGACATTCATCCAGAAGAGTCAATTACATACTTTTGATCTGGAAACAGTTAAGTATCAATTGAAATCCTATGTCATGCATGATATCCCCCAAAACACTGCTTACCATCACTGCTATATCCTTCATTATTTTCACTTTACAAATTCACTAAATAAAACTACACTTGCATGTGACAGAAATACAGTACATTAACTCCCTCCTCCCCCATACATTTAGCCAGCATATATTTAGGCCAGGATGATGAATTTCTGTAGTCCTTTCCATACCTGAGCAGCATCTTCTTCGCATTTAAATAACTGTACCATCTGAAGCATCTTCAGTCGTCGCACATCTACCATGTCTTCGCACCTTAAACAGCAGCACAGTTAGACTTGCCAATGCATGAAGAGCAGATAAAAATATACTGAGTATTACAACGTTTGCAGTGTGCAACTATTCATTAGAAGGTGATTAAAATACTCTATATCCTGTTTAGATTAACCAAAAAAATAATAGTAAGAAAAAAAAAAAAGCAATAAATCAAAGTGAGCAGAACAAACCACAGACATTGTGATTTTAATGAGTCCAGGCATAGCTACACTACAGAAAGTGATACCCAGCAGTAGATAAATAGCCTTCTAGCTGCATTTCAGGTTCCTTACCCTGTTGCAGTGGTTAGATTTGCAGGCCAGAGGTTTAAAAGTGTAAAACAAACTGTTTCTGCTATTGAGGTACTTAGGAAAAGTTGAATTACACCTACTATCATTCTGATTTCTATTGTCAGTGGGTGGCAAAGTTTTCTTGTTAAATAAAATGGAAAAAAAAAAAAACACCAAAAATGCAGCACACATCTTTATATCTTTCTTTTTAGCTAGCTAACAATCGAAATGATTGAACCCTTATATGCAGGAAGCATAAAGTTTTACAAGACTAATTTTGATGTCCTTCGCTCTCTATAACTCATCAGGAACCACCTAAAAATTTAATTCATATAAAAAAATCTATTAAAATTCTCTTGTTCTGAATGAATAGCATATTGCAGTTTTTTGTCCTGTTAGAATACAAAAGTAATATCAAAATCCATTTTAATAGCAAGAGCTAAACACTAAAGCATTTAGCTGAATGATCTTTCTGCTTCAATTTCAGAGCCTGTTAAGAAAACAGCAAGATTCAGACTCTTGCATCACACAGTAAATAGAATTACTAATGCCAACAACAGATTATACTAAGTGAATGCTAAAGATCATATGCATATATCTGTTCTTTTTCTAAACTGTTTGCAAACAAGCACTTCCAAAGAACAGTTATTAAAATATTGTGTTTTGTTAAGCACTCTGCAGTGCTGGGACACTTACATAAAGAAAATTCATTACCCTAATAATGCACAAAGTCTATGCATTTCAAAACAATAAATAAGGCAGCAAAATGCCAGTAGAAATGAACATTGCACTTGTTTCTCATTTGCTTAAATATGCGTACAACATTCTATTAATTTAAGGAAAGCAGGAGCTTACGAAAAATATTAAATGTTATAAAGTGATATATTGTTATCATATATTTTTCAATGTGCAAGGATAATTTAGTAATTAAATTAATAGGAGTAATAAGAAACTTTCGTCCATTTACAACTTAAGACAATTCTGTTTTTGTTCTAAGTCACCTTGATACCTTTGCAAATAAGTGTCAGAAGGCAGAAATAAATCACATTTGTTTCCCAGACATGTATTTTCTATTTTTTCCCACAAATGTCCTCTTAAATGGGAAGTAAACTTTAAACCCCTTCTCTGGTACATGCTTAAGTGAAAAACCTCTGGTGGTGTGATAAGTATTACGTGGTTAGTTATGCTTTTCTTTTTATCCAGAATAAGCTATACAGATTAGTTTCTTAAGTCTAATAAAATTGAAATTAAAATTCTCATTTCTTCTCACCACCTAAAGGATACTACAATAGTAAGACTAATAAAGTGCACAGATTCTATTCACTCTTTATTTGAATCTCATTTAGTTTCACTTGAAAATGTTGAAATACTACATTAAAAAAATAAACTTATTTCACTATCTGAATATAAAAGCAAAATAAAGTTCCAGCAATCACCACAACAGCTTAGAAAAGCTATTGTTCAGAGACAGGCATAAGTTGCATCCATAAAAACCTCTTGCACACTGTTCCTCCCCAAGTTAGTCCAAATTCTTCCTGTACTAGTTCAGCTTAAACGATCATGGAGCAAAGAGTTCCACAGCTTAATTTTATTTGTACACTGTGTGAAGTAGCATCAGCTTCAGTTATCAGTGTTTCTTACCCCAGTTCTAGACAACGTCCTCCGCTTCTGTACTGAAAGAAGCAATGAAAAAAACCTATCCCTAACTTGTCCCTGCCTCAGTCTTACAGACCTTTATCTGTATTTTTGCATGCCTCTTCCAGACTGAAGATCCTCGTTAAATCATTAATCATCTGGAAGTTGTTTCACACCTTTGTCTAAGCACTTAATTTACTTTTTTTGGCCTCTAACTTACTACACTATACTCATTCTACAAAGAGGCATCAGAATTGTATAATGCTTAGAGTACAAATACACCATAGATTTATACAGTGGTAGCAATTTGGCCAATTAGATACTACTACATCTTTATGAGAAAAGAATCAATGGAAGCTTGAAGGATGAGAGTGGTAGCAGAAACCACCCTTCAGAGAATTTAATTCTGTCCAGTATTTTCTACTACTAAAATTTCATCCCTCACCGCATCACATTACAAAACTCACAGAAGACAACCAAATACATTTTGAAAGTTGAATTCTTGTGCCTCCACCATTTGCTGGTCCAGGGGAAGGGTACAAAGCAAGACCTAACAAAAGCTCAATTTTCTTCTCTTTAGAAGTGAAAATGACACATTCAAAAAGAGTTTGTGAAGAAAAAAAAAAAAAAAAAGAGAAACAAGCTGAAACAATTTCCACATAACTTCAGAGCTATCCTCATTACTGCAGTATTAGCATACATTTCATCTCAAACTGCTAAGATCACTTGCATCTCTTCCATAACTCCATATAAATGGAATGTGTCAAACACTCATGAGTATAGAAAAGCACTTAAATACTGCCACCCAATACTGAAATGAATTTAGGAACGTGCAACAAGTTAGGCAGGGAAAGATTGTCTTGTTTAAGTGCATCACATATAATAAATTACAGTTGTACTACATCCATTAACTGAAAGTAAAGCAAAATACTCTCTGTAAATATGTATTTTGAAGTGACTTGTCAGTACATGAAAATTGTTACAACTGTTTTACCTTTGTTTTCTAAGCTGCATATCTTCCATCACTCCTTGGATATGGTCCACATTTTCTTTGTTTTCGATGGTCACATCTTTTCCGTAGGCCCAGGATGCCTGATTAGATATCTGATCAAGAAGACTTTGACCTTTTTCACGCAAGCCTTGCAAACCTAAATCTGAAGGAAAAGCAAAAAAATTTTAAAAGGTTAAAAATAAGATATAGATATATCTATGACACTGTTTTAAACTTCTTAACTTTCTCATCAAAGAGGGAGATAAAATGCAATAGAATCTACAAGATGGAAGGCTGGAAGGAGAAAAGAACATTACTACCTTTGTATTGCTTTATCCTTCCCTACTTCTAAGTTAGAGAAAGCACTCATCCACATTAACAAAGTAGTAGTGCTTCATTACAGATGAAATGCAGAGTAGCGATATATAGTAAATATAAACGTAAAACATTTACAAGAAAGCGCTTCCAGAATACTTCCCCAGACTAAACAAGCATCAGCAAGTCAAAGGTAGTTATGTGGAGCATGACTTAGCTAGAAATCGAGAGATATTACCTTCCCTTTCCCTGCTGTCTTGTTTTAAAGACAATGTTCATTATTGTACATAAGCGAAATGCAGAAATATTCTGCTTACCAACACTCTTCAATTTCTCTTCCAGTAATTTTAAAGTTTGTTGAATTGATGCTCCATCTGCTGGTGCCACATCTACACACAACATTCCTAGTAAGCCATCCAGTTGCTGAGATAACTAAAACGAAACCCAACATACTGCTGTTAAAAAAGAAGTTAGGAGCTTCAAGGTGCTCAAATCTGTAGTGTTCCTCCAAATGTTTGGGGATGTCATTTCAGATGTTTCTCTCTGCATTTGCTTATAAAACTCCAAAAGAATATATCTCTAAGTGGGAGAGGGGGGAGGAAAGGAACCTAAGACTCCTTACACAACTACAAGAAAGGAATAAATGTCAATTCTAAAAAGAACCTATGAAGATCATATCAAATTCTCGAAATTAGAAAAAAAAGATGTGTCACAGGTAATATGTATTTCAAGAAAAACTAGACACTTTTTCATTATTTTCTTTTATTAACTTCTAACCATTCAATGATTGAAATACAAGATACACTACAACCTACTTCTCTCCCAAAGAGAATTTCATTTTCTCACTGTTTCAATCAGTAAATGAAGACAAACTCCATTTTCCAAGTATTTTCCATTTTATGTTTTATCCCCCTTCAAACTTTTCCAATGTATTAAACACTTACAATACTACACTAATAACACACTAAAGAAGAGCCTGTGAGAAGTAAAAGAGAACAACTTACATCCTGGGCAACACTGTGGAATTCAAGTGCTGCTTGTAATAGATTCTGCCTGAATTCTAGCTGACTGGCCTGTCGATAACACACATCACTCAGCTGTTGCTGCAATGCTTTTAATTCCACAAGGTCCTCCTCATCCCCCGCATTTAGAAGGGCTGCAATCTGCTGATTAAGCTCAACATAAACAGCAAACCACTCCTACAAATAGAAGATAATTAAGCATTAAAAAAATATCAAACAATTTTCTCTTAAAAGGGCATGTATTTAGCTGCAGATTAATACATAATCAGATTTAAAAGGGAACTTAGTCCAGCTTACACTGTAATTATCAATTCTCACACAGGAGGGAAAAATTTTCATAATTTCAAATCAACTTAAGAAGCAATTAGTACATATTGAAATAATGCATGTACTGTAACTTGAATAATGGTGCAGTAAAATGGAAAGATTACAAACAGTGAGTAGCACAGCTTGTAGATCACAGCACAAACTTTACTCAAATTACACCACTGAACCAGCAGAAGAATCTCCCTATTTTTAAACAAGCTTGTAATACTTTTGTGCCTCTAGGGTTGTACTGAAAAGTTTTTGCCAGTTGGTAAGCTATTTCAAAAGGTGTTAAGAATATCTAGGTGTCACTTTTAGTGACAATTGAAAGCCTCAGTAATTTTCTTAAACATTTAGAAAAAACTACTATTGTTGATAGAGACAAAGTAATTTTTATCCTCTAATTCCTCATGTCATGCATTTATTGGAACTCGAAAGTGACCGTTATTTCTTAATTAAGGAAAAAATTACACTATTCAATTCAAAATTTGTAGATTCGATTTCAAGCACTTTGACTACTAAATGCATGCAACAAGGAGTTAACTGGTGTCATGGTGGTCTATTTGCAAAAGAAAGTACTTCAAATATTTAACGGTTGTGGGGGATTTAAACACTACATGATACGTCAAGATCACATTCTCATTTTGCATGATTCAGATGCCTAAACATGTTTGCCCAACAGCTTTTATTTTAGCCTACAGTGAAGTGCTTTTCAAATGCCCCATGCACTTGAAATGATGCTGAATAGCACCATCTATTGGCCCAAGCATTTCAGTGAATTAATATTCTTGCTAAGCTACAGTTAGAATGTTTGCCTTCCCCCCACTTTTTTTTTTTTTTTTAAATATTATGCCTTCAGTTTTTGCATCATTTATTCACAAAGCATGCAAAACAGACTATAAATATTCATGTCCTTAGTTTTCTTTTCTTTTTACTTGAAGTCTTCTCTATCATCCACTCACAGGAAGAAACAGTATAAGAAAACGCGAAGAGGAAAAAAGCTATGCAAAAATTAAACTAGCAATCAACAAAAAAATTAAGAGCAAAATAAGTCTTCTCCCACACAAGAGTCATTTTGGATAACAGTGTGGGGAAAATCTACTGCCACACTCGTGCTACAAATATACAGGTCCATTTGACTCACGTTCACAATATTACTCGTTATTACCTTTAGACACTGAACAAACAAAGAAAGCTTACTTATTGTGACAAGCAAAATATGAAAAGTCAAACAAGAAAATCTAGGCTAATAGCTTATCATTAAAGAAAACGGATTTCTAAACTATCAGTCAAATTAAAAGACTGGTGAACCAGAAATACAATGTACTTATGAGGTTTTTTTTATAGGGGAATTTTAGATATAGATGCCTCTAACACATCAAAATTATGGAGAAGCTGCCAACATTCACTCAAAGATAATAGCTCAAGTATACCGCCCATAATAAAGCATGCAGAAAATATGAGGGGGAAAAAAGCACACTCCACCCAAAGCAAAATAAAATAACACCCTGAAAATGGGAAAATATTTTTTGAAATAAACTGGAGTGAAACAGACAACTTCGATAACAAATCAAGCATTGTTGGAAGTCTGTTCAAAGTACAGGCATTAAAATCAGCAACAGATGAGAGATGATGAAAGGAAAAGCAAAAAAGCTGTCAATTCAATTTCTAGAAAAGGAAAAAAAAAATAAACAAAAAAAAATCAGGGAAACAGTGAAAAAGTGCACTCAGATGTTTAGAAATCAATTCTCTCCAAAGCTATTTTCAAAAATGATTTCAATTTGTAAGTGGGGATTACAGTTACTACTTGTGGTATAAACCTGAAAATAACTCGTTCTGACTGTTGTTTCTACAAAATACTGTCAACATCAGATAATCAAGCAGTGTTTAGTATTGCCTGACGGTGATTAGGCCAGGCTGTAAACTTCAGGGAGAATTCAGACTTCAAAGACAGCATTTAGCTACAGGTAATGCACAGTTCTGTGGTACCAACTCATTATAATAACAAAATACTTTTTATATTTCCTTAAAATATACCTTATATTCATATGTCTTGATCATTGAAAGCATTAATCCAGTTTCAGCTCCTGGCAAATGTAATGTAATGCCAAATACTAACTCATTCATGTAAAAAATATAGGACTTCTCAGCTATTTCCTCTCCATTCACAGGCAGAGAGGGACAAGGAAATACTCCTAATTGCTGTGACAACGTAAGAAAATCCCCTAACAACAAACTATAGATAACCCATATATAAAAATCAGCATTTTTCTATGCTGGAAAGCAAAATAAATATCATTTACATACAGTGAACATACAAGTTCTTAAATGGCTTAGACAGTTAACCATAAAATCATTCACTATCCAGAATTCCTCAATACTCATAACCAAAATGCATAATACATAACTGCATGCAATTAGAACTGTTTTGCTACTTGAAAAGGACAGTGGAAGTCTCACACTGTGCTGACTCTCAATCTCTTCATGCTTCTGTTGCAATGCTTGTGAGGCTCTAATTGAATCTCCTATTCCCCACTGGGTTCTTAGCTGCTCTGATCCAGGTCCTTCAAGCCAGTTAACTACCTGTAAAAAAGATAAATATGACAGAAATAGCAAATCAACTATGTGGAAAATGGTATAAAAGTATTTAGTTGTAAAAGTATTTAAAAATACATGTAATCTTTTTCAGCATCTGTGGAAGTCTTCCCATGAATCCATTCACAAGTTCAAAAACATTACATAGAAATTACTTCTCATTAACCTCAGCCTATCAGCTCCACAAAACCATGGAGCAAAAGATGGCTGTTCCAGAAGTAACATCTCCTATTTCTGATAGAATGGCATTTGATATGGAAGTGCATATGGAGCAAATGTATGTCATTCAATTCCTCCACGTGGGGAAAAAAAGACACACTGACATTCAACATTTCATGAACATTTATAGAGACAAACAATAGATATGAACATAGGGAAAGATGGATGTTTTCTTAGCAGTGACACCATCAGAACTGTGAAACACTGCATCATCTCTGCTGGTTCAGATTTTTATGAGCACAGCTTACAGGCTTTTTCATCATCAGGAAAAAAAAAAAAACAAAAAAAAAAAACCAAAAAAAACAGTGGTGGCAACTGTGTTGAAGAAAGTGGTTTTGTAGCTGAGACTTTGTTCTATCGATCAGCATTATTGTGCTCTTTATATGCTTTATAGTTTCCATGGAAATAAGTATAAGGCATTACCTTTGGAGCAATTTTTAATTTTAATGACTGGAGATTACTGTAAGGTCTGTCACTTTTTTTGTGAATTAAGATTTGAAAAATAGTAATTAACATTGATTAGCAATGTAAGAAGATATACAAAGAGTGAAATTGGAATGCAAAGCAAGAAAAAAAGATGGAAAATAAATCAGCAACATAAGGGAGCAACTTCTCTCTGTACACACCCATTCCAACTGAAAGCACTGCAAGCACGTTTATACTGCAACTTGTTTATTTCAGCAAAATAAATCCCACACCAGTTTGCCTCCATCCCATCATTATCTTCGTTAATTTACCATGAGCTCAAGTCCTCTTCCCCCCACAAGCCAAAAGGAAACTACATCCGTTTACAGACTTAGTAGATTTTTCCATGTTTTTATGCCATCTAAAGAGCTTTAAAACGTACTTTTCTATAAAACAGGCTAACCTAGTAAAATATTGAAATATATTCTTGCTGTGCGTACTGAGTTAGTTCACTTACTATGCAGCATTCACAGTATAGAGGGAACAAACAAAAGAATTTGTAATAAAATTAGTGGCAAAATGAGGCTGATGTTCCAGTAAACAAGTCTATTTAAATGCATTAACAATGGCTGTTAGCCAAAATAAGCCATAAATTTCATTTCAATCAGCACATCTTTTTCAACCAATACAGCTTTACCACAGGAGGGAAAAAATTTCTCAACCAATTACATCCACTACCATGCTAATGTTTGATACAGTACTATTCTCACCTTTTACACATTATTTCCAGCTCAAAAGAAGATGACATTTACTTTTTTCTTTTATAATCATTTGAATGACTACATGAGTGAAAATGATTACTCAGATTGCTAATTTTGCTGCTAGAAATAAAACCAAGATTGATTAGTTTTTCTTCCCTATTTGGAATGCTGTGAAGGGCAAGTACTTGATTCACACTCCCCATGCTTTAGAAATGGTAGCGTATAAAGGTTAAGAGCAACATTCATTCTATTGTGTGCATATTCAAACTATGCAAAATGTTTAAAAACAGAGAACTAATTTCAAGTAGTAAACACAAGAGAAAGAAATTTCCATTTCTTTGATTATCTCTGAAACCATGCTGAGAAAATGTTGAAAGTGCCAATTACATGCCTGTTTCCAAAGGACAAGAGCAATTCATTATGGCCTTTAACAATTGAATAAAAGATGTCTATTATTCTGGTCAGAGGAGACTCAAAATACAGTGTTTAACCACTTTTAACTTTGCTAAAACATTCAGCATTAGATAAAGGAATAAATGACAACATTCATTCAGTAGCAGGAATTTGAAAATTAAACTCTCAAACAAAACTGCTGTTGAATGCGTCTCGTATGTGAATGTTCTCTGCTTTCATGTCAGGTATTCCACTCCTTAACAAGTTAAGAGTTCACTGTGAGTTAAGAGCTCACTGTCACAGCGAGCAACAAAGGGATGTGGTGAAGGTTTTTTGCTGTGGGGATGAAAGCAGGTGGAGCTGAGTAAATTCTAATCACCTCTATTGTATCAGAAGAGACTTTGGAAAGCCTGTACCAGTAGCCAAAGCATAAAGCATCCAGTCAAACCAGTGCGCTGAAGCTTCAGGAATAAGAGGAAAATAGAGGCTGGGTCTTGAGCCCAAACCTACTTCTCACAGCATTCAAGAACTTAATTCTTACCTGCATTACCTTCTGCTGAATTTCCTCTAATTGAGTTCTCTTGCTACGTTGCCTACAAACTTCCTGGTAGCGGGTATATTGCTCTCGGAGGGAGTCTAGGAGCTTCATGACCTGCGGCTGAGCAAGCAGCTCATCATCCATTGGAGACCACGACACTCCTCCGTCTGAGCCATTAAATCGACGCTGTTGTAGCTCAGAGAGCAACTCATGGCCTTTGAGGGAACATATAATGGTTTGGTTAATGCAGATACAAAATAAGCACAAGGTGATGAGTCAGCAAATGTACTGCTGGATGGTCTGAAAGTACATTTCTGCAGCTAATAATCTTACATGCATTATGCACATTTAATGATACCATTCCATTAACATTCAGAGCCTCAGGCACAGCTTGGGAGCTGTACCAGCTATAAAATAGGGCAGAAATCATGTGCCATATTTCAGATATCTAAAAGATATAATATTGATAGTAAGGAAACATTTGCAAAGCACAGCACTGATTCTGGAACTAC
Source organism: Centrocercus urophasianus (assembly GCF_019232065.1). Taxonomy (NCBI): domain Eukaryota; kingdom Metazoa; phylum Chordata; class Aves; order Galliformes; family Phasianidae; genus Centrocercus; species Centrocercus urophasianus. Next base: position 14,623,620 of record NW_024884756.1, on the reverse strand, counting down.
TGTAAGTGTTCTCACTTACTGTAAAATACTGTGTAGCATTCAAAGTATTTCTCATAATTCATACTCTTAGAATAAATGATTTAGAAGCACTACCAAATTCAGCATGTAACTCCTGTCAGCTTATAGGATTTTCTAAGAAGTGCAAAAGTTTCTATGAAAGGATGGAATCGAACCTGAAGTATTGTGCTCTCAGACACTGTATTATGGTACAGACTCTCTACAGAGCAATGACTTTAATGCATATGAAAATAGCATAATTTGTCTATTTAGTCCTCCACTTCAACTGTTCAAAGAAAGTGAGTTTTTGTTAAGCTGCAGTAAAGTTTAAGATGTAAACTCCACATTACTAGCCAACTCAGTCTATCTGTATATCCAAAGCTCAAGTTAGGATAGGATGAACAAGTTAGCAAGTGTTTGTTCAGTGAAGACATCTTGATGTAGAAGTGAAAAAATGTGCCAATCCCACAACTGTGCAGGTCTTAAAATGGTAGTGTGCCAGTTCATCAAAATAAAGAAACAACAATAAAAAACAAACAATAGCATAGTAATTGTAATCCCTCTAGGCAAACACAGAAAAACAGACTTTAAACTCAAGTATTATCATCTAGACAAAAATGCCAAAGGCTTAGGAATTTGAAGCAAGCATCTGTAAATTACTCTGTCCTTATACTGTGAGATGTACACAGAATTTCTAAGAATTCAAACACATTTTGCTAAGCTCTTGAGATAAATATCATTGATTTCACCTCCTGAAGTACTACAAGGCACAGATAGTTGCAGGGAAAACAGTTTAAGATTTCTGTAAGTCATATTAGAATAATCTTACATTTTTATTATGTTTCTTCTACAACAAGGAATTAATATTTTCAGGATTTTTTTCAGCTAAACTATTAGTAAACTGTAAGAATTACACAGGTAGCCTGCAAAAAGAACAATAACTATAATTATATAATTATGGAAATCAGAAGACTTGTACTAAAACCTCAGCACAATAACAAAATAGACCAAAACTGGTCTTCCTTTTTTGGTTTGTTGATATTTGCCCTTTAAGGACAGAAAACTTTAATAGAGAAAAAAATGACTTTTTGGTTCTCAAACTTTCAATATAGTGGACCAACAAAAAGTAGTCTCTTGGGAACTCCCATGGCTTAAATAATGTTATTATACCTTATAGCGCTAAGAATGTAATTATGTTACAATATTGAAAAATAGACAATGCTTCCAAGCTTTCTTTGCCATTTGCAAAAAAAAAAAAAAAAAAAAAAAAAAAAGGATGTATTGTTTATTGTTGCATTGCTCATTAGAGGAGTATATACAATTTTACTTTAAGGTCTGACAGTTTCTACAGGTGCTTTGTATTTAAAAAATTTTAAAGACCACAACAACAACCGTGTAATCTTTTAATACTTACAGAATTCTCCTACATATCAGTAAGCTAAAGCATATGCAGAGCCAGCAGCTCTCTGTAGCAGATGTTACACAAATCACACTTCATGAACATAGGTAGGAGGCTATAAGATAAGGATTCTGAGCACTCCTCAGACTCTGACTCACCATCTTTATGCTGTGCTTTGCTTCCTACTCTATATAAATCTTTAAGCATATTTCTAATCCAAATCAACAGTGTGATTCTGTGTTACTGGGGATAAGATAGTCACCTAAAAACATCTCAAAGAAGCAAAACTGTTTAAAGCTCAAGGGAGAGTCCAAGAACGGAACAGTCAGAAGGACCATGCTTCACTTCCATAGGTAGGCAGCTCAGAATGAGGCTGATGCAAATTATCTGACTTGTATGAAAACACTTCATATCATTACCGTTTTGTGGCTACTTGAGAATAATTCATTCCATGAGGCCAACATATCAGCATTATCTAGAAGCAATGTACTTTCAAATTAAAGCTACTAATTATTGTAACACTGTAAAGATGTTATCAACAACTACTAAAAATGATTTTAAGCAGACAAAACGCATTGCTTTCTTTTTTATCCTAAGAAAGATTACACTAATTGATAAGCTTATTACATTATGGCATTGGTTAAGATAGCTATCACTCCCTCTGCTTTCAAGTGAGGAACAAAGTGATTAATGAACATTAACAACTGACTTTATTATTTTTCAAACCTACCTGTCTGCAGTACAGTCTCAGGATCAACTGATGGAAGGAAGTTCAAATCTATTGATCTTGAATAAAGAAATGAACAAATATCAATAATTAATTTGCATTACAGTAGCATTAAAAAGCTCCAACCAACACCAGAGCTACACACTCTGTTAAGAGACTATGTTACTTTTTTCCATATCTCTTTTCTTCACACCCCAGAATATTCAGTATATACATGACATGAGAAAAGCAGATCAAGTGGCAAACAGCAGTATCCATAGTTTACAGAACTGTGCAACAGTGGCAGAACTTTTTGTTGATGGAATGAGACTTGCCAGCAGGAATAACAGAACAAAATAAAAGCCGCATTGACTTGTGCAGTATTATGAGATTGCTAATCAAGCCTGAAGCTGAAATTTTGATCTCCTGTATCTCAGCCTAATACCTTAAATGCTAGGCTCTTCGTAAATCTAAAGAAAGAATAATTTTCTATGACTTCGATCGATGATGGAAAACATGAACTTGCTTTTAACACTGTTTAGATACATGTTACGACACACTGGTTCAAAAAAAAAAAAAAAAGTTCAGTTCTTTAGTTTCTTTTGGAGTCTATTTACATCAGACAATCAACCACTTACAGGAAAACAGTACCAGAATAAATCCCTCTTCCTTATTTTGATTGTAAACGTCAGTAAAACAGTCATTAAATTCTTGTTCTTTGTACACATTTATCAAAATGAGGTGCAGCCAAACACACAAGCATCCATCCACACACAAAATTTGTGATCTGTTTTTTTAATGCTGAAAACGTCCTTACATATTTCATGACATTTGAAGTATTATAATATTTTCAATATCATTGAGATTTCTAATGAAATTTAATATCAAAAAACCATGAGTTTCAAAAACCTAACTACATACCTGTCTTTTTCTTGTTGATTTCCTTTATCACTTCCGTTGTTAATTAGAGCAAGTTCATCTAGCAAGGATGTTGATTCTTTTGTGAATTTTTCAAATACCTAAACAAAATACATGTTTTAAATTAAGAAATACAAATAATGTAAGTAATAAAATATTGAGGGCATCAATATAAATTTATCCAGTGGCTCCAATAATACATTTCAACCTTTATATTATTTCCCAATATTCAGAAGGTACAGCAAAAAGAGCATAGTTTTCTACACGCAACAATTAGGAGCACCAGAATCTTTTAGGGAGATAAGAAATATCACACAAAATGAAGAACTGATTTCTGAAACTATTTTTTTTTTTTTTTTTTCTTTTTTTAAAAAGATTTCTACAGAACCTATAAGTTCTTACGGACATACTTCACCATTTCATTTATGCCTCTATCTTTAAATCTCAGGCATAATGCTGAATCAGGGTGTTACAAACGCATTGGATAGCTCAGCTGAATGGATAAAAATAATCAGCTTTGTGAAAATACCAAATCTTCATTGCTATGAAGAAGCTACAATGTAATGAACAACTCTGAGGTAGAAGAAAGACATACTAGTGATTTAAAAAGAATACTCTTACCAGTTTCTTCAAATGCAGGGGTACACAGGTAGCAAGGCCTGTGTAGTCAGATACTGCATATTGCTCAGATTACACCTTTGAAACAGATTTTTTTAACCCTGTATGATTACTGCAACTCTGTATCCACTGGGAAGACATCATTGATAGACCTTTCAGCATAGAGCCAAGTTTTAAGCTGTCCTAACTCTAAAGTATTTCTTCATTAGGGATTTCCCCATTAGTAGGCAAAAAAATTCCCTTCATAGCCACTCCATCATACATTCAAGTTCTTCTACTAGAGCAACAGTCTATGGGAGTGCTTCCCTAAGGAATGCTCCACTAAGGAACCTGTTAGTTCGGTTATCATCAGGAAATAAATGCATTTGGACCGCAATACTACACATAGGACAAATCCTATGCAAGGCTACTACATGAATAGAAATCCATGGATCAAGAATGACACATCTGAAAGAAACAGAAAACTAACCAGCCTCTTATTCAACCAATCCATGTGATCATAGGTGAGAGTTCCTCCAAAATCTTCTGTTAATTGACATGGTTCTATGTATCGAGTCAACTTGTTAGCAGACACCAAAATAACCTGCAATAATAAGTATCAGATACAGGTGTAGGTAATGCTTATACTTCAGTTCCTGACAAATTGTGCTAAGTGTGTCCAGAGGTACTGAGCAGATCTTTTCAGTGACTCACAACAAGTGACCATCTTACTGCTAAATATCCCAATGAAGCATAGTTGACCACAATTAAGTGGGGCCTAATACAGGCATATAGTTTTGATACACAGTCTGCATTTCATGCAAAATCCCTTAGAAGCATCAACAGTACCACCACCTATTTATAGTAGGAGAAAGAAAAACACTTGCTGGCTGTTTTCTTCATGGTATTGATGTTTCTTGATTAAGTTATACTTTATGTGACCTACTTTCAGTGAACACAGTGGCAGGATATCATGCTGCAAAGCACCACTCTTGCAGACCTTTGTACCACACAAGCTAAATACCTGCATTTACCATGCAAATGTGCTGCATACCTTTATAGTTTATGTAATTTTTACATTCAGTACATCCCTCTGAATTTATAAAAAAAAAAAAAAAAAAAAAAAAAAAAAAGAAAATTAATTCATTCAATCAGGACATTTCAGTTTGGAAACAACGTAAATCAGTTAGCTAGTTCATAGCTAAAAACATCAATTCTAAAAAGATTTAAGAAAAAAAAAAAAAAAAAAAAAACAGTAAACTGCTTTAATAAAATGATGGACTGCACTGAGACCACTTAAGTCTGAGTATTTTACTGAATCCTTTGGAGAAAGACTGGGGGGACATGACAAAGGATAAGCTTAACAAACTTTTTCCGAGGAGGCATTTAGAACATTTCTTCTCTTGCAAAACAAAACCTGACAATAACACATCAGCTACTTCAGATTATCTTCATTCCAACTCTACTCTCCAAAAACACCACTCACAAGGGTCAATTAATCAAAGAGCACAAGCTTCCTTGCACCTTTTTAGAAAAATTCTTGAGGAAAAAAAATTTCAATATTGAGCTTTGTTTTAACTTATGATGTTGCTTCAAAAACTACTTATTCTCAACAGCTATTTAAGGAACTTTGAGCTAATAGAGTTACTAACGTATCTGACAACTGCAGAAATACTGCCTGAAAGCTTTGAAGAAAAAAAGCAGTCATCTGGATTCTGATTAGGTGGCATCAGAAGGGTGGCTCCTAAACAGAGTTTAGCTTGTTCCTGCCCAGCAGCAGTGCTAATGCAACTCCCTCCATATGCTTTAAATTAGTTAACTTCACTATTTTTATGTGCAAGTTGCCTCTCTGAGGCTTCTGAATTTGTTTTGGTTAGCTACCACTGAACTGTAAGAAACAAGGTTAAAAAGCAAGGGGAAAAAAGTCAAAAGGTATAAATGAAGACCATTTACTGTTAAAAAATTTTTAAAAAGGAAATATCTGTCTGCTTGCTTACAACCCAACTGATTTCCACCCCCCACCCTCCCCAGATGACTGAAGTAATGACTTTAGAAAGATCTCTGGACAGTAGACTATGGTTTTACATTAACACGAACAGCTTAGATTTTCTAAGGGATAAATGAATAAGTCCAGATGACAGGTCTTCCAAAGGCAGATTCAGTAATACTTTCCCTGTCTGTTTCCTTACCCACTCTACACACCCACTGGACAAGTCACATCTAAAAAGGTGACAGTGGTAATAAGGTTTCAAACTGTGTGGTACCGGCCAGAACCCCTATTATCATCATCTGTACTCAGTTCTTTTCAGAACCTAGAGGAGCAGTAACAGCTTTCATTGTTCTACTCTAATCATGCTTTGTACATTAATACCTGCATTAATGCTTGAAAGCCCTTCCAGAAATAACTCGAGCCAATGTTTTGGGAAAAGCAAAAACGCTGTATTACGGAATAAAATCAGGACAACATTTTTAGGAACTGACAAACAAAAACGAGGAAAAGATATAGCACAAGGTGCTCTTGCAACTATAATTTTCATTCACTTACTAGAACATAAAACTATCATTCTTAAAATATATCATTTCAATGAAAAGTATATGAATGCATGCTAAAAGCTGATCACAGTTATCTAGTAACTGGCTGGTATTTTTGGACAAATCTCATACAAACAGGCCTAAGTAGAAGGGTTTTTCATCTATTTCCCCAGAATTCTGCCAATTTCTGGTAAATTCAGAAAACTCATCCTTTCTGATAGTCTAGTTGATAGGTATAAAAGACTGAACTTTGACAAACTCCTTTGGGCTCATGAATTGGACTCAATGACCCTTGTGGTCCTTTCCAATTCAGGATATTCTCTGATGCTATGAGTCAATACCCCAGTTGTTTTTTTTTTTCAGTGAATGGATTCTCAATGACCTGTTATTCCAACAGCTCACATATACAAACAGCTTTGGAAAAACATGGAAAAGCTTCAGCTAAGAAGGCAGAGATTGCAAGCATAACTTCACACTTCAGCTTGTAAAGAAGCCCAAGCCACAGAACTCCTACTTCCACTTTTCACATTATACTGAAGGCAACCTTCATATATAAAAAAAAAAAAAATAAAAATAAATAAAAAAAAAAATCAGTAACATTCTTGGTATTTCTTTTATTTTAAAACAAAGTATGAATCTTACATCCTTTCTAAAACAATCAAATTAAACTTTCACACTTACGTTCCCACCCCTCCCAAAAGAAAAAAATTAACTGTCCTCATTCTTCAGCAAACTTAGCTTCTGGAAACTGTGATATAAGGATTGAACTGCATTCCTGGTGACTTTTCAAGAATAACTCTGGCACTTTAAACAGACAAATCATAGCTGCCCACATTCCTGGTCTGACAGTGATTCATTGCCATGTAATTGTAAAGTTGTTCTTCTTCGTAGAACAAAAACTCCACTGTTTCATAATAATGAAACCCTACTTGATTAAACACTGAGTAGTGTAATGAAATACAAGTTAAATATTTATCTGACCAGCACCACACAGAACATCTGGCATACTAGAAAAGCCCAACAGCAGGTAGTAGAACCTAGACATAGACCAATCTGTCAGCTCCACTACCCTTCGCCATCCAGTACTGCTTTGGCTACTCATTCACCTTCCCCTTCAGATTCATGATAACAACATGCTGTCATTTTTCCATATAGAAAAGAGAATAATAGGCACACACAACCTGATATTTTTCAGCACAGCCTCCTTTACAACTGAACTCTAGAAGTGATGAACACAGGTTTACCTTCTCCAGCTCTGTAGGGAAAATTCCCTGATTTGGCATGGGTTTAAGGCATGGATGTATCACAGAGTTTTTTTTTTTTTTTTTTTTTTTTTAATACATTCAGAGGAAGAATATGCCATAAAATAAATGCCATTTTGATGGTTAAAACCATAGAACTGTGATATCTATTTTTAGGAAAGTCTGTGAAAACCGTAAGTTCCAATGCCTTTGCTCTAAAATAACCAACTGGAAGAGTAGATAAGGAAGTCAGAGACTTACAAAATGTTATTCATTTGTCTCTGGAATAACATTCTGCCTATTCCTATTATTATTATTATAAGAAATAAAATGGGGCTAAGTGTGCCAAAACTAATTTCTAAGTCGAAAACTGAGAGGATATGCAGATACATATTGTAACTATATATTCAAAATTCAAGAACAACATAGGAAAACTTTCATGGTAACATATTAGAGAACTCTGGATCACAGGGGAAAAAAGCCACCTGTAAAAAATGGTTGGGGTTTTTGTACTTTGGAACATTAAGGACTGTTATAACCAGGCAACAAAGACCATTAGACTGGAGAAGGTATCTACTTCAGAGTTACTTTACTTGAATTAGAGACCAATATAGAAAAAAAATATCTAATCATGTTTGTTACTTCCAGTTGCTTTCTTAAGCACATCTTACACCAACAACGCTCAATAACCTTTTGTTCCTGTAATTATTCCCAGAGCTTTGCAACTCTTCACCACCACATCTCACCCTAAAGCACAGAATCTCTGCCTTACAACTGAAATGACAGCACGGTGACTGATGGCTTCATGTGACAGTATTAGACAAGGTATAAAAGGCAGGTCAGGAAGCACAAAGTAGGGTGTGGAGGATTTTATGAGTCCAATAGCGGCCTTGGTTTTTCTAACTAATAGTTATCCAAATCTAACATCCCATGAAAAATAAAGGTCAAGTATTGCTTTGGTTTTACTGCTAGTATATACAAACACACAGCTGCAATTTTGTGTAAAGAGGCTTCCATAGCCTTACCAGTACTCACATCAGAAAGAGGGCAAAGATACATTACTAGCTCTAACACAGGGACTACCTCGAGCACAGAGGAGGGGCATTTTTAATGAGTCAGTTTTGCTAGTAACAACCAAGAGTTAATGAATAGTGAAGAACAAAGGCTTACTTATTACTAATGGCCATTCTTCATTATCTGGGAAACTACAAGGTTTTTTTCTACTACTCTCATCCTTCCCTGTCCTTTAATGAAGGATGCTATTAAAGAAAATGAATTGCTTCACAGAGAAACAAAACTAAACAAGTGCAAGAAACAAGGTAAAGCTAAGACAGTATCACATAGGTCTCTTCATCAACATCTATAGTGACTCCATATGCGCACAGCTGCTCACTGTCCCAAAGCTGTTAGCAGCTTTCATACAAGCAGGCAGTCTCACTGTATCAGTGAGTCAGACATTCAGTGCTTCTGAACTAGGAGGGAACTCAAGAGCAAAATGTTATCAACCATAAGAATTGAGCAACTGCCCTTTTATTACCCTCTACTCATACAAATCTGTTCCATCCCTGCATTAATCCAAGATACAAGGAGCCTGAAGAACAAATCTGAAGCTTTCCTTCTGCATCTGTCTTTGCATAGAGATAAGCTCAGAAGGAGGATAAAGGGGAGTATCTTGGAGCCTGTCTATGGCATCTTAACATTCCCACACAGTGAGACAGTTCTGCTTTGTGTAAAGGCCCTGACTCCTTGAAAGTTTGTTAAATGTATTTTATTTCTGCGAGTCTAATGAGCAGCCTTACAATATGTTTCCTAGCTCAGAATACTATACTCATATTGTTCAGAACATTCAAAATCTTAGCAGCTTTGTGAGAAAGTGTTTATTAAGTAATTTAGTAATTATGTTTCTAAAATATGTTACCAATATTTATGGTATTCTTACTTTCTACATCAGCTATTTCTAAGGATATGTTACAGCTTAGTTTAGATCAATTGCCCTTTTCAATGCTCAATGCAGAAACAACACTTCCATTTCCCACAATATGTACTTTTTTCCTCATAAAGTAATTTACATGGTTGACTTCATTTTTAAGCAGTTGACACATTTTGATCCATTGTATCAACTGTATGAAATGTATACTTAGTATTTCAATTATTTTCCTCTTCCTAGATCTTCGGAACTCTTAAATTTAATTAAGAGAACTGTAGATCAAGACTGCATGTCAGAGAGAAATGCTTGCAGTTTAGTAATATAAAATGTAGTTTAGAAACAAAACAAAAATACTCTAATGTTCTATGCCAACAATGCAAATATGTCAGTATGGATGCACACTTCATAAAATGACTTATAAGATGATAATTCTGTAATGAAATTTAATGACTGAGTGAATTCTTGAAGGTAAATAATATCTCCCTGTATAATCATTTAAAATTATACCTGCTTCACTACCAAATATTTTCTGTAACCATTCTACTTGTCTAGAAACAGATTCTGGCTAAGTCACATTAAAGAAAAAGCTGAGAAGAATCTAGAAAGATTTCTTTCAAACTAGTAATATTACAATAAATGTATAAAATTATATTAAGACCACAATTTCAAAGACTTCCCAGGGCTATGCACACTGGTAGGTAAAAAAAGACTTTATATTCAATAGTAGGAGCTGCTGAAGAATTCCTGTCAGCATAGGGATTTGGGCATTTAAGCAACATCTGCATGAAACTGAGCATTTGTAAACTTAAATTACTTTCTAAACATAAGCTCCTAAATCATCCTTCTGAGTACAGATAGTTGGTTCATTTTTTTTCTTAATGGGATGTGGTACAAACAATTGACTAACATATCATACATATCACCATACTCATCTTCTTTTGCACTGAAAAAAACACATTTTTGATCAAGTAGGCTATGACTGAGCTGATACATACTGAACTTCAAGACAAATACACGTTGAGCACACCTCCTTGCCTTCACTTGAATCCTTTGAAGGAACAGGCAAACAGACACCTGTTAAACCCAGGAGAATTTAATTTCAAGTTATGAGATTATCACGGGTGAATTTTTGCTACTGAAAGTAGCTTCAGCTATTATCTTTATTAATAAATATCTAGCTGTCTCAAGCACAGAAGTGGCTGTTCAGATATTCCTTCGTACTCAGACTACTTTTCAAATCTGTCTTTAAGGAACTACTCAGAAAGAAAATACAATCTGTTCTTCTGTTAGATAAATAGCCCAAAGACAAACTTGTAAGATTTCTTTCCTGGTAAAACACTAAAGCTTAAAAAAAAAAAAAAAAAAAAAAAAAAATCCATTCTTCCTGACCCAGTCCTTCAGAACTCACTGACATGAAAGAATTGTTCCTGAAAGAAAAAATGGAATTATCTATTCTAGTTAAAGTTTGATAAAAGACTTAACAGACTAAAATTCTTATGAATGAACAATGAATTACCTAGATGATGAAATCTCTAGGATTTTATAATTTAGTATATAATTTATTTAGTAGCTCCATCTTCCAAATTCCCCAAACTAACTTTTCTAGATGGGAATTCAAGAACATAATCTTAACATCAGAGAGAACTACCCAGAATTAGATAAGGCTGCAAAACACTTAATCTTTTTAACAAAAGATGCTCTTATAGTGCCTCATACAAAACATGTTTCCATTTCAGTAACTGGCAAGCACAGCAAATCTACTGTAGTTCAAACAAAATCTATTTCAAAAGCACCTGGAAAGATTGATAGCACAGACAATTTTCCAAAAACAAAAATCTGAGTTTCCAGTAACCTCCCAAAAAGATAAAAGAATGGAACTGCTAACATATTATATAATCTTTTGTGCATACTGAACCTCATGAGATATTACCAACTTATCTTTGGAAAACTGAAAGGCCTTGTGAACTGTTTCAAATGTCAAAAACTCCAAGATAAAAAAACGTTCATGCAGCAGCAAGATGTTCTTCAAAGAAGGGCAACTACTCATTTAATAGCACTACCAATACGCAACACTACAATTTATTACAGAAGACGTGAACAAAATTCACACTAAACCTCATAACATTTTCTTACTCAAAGCATCAACCAAATGTGTCATACACATTTATCCTTTTGCTCAGCAACAGATTTCTAATTAGAGACTTCATTTAATATTCCTTTCAAGTAGAAAAAAGCAAAAAGCTAAGAAGCCACAGTGCTTTATTAGGGATCTCCATAAAGCACCCAAAATAAACTGTAAGGAGCCATGCATTTGCATCCAATTATTCTAAAGAATTCCAGAAATGGTATTTGTGACTGAAGCAGATAAAAGTTCTACATACCTCGAAGCCAAGTCTATCTTTCTCCTTCCAAAAGCAGAAGTGCGTAACCTTCTTATCCCAAAACTCATCTGGCTTTACTACACAAACAAGTGATACCTCAGCTGGAACAACATTCTGCAAAACGAATTAGGGGAGGAAACAACAGTAAAAACATTCAAGCTTTCATGTATCACAGAACTGAGCTCTACTTATGTGCCACCAACTATTCAAGAAGTTACATATGCAGATAGAAATTAAACAAGATTGGCTGCATTTATGTCCCAAGTTGGCTCACACTCCGCAATAGATTGCACAGCAAAATACTGTCAGAACTGAAAAGAAAATGTAATCACTAATCCATGCTGTACCAGCACAGAAAAACACAAAATTTTCATTAAATGTTATTTATAGTATCTCTTTTTAGAAAGTTTATAACAAAGCTTACTACTTATGCAGTCTGCTATGTAAAAAAAAGTAATTAATCGTTTACACAAAAAAAGTTGCCCAATTGGAAGTAGACACTTTTTAAGGCCTTGCCTAATTTTGTGCAAAGAACTCCAATAAATAGCAATCATTTACACAGTAAGAAAGACAGGAAAGGCAGTAGAGTTCAACATCTTGAATCTAGTTCAGTATGCTGTGTCTTCCATTTTTATTTGAACACTGAACCAGAAGATAGACCATACACCTTACCAGAAATAAAACTTTATCATATATCCTTATCAGAACCTCACTATTCTGAAAAGGTAAGAAGAAATCATTATTAGCAACCTTTATTGGTAAACTGACACTTTATTTCCTCCCTACTTTGAGTAGCATCCAGGACTTAACTTGTGACTGGGACAACTGTAATGCAAAAATCAACAGTTAATTACAATGGAAGCTAATTGGGACTGCATAATGCATCAAAGTCTACTTATCTGTACTGTCTACTTATCAGCATGAATTGTTCTCTGCTTATGTGCTTACTACTCATGGCTTTGATGATGCCAAGAGCATAATTCTGTATTTTTTTCCAACCAAAACTATTTTAGGAAAAAGGTTACAATCTCACATGTTAAGCAAGTGAGGAATTTGACCCACATTAGACAGAAGCGTATCATCCTCTCTTCAGATTGTTCCTTTGTCAAAGAAAAGATTGGGATATTAAAAGCTCATAAACTGCCTACCTGTCTTTCAATGAAGATATTAATGCCCCAGAAGTAATGCAGCTATTGGGTTCACATCTATAGAATAAATCTGTCAACTGTCAATATATAAAGTGGATTTACCTGTAGCATTAACACAACTGTCTTCACCACATTCCACTGAGATTTTCTGCCATCCACTATCACAGTAAATCCTCTCGCTTTGCACTTCTCACTAAAAAAGAGAAGCATTTAGAAAAAATGGTGTAATTCATCAAGTATTATATCACCATGACTCTGGCTTTAAATCTACTGAAAAATACAGCTATGTAGATTCTTGGACACAGTTATCCATCAATACCATAACGTAAGTTTCAAAACATAGCTATAATGTAAGGCATGCTCAATTGTTAGACATGTTAGGCTAGCTTATACTTAGGAGGAAAAAGTAAAAATTCACGTTCCTTAGACATAAATCAAGGTTTCAGGCAACATCCTTTCCCATATATCTCCATTTCAAATGCAGTAGAGTGACTCTTTCCTGAGTGCAAAATGCAAGTGCTTAGGCCAAAATAGATGCATTTCACAAGGTGCAAACAAAAGTGACAATAGTCTTTCCATACTGCCACCACAAAGTTATTTTTTGCCCACATAATCGACAAAAAAAAAAAAAATCAGAAGTGGGAACTCTAAACTTTGCATTCAAGCAGATCCCAGTTTATATAGAGTACAAAGAGTGCTTCCATTGAATTTTCGTCAGTTATTTTTACACTAATTACGAAAAAAAAAAAAAAAAAAAAAAACCCACACACACCAGGGTGAGACTGAGAAATAACAAATGCTTGTGAGAACAACAATGCCTACATCTGTTCCATAAATGCAGCCAAGTCCTTAAGTCAATGAGATGGCATACATGGATAACAGTTTGGGATTTCCAACACTTCACAGGCTGTTCAGAAAACTCTTCCACAGCTTAAATGCTGTTCAATATACACACACACATTGATGCTTTATTTGCAAATAGACTGAATTATTGCTTGCTTCTCTCTCCCTAACCAGAGCTTTTTCCTCCAAATGATCTTAACTACAGAAAGAAGTTGGATCACTTAGTTATGTTCTTAGTACATTTGTAGATTCCAAAAGCAAACTGCACTAAAAATTCTTCAGTTATGGCACTGAATCTTTATTTCCAAAAGGCATACTTAAAGGGATACAAGCAAACATTTAGCTGAAGGGCTTCATCCCTTTCTAGATATACGCAAAGCAACTCTAAAGATTGACCTTTGGATCTTAAAAAAAAAAAAAAAAAAAAAAAAAAAAAAAAAGCAAAACTGTCACTATAAGTTTACAGGGTCACATAAGCAGAACTTCAAAAATGTCTTACAGTCAGGTCTGAAAGACAAAACACTCAAATTCTCATTCAGCACACTCAGGTAGTATTTTAACTTTCAACACTTAACTAAGCTAGATAACTTAAATGAAACTATTTAAAACTTTGCACAATTATGGTCTAAGGTTACAAAGAATATACATACAGAGAAGTAAAAAAAGAGGAGGCTTTGTTTACTTTGGGCAAATTTGTAAACTGCAATGCTACTTCTGTAAGCTTAAGAAATTCATTAGAGTGACTCATTAATTTACATAGCAATTTAAGCACACAGACATTAAAAAAAAAAAAAAAAAAAGATATTCCATGAAAGGAGTGAAGGAATACTTAACACAGATATATACAACAAACAGAAAAACACAAAGTTAGATATACAGAATAAAAGAATTTAGGCAAGCCTTAGTAGACCTCCAGGTTTATTTGAACACATATGTTTCTAGCTAAACCAAACTATATAATGTCTTGAACAATCATTTACATAAAATAAGTTTTGCATTGATCTCAAATAGAAACAATAAATGACCCTTTCCAGGACTAAAAGCAGCAAGCAGCCCTGAGAGCCAAATGCCTTTGAAATCACCTTGGGATACTGAGCAGGTAGTCCAGCGTGACACTCAGCTCATCCATACTTGTCTGCTCAAGGCATAATGGAATTGTCAGAATGAGACCACTTCTTCTGTCCTTCCCTCCTATTTGGGCATGAAAAAGTCATTAGAAAGTTAATGTAAGGGCTTAAAAGTAAAAGAAATAGTTTGTAGTCACATGGTCTGAAAACATATCATAAAACTAACATTTAAAGTTGCTGTGGAAACTACTCATGGTGTTCCTCCTGTTAGATGTGAGGATCCACTCACCACATTGATATTTTTAGGCATCAAAGCTTCAGAGAACAGACCACATCCACATCGGTCATAGCCTTTCATCTGGTAGTTCCAACATAAACACTGTCCCATTCCAGTTTCCCAGAAGCATTATTTTTGCACACGTAGATTACACTTTCACTTAAAGCATTTCCTAGATCATCTATACAACTAGTCAGTCAGAAACCTAGTAAGATTCCAGGGCAAGCGAGCTCAGCTGCTCCAACTGCAAGGCAAGACCTGCTGGAAATATCCCTTAAAGTGAAGTCTTGTTCCACATGGGCTGTTCTCAGTTGATTATACGTGCATCAAGCCCATGGATTTTCTGACCTACTTACAGGCATGTGAAAGTCACCTCACAATTAAGATAAATACTTCAAGCCATTTGCTTTAATCTTTGTATGCATTTTACACATGCAGTAATAGAAACAAAAACATGGCAAGCACCAGCCACACATTTTCACTTCAATCAAAATCAAGCATTAGCCAGACGTATAGCATTTAAGTAGAACATGCTGCATCTGTGATTTGTCATTTTTTTTTATTACATAGACAATTCAGAAAGTTTCTGAGAAAGTAGTTTCTTTATTTTAAAAAAAGAGACTATTTAAAGAGCTGAAATTTTCTCTGTGGGTCTTTTCTCAAAAGGATTGACCTTTGAGTCACATGGCTATCAACCAACAAGAAAAATGGATTTGGAGAAGGTTTTTTCCCTCCTCACAGTTTCAATGGGAACTGAAGACAAATATATCAAGATCACACAAAAAATAAATACTGGCACAGTGCCCTGATATGTGCATCTATTCTCTCAGAAGGGCCTCCCAGAAAATCTGGTAGTGGGAAGGGAGCCAGGTGTGCAGGGGACTCCCCATATTCACCATACCTTACAGAGGGGCATCACTGCTGAACATCTGAAGAGAAGAATTAAAGTCAATAAAGGGGCAAAAGTAGCTGTACCAGATCTTTCCACAGAATTTGAGAAGTAGTCATATATTCACTATTTTGAGTAAAATTACCAGGATTTCCCTCCCTCCTCTGCCCCTGAATCTGTGATCAGAGGGGAAAAAAAAAATACTCTCAAGTGTTCATGTGGTTAAACCCATTATATCAGTTTTGCTTCCCTGCAAGTCAGGGACAGAGAGTACAGCTTCTTAAAGAATAACAACAGCTGTGGAGCAGTAACACAAAGCACACAAGTACAGCACAGCAATGCTTGCAGATGCATACACCTACACTGACATAATTTGTGAAGAATTCCTCCCAAACATTAGAGATGCAAGCAAAATAATGGAAAATAGTCTGTTGACACAACATATGTTGGCATCCTAATTGCAACAGCTTTTTCCCTTGCTTCCAAAGATATCTCAACTCCCCTAATATTATTTAAGATCTACTGGTATGCAGGTGAGCAAACTGTATGTCTTCAGAACTACTGCTTAGGTGGTCTATTCTAACAGTTGTGTTTCTCTCTCTTCTCTGTGGTGGGTTTTTTTTTTTGTTGTTGTTTGTTTCATAAGTGAAGGGGGAAAAAAAATGGGAGGGTAGGAATTCTTGGAAAAGCAGAAAACAGATTTTAATATTTAATTATTTATTAACAGAGGCATCAACTAACAGTGAGAAAGGATCTACCTGTGTGTCCTTTCTCCTGAATCCAATGAGCCACTGTGTAAAGCAAAACTTATTTACAGACTGTCCATCCTTATCTGTCTCAAGCAGAAAACCTTTTCAGGCAAAAGCCTGAAAATAGGATTAGGAAAGAGGAAAGAAAAAGGAAGGAGAGAAAAAAATAGGTTTGTCCTTTATGAACCAGAGATTTGTTCTCATCCAAATGCTTGAACAAAAAATTTTCTTCCTACTTGCTACACTACTTCATGAACCCTCATTAAACAACGAAGAGGGAGGCAGTATTTTTGAGGATGTAAAATAATACTTCAGGAGCCATGAACAATGACTTTTTAAGCTACTGTCTCTTAACAAGAAGAATAATAAAATGAAAAACTAAGCCTTCCCCCAAGCAGTCAGGCATCATTTGGTCTTTCCCTATCCAAAAAGTATTTCAAAAATGTTTTCAAAGGCAGTAGGACATCAGTTTTTAAGAATTCAAAAAATAAACTGGTTTACACTAAAATTCAGAACAGCTAAATTCAAGAATAGGTTACTGGTAGAAAAATGGCTAACTAGGAAAAACTGCCACAGCAAAATGTAAGAAAAGTGTCATAAATAACCATAAAGACTAAAAATGCAGAATGGACAAAAGTTGGTGATCAAATAGAGCAAGTTCATGACAGGAGAAGCAGTAATACAGGAAGCTATGAAGACATTTTTAAGGGGAACACCACAGCAATGGCCCCCGGCCAACCTCCAGGAACCAAAATTCAATCTGGAATAACAGCAGCCATCTCAGACTTGCAAAACTGGTATATAATGCTCCCTCTCCTCCTCAGCAAGAACTCATGAGTGATCCTGAAGTTCAGGCTTAAGATTGTCCATTTAGGAGAAGATACACAGAGGGGAGAGTGTTTGCATAAGCCTGTTTTCTTCTTGCGTTTATACCATATTAGTCTTATCACAGATGATTCACAGCTGAAAGAGACTTGTTCTCTTCCATTTTTTTCCCCCCAGATTCACATAGGCCCACAAATTCAGTTAATGGTTAACAGTTGTTCACATTATTATTATTATTTTTTTATTTTATTTTATTTATTTTTTTTTTTTTTTACAGACATGAAAGGCTCCAGTGTTGAACAGGGACTTATGAATCAAGGCTGAGGACTGACACTTCAAGTCTACTCACAAAATATACTAAACACTCAGATATTCTCACATGTATACCCAGATATAAATAAGAGGGCTCCAAAAGTAATGCCTCTTATTATGTTTGCCCATGAGGTCAGAGGCAGATGCTGGTAGCATGGCAGCAGAGGTTGAACCTTCCCACCAATATCTTGTTGCATTTTTTTGCCACGTGACATATAGTATCAGAGGGGGAGCATGACAGAACGGTGTCTGACATGGAAGTACGTATGAAACAATGGTGCATCACTGAATTCCTCAGACAAAATGGCAATCAGTGACATTCATTGACACTTGCTGAATATTTATGAAAACCAAACAGTGGACATAAGGCACTGTAAAGCAGCGTTTCAACAGTGATGACAGTGAATCACCTCCATTGGTGCATAATTTTACAAGCATGGCATGCAGGCTCTTATTCATCATTGGCAAAAATGCAGAGCTAACAGTGGTGATGACAAAAAAATAAAGTGTTTTGTACTAAGAATTTGCCTTATCAAATGGTGTTATTGTGCCCTTTATCTCTTGCTGTTTCCTTTGAAATAAATAGGAGGCATTACTTCCAGAGCAACCTACATAGCATTTGCTGATCCCACAAAATAAACAACCTAACTACGTCTTGACATTTCAAAGAGACTGCAATAATTAGCAGAACTATTCAGTTTCATGACATGTCATCTTGCTTAACTGAAGCTTTTTGCTCTCCTCTCCTTGTAAACATTAGCAGAAAAGATTCAAACAACTATATTCTGCCTGCACAGTATTTTTTATGCAATCTTCCTGCTCACATAGATCAAGTAAGTTTCTGCCAACCTGTCATAATGTAAACCAAGGACAGAGTAGGAATTATAATTCATTATTTTGCTCAGTGAAAATTGATAGCTCGTGATTTATAGAAAAGACAACGTATATATTTATCCATCTAAAAAACATTTTAACATAAAATCATATCTTTAAAGGAAATTCTGGAAGAGAAACTGGACTTCAGTCATGGATACAGTGCAGCATTTGCCAGTATTAACACACTAAAGTATTTAATTAATGGCAAAACAAATTGCTCTTTTAGCAGTATTATTTTTAATGTTCTAAATATTAGAGATACCATAAATATTAACCACTACTGTTAGAAGACAACATTTAGAGAGAAACCCAAAACAGATTGTGATTTTTGACTATGAGCACAATGAACTTGAAATCTCCTTTGTTTTACAAAAAAGCTCTACCCCCAGTTGAGTCCTCAAGTTTAGAGCTAAAACTGAAAAGAATCTGGGCAAATCAACACATTGTGTAGCCTAATTCAGAAGTGACATAGTTTATTAACTGGAAAAAAAAAAAATACATATAAGCTAAGGAAAGCCACAAAGAAAAATAAAAAATGCTGTAATTGATTTTGCACCAAACAGGCTGAGTTTTAGTTCTTCGTTTGTTTTGCTGAGTCATTAGCTCTCCCATCTTCCTGCCATTTATGATGGCCTACCAACATGAATTCCAAATCCACTAGGTTGTTTTTCCAGAAAAAGGCAGGGCCAATACTACTTGTATGCACATTACAAGCAGCCTTATCATACAAACAACACCAGGGAAAGGTTTGACTATAACACCATTTTTATGTTTATTTTGAAATCACTTTAGTCTTACTTACGAAACTAAAGGAAATAAAATTGCTTTAAAAAAGGACATGAAAAAGTGGTTTGTCTATGAAGTTCTTTTGCTTACACTGAAGAATGCTTAATAGAACTACTGCCTGAATCTTTATCATTAATTAAACTAAAAGTATCTGTTAATACTACGCAATTCCAAAGAGGTCAAACCTATTTAGAAATATGAAAGTTCAAAAAGGGTGACAGCATTTACCTGACACTCAGTAGATTGCTTTTCAGTAAGAAGATCTATATTTCAAAATGGATCAGGCAGCTTTACCAAAGTGCAAAGGCACTCTAGTTAATGAGAACTTCCCTGCTGCATAAAGCCAAACAACCAACCATTTTATGTATCTGCTATCACTACTGAGGAAGCTGCCTGCTTTTACAGGCTGTAACATAACATGAATTTATTGTTTTGAATAGGAGTTGTTTGATTTGAAATCTCCTGTGACAGCAAGCAAAATCAAATCAAAATAAATCGCATTTAAGAAGGAACAATTTTCACTTCAAGTGATTGGGGTGGGCTAAAATGAACTAAAACAGAAGAACACTTAATTATTGCAACATTTGTCAATTTTTAAAATTGTGAAGTCCCCTGCAAGTTAACTACTTTCCCTTTTCAAATCCATCTTTCCAAGCATTCCTTTTTTTTTTTTTTTTTCCTGTGGCCTGGAGAGACAAGAATTACAATTAATTCAAGATTTAAGAATTGTGAATGAAAAGAAAAACAGTAATTCTAGCTTTGCTTGAATTAACTACTTGGAAGCAGAAATAGCCACACATTACAATGTGTTATCAACATCTATTTCTAGGTTTGAGAAAAGACAAGGGTAAAGAAAATCCTAAAACTAACCACCTGCATTTCTAAAATCACTTAGAAAACAAAAAGGGTTATTATTGGATGCCTGCTAAATTGTTATTCTTTTACTTCTGGACTGAAACTTCAGGACATCTACTTTGTGGAGTAGAGTCACAGGCTACACTGAAATCAAGTGCTGAAAACCAGCAACAACATGTTGCCTACTAGATAAAAAAAAAAAGATGCTTTTGAAATGTGATACAAGTGCTAACCTGCAATATATTTCTGCTACATACACTGAGTAAATACAAGAAAGCAAACAAAAATTTCACCCAAGTTATGTAGAAAGAACCCAACTAAGGAAAGTTGAAACTGTACCTGAAAGAAAAGCCAGTTTTTTCTTCAGAATGGGTAATATTACTGACGCTTCCATTCTATTTCAGGTAATTTTCACAGCTCTGAAACACAAGAAGTTGAAGTTGTAAAGCAGGGGTAACAAATCAAGGTGTTTCACTAGAGAGCACTCTAGCCAAAGCACTTGTGCTCCTCTGAAGAAAGTACAAAACAGAATCCGCAGTACTGTTAGAAAAACAAATCACCTACTTGCTTGGTCATTCAGACGTAAAACAGAACATGTAAATACAACTAGTGCTCTCATCTACGTCATCATAGTCCATTCTACATCACCAGGAATATTACTATGAAATACCTTTTGCCCCACTAGTATCAGGATGCCATCATTACCCCGCCATTAGTAGATCTCCAATTAAAGAAAAAAAATCTAACAGTCAAAATAAGCAAGTCTAACCTACAGATGGAAATGCTTTTTGCTCCTTTTGTCCCCAAATCCCTTCCTTTGTACAACTTTGTGCAAAAAAATGCAGTTCGTTGTGATTAAACATTGGTGTTCCATTGACTATGAACAGGATGTCAGCACTGCAACCTCCTTCCTCCTCCAGGTGCACAAAGCAGCAACTCACACCCGGGAGTATTCCTGAGGTCATGTTTTTGCTACACCCCAGAGCACTGCATACAGCACTTTCCTGGTAACAAACTTCACCTGAGTCACAGCAGTAACACCCTCCCATTCCTCCTGCACCAAGATCAGCATCATAGTTTTCAGATTCAATTATTCACCCCAATTAGACAAACTTTCAAGAGAAAAGCCTTTAAGAAAACAGGTAAAACCCAACTATGAAAGAGTTGAGACAACCCACTCATATTAGACAAGAAAAAAATCACCAAAACAAACATACTGCTTCTTCAGAAACTGGTTTCATACTGAAGAACTACTTTTTTCCCCTATTAGTAAGTGTCACAAAAATGACATGCAAGTTACTCAGCCCATGACATTAATTTGTAGTTGAAAACACTTTGAGAAACATTTCCTTTACTGGTCATAAGTTGGTAACTGTTGTACTTAGTTTACTCATTCAGAAACAAAACTCAAAGTGTTTAAGTAAACATATACTTCTGCTGTTGCAGAATACAATCAAGAATTACATAGAGGTTATGTATTAGAAGTGGCTCTACTGATGAATGTCTGCTAAACAGTTGCATGAAATGATAAGTTTTAGTGATAACATCCCAAGGCATGCATTTGAAACAATCCAGTACAGCTAAGAGATTATATGTGTGTATATATATATATATATACACACACACACACACACACACACACACATATATATATATATATATACACACACACACACACACACACACATATATATATATATCCAGTAAAAGATACAATTAAAGCAAGGAAATAAAAGCATAGAAAAATGAAAAAACATTGGCAGATTACTAAATTCTGCTGCTTAACTTACTCAATTGTAAAGAGCAGGAGCCAGTCCTGAACATTAAGATGTAATACTGACAGACACATCAAATGCAGTGAGTCTACATAAATAAAAAGAATGACTTTGATGCAGACTGACTAGCGCCTCAGCCATTCAAAAAACTGCAGCCTGAGCACCGGCAAATGACAAGCAGCAAAAGAACAGAAGTCTTTCAGAAAATGAAGTTCTGTAGGATGCTGAAAGGATACAAAATATTAAGGAAAAAAATTAATATACTCGTTAAATGTGAAAATATGAATACACAAAGAATCATGGCTGCATTTTTTTTTTTTTTAATATACAAAAAATGACCAAATCCTCTTGGAGACTTAAATTAGCTTAAATTTTAACATGAGATTTCAAGAATCATTGGATATGTGCAAAAGACATGTCAAGGGGTTTATATCAACAAATAACATTTATACATTTGCACACATTGGGCTACTACTAGCCACCTTCCATTGAGTTTTGTTTTGATTCAAAGTGCTATGTGCAGATGGAGATTAGTTCCTAGAAAATTTCTCTGGCCTCTCCTTTCTTTTCTCGTGTTCAAAAACCTGACAATTTACTACTTCATACACTTCTGTCTCTTAATCTATATTTGCAGATTAGAATATGGTATCATTATATTGATACCATATAATGTCAGACTCCTTTCTGGGCTTGTACCACTTACTTGGTACTGCTCAACACCAAGCAAAATAGTGATACTATATGGAAGCAACAAACGACTTGGTCAAAGAACATTTTACCACACTTTCAGCCTGGAAGAACTACCACCCATTCTCTTTAACAAAAATAAAAATATTCACTATCTTCTAATTACATAGGAGTCAATAAGCACAGCAACACAACATAGTTATCATGCACTTGTAGTCCACCTCTAGTCTCATGCTGAACTCCAGGCAAGTCACACATTTCTATCAACCACTAGATAAACGTCTTCCAGAAGTAATGTGTGGACTTACTGCCCTAACTTTTTAAGCACATATGAAAAACAAAGAAGAGAGACCCAGGAAAAAAAAGTAGAATGCCAGTCAAGGAGGAAGCTTAATGAATCCTTCATTTTATCGAGGTGTCCCCCCTCAGGCAGCATCGAAAGTGCAATTGTTATTTTATTATCAACTCATACAGTGTAACTCATGATCATCAATTGAGTGGGAAAGTTCTTATTTGCAGTAGCTAAAAGAATAAAGTAAGACCCAGAGCTCCTAAGCATTTCTTATTTTAAGGAACATATGAAATTAGCTCATAATCCTTACATGATTTAGTTCATTTCCTTCTCGTACACCTTAAGAAGGATGGAAAAAAAAAAAAACTGAGGTTAGTATTGGTTATTTTTACATCCCCACGTGAAAAATCTCTGAAATTTATGAAGAAACATATCCCCACTCCTGTAAAACTCAGAAGTGAGCTAAATCCTGATTCAGGATTCTTATGGGGTTGGGCTTTTGGAGAGGGCTGCTGGCAGGTTATTTCATGGCTGTTTGAGTGTTGTAGGTATTGGGGGTTTTTTTGTTTGTTTGTCTGTTTTTTTGTTTGTTTGTTTTTGTTTTTAAGATTCCACTTTGTCTTGAAAGAAACATTTCCCTAAAGGGAATTAGTTCCAGGAAAATAAACTGAACAAATCAAAGAAATTTTAAGTGTACTTCTGCCCTCCCACCTTCCTCAAATAAACACTTACATAAGCGTTACATTACACAATTTAACCTTACACATGGTACAATACGTATAACACTGGTGTGTTATTGGCATCAGTTTCTGGCAAGTAACCCAGGTCCCTACCACAGCAGGCAGACCAGCAGGCTACCCGTTCTAGGAGAGGGAGCTGAGCTGTTCCCACAGTGTTGGCAAAGCCACAGCGTGAAAGAAAGGAAAGCCCAGAGCAGCCTTCAGCATCTTGCTTGGTTCCTTTGCGACCAAAGTGAGAACAGCTCCTGGAGAAAGCTTTGCAGTACCAACCTACAAGGACAACATTTTGTGAATATTAGTGGATTCACCCTTCAAGACATTCCATCACACCTTATTTATGACTAAGTCTTTAGAAAACTTCAGCATGAGAGAGGCTCATCAGGAAAGCAATATTTTGTATTTAGGTGCAGCCCTTTAACTCCTCTTAGTCTAAAACCAAAGGGAGTCAGTAGGCATCAATTTCTGCTCAGACTGCTACTATTGCCCTACAGCTGGTGTAAATACAACCTGCAGACCACTTCTGAGAAGTAAACACCAGACACAGAAGATACCAGCAAAGCTGAGAGGAATCTGTGGTCTCCATAAACTGCAGTTAATAAATGCCTGAACCTACCTTGCCCCACTCCTCAACCCCTTAAAAGTGATCTCCCATATTTACAAAAAGAATCAACTCCTATGAAGAAAAAGGTAAACCTAATTCTGCACAAAAAAATACCAAATTCAAGATAGGTCCCAGAAAAAAAGAGCCCAAAATTATTTTTTATTTTCTTTAATTCAAAGCACAAGGCTTTAGATTGAGATCTGGAGCTCTGTCTGGGTACTTGTATATTCATGTGCACGAATAGAACTTTTTCCTTGGGGAAAAAAAAAGTTAACAGAATCCAGATTGTAAGTGATCTAGAGGAAGTGGGGAAAGAAAAAAGAACGAACAAAACTTCAATCAGGGCACCCGAGGTAAAATACAGTAAATTTTCCTTTTCTTGATGAAACAATGAGTTCATTGCCAACAAAAAACCCACTGACTTTTTTTTTTTTTTTAAACTAAGAAACAGAAATAACACTTTTTTGTCCTCCCTCCCTGCTCTAGTGTTCATTACCACCCCTTAGTGCCAATTTCCCTACTTAAGTGACTTTGTTATTTATGTGTATAAAACACTTCCCACACTAGAGAAGGAAGCAAACAGAAATTCTGTCTTTCAGGAAACTGCATCTCAGTGCAGCTTGCACTTTAAACAATTACTCAGATAAGAACCCTATTAAATCCTCCTGTATGCTGCAGACAAAAATCTGTGGGCCGTTACACTAAACACTAAACTCAAGAATGACTCCAGAAATCATTTCTGCCTTTCTATTAGAAGCTAAACCATGCACGTAGCTAAATAGCTTTAATAGTATTCTTTTTTTCTTTCAGATGTGGAACATGCACCTCGTAAGGATTTTTCCTTTTTCACCTTAAGTTATACTTCAAAGTTACTACAAATTGATTTTATTATAATCAAGAATGAAAGCAAACTTCCACACTCACTTCATAATCATAACACCTTCACGTATAAAAGTGTTAACTTACTGACTCCAGTGAGCAACTTTTTTTGCTGTTAGTAAAACACAAATTTCACTGCATGGTTTTCATTTCTCACAATATTGGCAGTGTTCATGGATCAAAATAGTTCTTTTGTTCCATATT
Organism: Centrocercus urophasianus; assembly: GCF_019232065.1. Classification (NCBI taxonomy): domain Eukaryota; kingdom Metazoa; phylum Chordata; class Aves; order Galliformes; family Phasianidae; genus Centrocercus; species Centrocercus urophasianus. The sequence goes on along the minus strand of NW_024884756.1, from coordinate 14,598,117 downwards.
TCCTGTAACCAAAGGAAATATTCTGTTCATTGAGAGTGAAGGGAGGTGAGTCAGAACTGTAATTTAAACACCTGCCCTTTGTTCCAGAAACTCCTGAAGTTTGCAGTTACCCCTCTTCTATGAGAGTTCTGACATGCTCTATCCAGAAGAAAACTCTACAGCAGGCTGTCTGAACACACCAGAAAAAAAAAAGTCTTTAGGATTAAAGAAAAGTTTACTGCCTCTCACTATCTTTAACACTCCAGAGAATCTCAGGGTGAATGAAACTAAATGCTATTTCTCTACTGGAAAGAAACAATTTTAAGAGATCCTGTGTTTACTTTGCACTGACAGCATTCAAAGGTACACTAATAAGCAAAATCACATGCAAGTATACTTAATCCTGTAAATAACTAACTTGTTTGGAAGACAACATGACGGTCCTAAACTGACCATCAAGCTCTCGATTTAGAATAAGGAAGGTCAGGAAAGAATTATGCGATTTCAACACTATAATGGTGTCTAGCTGGAAGAAACAAGTCTATCATCAATTCAATTTTAAAAAAAAGCATTTGACCTTAAAGAAAAAAAAAAAGCAAGAGAGGAAAAATAATAACACGAGAAAACTGAAAAGAAGAGATTTCACTTATAGAAAGTGAACTTCTACAACAGGCTGAATTTCATCACACTAATTTTATAACCTCAAGTGTTATAGATAACAAAACAAGTTAAAAAGATTAAATACATTTGCTGTAGGTCAGAAACAATTCAGAGTGCTGCATGCCCACCTCCAATCTGCTTGAGATGTAGTATTTTTATTGGCTCTATTATAAAATTTCTGGATATAGAAAACATGCTAGAAATGAAATAACTACAGCGAAGAACTCACTGATCTTGTTTTGAATTACCATGGCTTTCAGGTTTTTAAAGCAATATACCTGTGTTTATCTTCAGCTATGTATTTGCTTTTTCAGAATATTTGCACAGAAATACTGGAAGATCAAATATTTCAGTCTGTACTCCCATGCAAAATCAAATCAAATGACTAGGCAGGCTGCATCCCCTACCATTTCTGAGCTCTGGCAAAAGTCATGCTGTTTGATCCAGGACAATTTGAAATTCTAAAAATACTTTCTAAAAAAAAAAAAAAAAAAAAAAAAAAAAAAAAAAAAAAAACCACAGTAAAATAAAACTACAGAAAGCACTCAAAAATAAAAGCTGTGTGAAATGCAAAGTCAAAATGCGTAATTCCTGATGAAGATATCATCTGCATTTTCTACTGTATGTCTTCAGTTTCATACAATAAAATTAACTAAATAAGAAATTACCAGATGCTGTTAAAAATCATTTGAAAAGTCTATTAAGAAGGCAGATGAAGTCCACGAGCTTGCACTGACTAGGTGATTGGAAGTAAGATGCCCTGAACACGCTAGAGAACCTGACTGCAATTAACATGCTTTCTCTCTAAGCAATCCAGTGGGAGCCACAATCAAAATGAACTCAGGATCAGGAAGAATTATTACATACACAGTTATAGAATCAAAGAATCATTAAGGCTGGAAAAGGCCTTTAAGATCAACTAGTGAAGTGGCCCACCCACATCAAATACTGCCCACTACACAACATCCGTAAATACTAAACCTACCCTTTCCTTAATCCTCTCCAAAGACAGTGACTCAACAACTTTCCCAGGCAGCCTGTTCTAATACCTCACCACTCTTTCAGAGAAGTTTTTCCTAATATCCAGCCTGAACTTTGCATGGCGCAACTTGAGGGCAATCCCTCTCATCCTATCACTGTCACCTGGAAAAAATGGCTGACCATTTCCTCACCACAACCTCCTTTTAAGTTGCTGTGAAGGGCAAGTTTCCTCTGAACTTTCCATTCTCCTCAGCCCACTCCTCATAAGACTCATGCTCCCAATCCTTCACTAACTTCATCGCCCTTATCTCAACATACTCCAGGGCCTCGATGTCTTCTTTTTGAGGGGTCTAATTGCTCAAATTCATTAGATTTGAAGCTCAAAGTAGATCCTTAAATGAGTGTCTGTTCAGGAGTACCTATTGCAAGTTTCAGAAAACTAGTAATTGCATTATTTTTGTCATGTACCCAGCAATACAGAGTAGCTGATCTGCTAAACACAAGATGAAAGCTCAGAAAAAAAAAAATCTGGTTTCCATTCCTTGTCCTGCTATGAAATATACATATGGCTTTCAGCAAGTCATTTATCCCTTTTAGTCTTCATTCAATCTCTCCATCTGTAAAAGGGAGATGTTATGCATTAGTTCCCTTTTTGCAAGAGCATTGTGATGTTTAATTCATTAATGTTTTGAAGACTTGAGAGAATATAAGGAGCTCCATAGATTTGCCTATAAATAGCCAAGGAGCAGATGGGCAGCTACATTCAAAACTGTAGCAGCTTGCAAGTCCAGACACAAACAATAGCACAAATGACAATAGACATTCTGAAATACTGGAAAAACAAAAAGAAAATAAACCTTGATCATATAGGCTGAAGTTTTGAGCTTTTAAAAATCAACTTCTGAATTGCAAGCCTTCAAAATTAACAACTTCATTCTCTGAAGCCAGCACACAGATGCTAACACCAACCCAAAAGAAGCATTAGCCCAGACAATCTGGATCAGCTTAAAACAACTTCATCCATACACAAAATAAAATCCATATGCAAGACAGAAAAAGCTAAATATCAGAGTTACCATAGATCATTATTTTATCTTCCACTAAAGCTACATTAAAGTTATGGGATAGTGGCAGAGAGAACACAAGAGGATTTCCCCCACTACACCCCAGGGGAATTTGAGAAGCACACTAAAACCAACCAGAAAGGGGGAAAAAAAGCTGTAAACATTCAATCGTTACCTTTGTTTCTAATCAAAGAGCAAATTGAACTGGGTTGCTCAGCTGGACAGATTCAAAGTAACAATAAAGCTGACAGATGAACATCAGCTTAGGTACTCAAAAGCAGATAACCAACACATTAGGAGCATCATTTTTTTAGTGTTAGAAGACCTTGAACAAAATAGTTAAAAAAACCACAAACTTTATGTTGCACCTATTTTCAAATTGTACATGAAGAAAATACCCCTAATCTTCCTTAAAAATGATCATTCATACCAAAGGATTAAGAAAATAAAAAGTATGGACTGATGAGAGTTCATCAATATACAAGTTCATTTGTAAAATGCAACTATACAATGTCAGTTCTATTAAACATGTGTGATTAGTACTCTTAACTCAGCAACTTGTGAATTGCAACAGCAGGTCAGTGTAGCTTGAAAAACATATCCAACTTCTGGATAAACATTCTGTCAACAGTGTGCAAAGCTACCATCCAAAGGCATATCAGCACAGCCTTATCAAATTTCAGCCTGGAAAGTGTACTCAATTTCTCCTGTCCTTTTTTTTCCATCTGGATAATCAAGTCCTAACTTGTAGACATGGTCATTCATCTAACAATCAAATTTGAAAGTGCTGTCTTGGATAACTACCTCCTCTATTTAATCCATCTTTGGTATTCAATTCCCATGCCCCTTCCTTCTCCGTCCCCTGCCCCCCCCCCCCCCCCCCCCCCAAATATACGGAAAGCAGCGAAATAAATGATGAGTGGCAAAAAGAAATGATGAGCAACTTAATGAAAAGGGAGCAAGCAAATGGAAATCAAGACAATGATTTTTTTCGGGCAGCTATGCTACCCGAAAAGAAAAAGGCATTGTACTCTTAAGTTTTAACTTCGATCTCAGTCAACCATTCATTTCACAGAACAAGTGCTTTTCTTCAGACTTACAGCAAATGTCAGAGCAAAAGAGAAGCAAGAGAATAGAAACAGTACAGCTAGCTAATAACCCACACTCGCAACACAGGATACCTGCACCCCAGGCTTCTCACACAAGGGCAGGCACAGGGCTGCAGCAATTAGCACACTCCAGAGGAACAGCACTACTCTGGATTCAAAAGGTCAAGTCCACAGCCAGCAGTCAAACTCCAACCCACAGAAAAGCAGAAGTTTGTAATGATGTCGCAACATGTGATATATGAAATTATTGCTTGCTTCAGTTTCCTAACCTTTCCAGCCCCAGGCCTAGCCAAACATACTGTATATGCTAAGTTACAGCAGTATCCAAGCAGCTTTAAGCTAACAAAGGAGAGAAAGTGCTTGTCAGGTTTCGTATGGATCCCTTATTTCCTCTCCTGCCCATCTACAGAGAGTAAACAACAGGGCTTTCCATAGAACTCCATAACCTCCCTTTCAGGATGCTAGCACAGACAGCAGCAGAATCTGATTGAGCTTACTGCCTCCCTCGCAACAGGCAGCCAAAGCATTTGCAAGGAGCTGCAGTCATCTGGAAGAATCCCAGCTCACTTCAGAGCACTGAGTGACCACTGCATAAGCAAAATGATGCAATATGGGAGGTGGCTTCTTACACCCCTTTGCTATTTGAACATAATAATAAGTCAATAAGTCAACTGAAATACAATGTTCAAAGCACAGCACAAAAATTTTCTTCCTCATGATGCTTCCCTAACATCCATTAAAAAAAATAACAGGTTCAGCTCTTAAAATGTACTTAGTTGCAAATCATGCAGAAGCAACACAAATCAGACTGCAAATACTTGTAACTGAAACAATCTCAGTTTAACTTAACAAAAAAAATACTGAATAATAAAGTGAGATACACCTCCCTCCTTACTTCCTCTACTGAAGGAAAAAAAATAAGCCACACCACAACAGTCAGAAGCTTGCACAAAAGAATTGGGCAAAATAAGTCCCTTATCACCAATACTTTAAAGAATTGGCCAAAACCAGTTCATGATGAAAGACTGTAGAGATCTCTTACGCCTTTGGTAGTTTATAAAACTAAGTAGACAGTAGGAGAAAAGGGACTGGACAATTCCATAAGCAGCCAAATCAAAAGATGAAGTCAAGGGACAAACAGCTGCACTGATGAGTGCAACTGTTGGCAGTTCAGAGTAAGTGGAAAATAACTTTCCTCTGGGGTGCCAGATTAGAACTTCTTGTTCCTTTTATAACATTTATATAAGAAAACAATCTAGTTCTACAACCTCAGAACAATACACATACTTGGCATTGATTATGAGTTCATGTGGCTCAGTCCCTCACAATCATTTCTCAGGACAGTATGACACTATAATTGCACAGAAACAAAAAGAAACACTCTTCTCAACTAAAAGCCAGAAAGAGTCTGGGGCAGAGGCCAATAAGTTGTTTGAGAAGAAAGTCGAGTGGAGAACACAGAAGTACTGCAGAAAAAAATTTATTCTTTTAAGGTGGAGAAAATTGACCCAAAACAAATCACTAACAGTGAGACTATTTACAAATCTCTTAAACTGAGTTTAATATCTGACAAATTAAATTCCCAGTTAAGGAAAAAGACTGTGTGTGGGCTTTGAACCATCTTGAACAGTTGCCTCTGTATTTAAAAGTAAGGTAGTGTCACATACCTCAACTCACTGCAGAGCACACAGATTAGACACAAAGAGGATAATAATTTAAATCCCTGCATAAGAAATAAGCAATTTGAGAACTTTGCTAATCTTAACCAAACAGGAAAGCAGAAAACTGAGATGTTCCAGATCCGGGCCATAAAGAGCACATTTTCAAGTTCACAGTGTTCAGAACAACAGAGATGCATTGCAACACAAAATAACCATGCTGCCCTTTAAATACTGTGCATGAAAGAAATAAATCTCTCAACTTGTAGGGCTGTCTTCAGTTTCTGTGCTCACGTGAAAAATCCTGAACATTTCGGCTCCAAACCACAATCAAATCAGCCAGAGCAACCACCTGCAGTAACCACAGCACTGCTCATCCTCACAGTAAAAGATACAACATTATATATGGCAGTAGAACTAAGTGGTTCTAGAGAGAGGCTTTAGAGAAAAAAAATAAAGCTTTAAACCGCTATATGGATTATCTTGTACGAATGTGCTATGCCTTTGCATTTCACACTGATGCTATTTTCTAGGGCTCAATTAGAACATTACATGAAAGAATCAGCAAACACTATGCCAGCCCTGGAGGCTGGCAGCACTGCCTGCGGCAATGGGGTTGGAGCTTGATGATCTTTGAGGTCCCTTCCAACCTAAGCCATTCTATGATTCCACAATATGATTTGGAGCATACAGACTAGAAACCAGAGTGTTCAACAACACCTAAAAGCAGATAAGCCATGGCACCTTTCATTTATATATTATGTCAGTCTCAAAACTCTCTCTTAAGAATGGTCATTTATTTTCTCAAGTTCAAACACATACATAATACATTAACATCAAATCAATCTATTTTATTCAGGCAACACTTTTTTTTTTGTCCGGCCTACATTCATCATCTCATGATATCTTTCTAAGAACACATCTCTGCGGTGCTGGAATTTAGCTTGGCATGTGTCTACATTTAGCTCCCCTGAATTACTGCTTCCATGAAGCTCTAAGTCACACCATCATCTCTTAACTAATTTCCTTTGGGTGTTCTGTCCCAGTGTTCCAAATTTTACTTGGTCCTAGAAAAGGCTGCAAACTTAGAAACAGGAAGGCAACACTCCATATTCATTTTCACTTGCCTCCCTGTTGAATTTAGAGCCTCCTGTAAGGAGATTTTCATTTGAAAATCTCTCATTCCCAGTCTAAAAATATACAAATCCTTGCCAGTGGATTTTTCTGCCTGTTCACTCAAGGTGTTCAAGTCTTATTTCTCTTGTGTACATAAGCTTATCAAGACCAGAACAGCAACAATTTCTTTCGCCGCTTTTAGAACTTCTTCCTTACTCTCACCTACAATCACGGCACTCTTCAGACCTTGCTCAACCCCAGTCTTAGATGGAAAGCATCATCCACGCAATTGAGAACACTGCTGCAGGAGATACTATGTGAAACACTGTAACACAAACCAAACTGCAGAACACAGTTTCAGTATCAGAAGCTTCCCTTTTGTCATACTAGGTTTTGAAGGTTTTACAATGTGACAAGATGGACAAGAAAAGTAGGTGAGTTCAAGAGGATACCAGCAACAATTTAAGTACGCCTGTACAACAGGAGCTTCAAGGATACTTCTGAAGGCAGTGTATTCACCAGCTTCATGACACCCAAATAAATCACAGAAAGATTTGTGCAATCTTAGTTTTGGAACAGATCAGTCTTACCATTCGTACTGGAACACAACACTTTCTGTTCAGGGTTAGAAGTGCAGCTCTAAAGTCCAGACTCTGCAAATCTAGATTAAGAACAGTCTGTATTTTTTTATTTTTATTTTTTAAGAAATTAATACTCATCCTATAACTTCATTGCTTGGAAACTGACAGCAGGGCTTTAATATAAAGCTACATGATAAGGGAACTACTTTTCCAGTATACATTCACAAATACTTGCAAAACTAAGTATTCAAGTTCCTGGGACAGCAGGAATCCTGCATTTTCTACCAAAACATATGGTAGACATCAACATTGTTTATAATTAGCAGGCAATGCTCCTGAGGCAGCACCGGAAGCAGTGGGAAAGTAACAAGATCCAGAATCCTCACAGTTCACTTTCAGGCAGAGGTAATCTACACTGAGCTTTTAGCTAAAGGAAAAAAGCTTTTGTGAAAAGATGAAGGTATTCCTATGAAGTAAGCCAAACACTGCTCTTTTTTTTTTTTAAAAAAAAAAAAAAAGTGAATTAGAATTTGAACTCAAGATGGAAAAAGTCCCCATCCGTATTAGGAAAATGCAGGATTAAAAGATAAGCATCAAATGAAAAGCCTCAGCAAATTCTTTAAGACTTGTAGGAGACCTTGCAGTGGTGATTAAATACCACCCAACAGTAAAACCCAACAACTCACACCTGTGTTTACAGTATTACTAAATACCTTTCACAGGTTATACAGCTAACTAAGCTGCAGCAGTCATTACAACACTCTCCCACAAAAGACGCTCTAAATTCATCAAGAGTGGTATTACCAGAAGATTGCCAGAGAGACAAATAAACCAAAAAGATGGAGAGAAGGCAAGAGTACATACCTTCAGATCAGGTATGAAGGTATCAACAGCAAATGCTGAAGAGACCTGGGAAGATGTGCTGTGAGAGTTCAGAGACATCATTCCCTAACACTATACTCACCCAGGGGAGGCTTCACCCATTTGATTTGGAGCTACCCACTGAAAAATAGTGCATATTTCCTGACTACTCATCATCCCTCCTCCTCCTCTAGCCTACAGACTTGGCCAGTTGCGTAGCATCACGATTAAGCTCACCACTGACGCATTTTGTCTATTCCACATGTATGTCCCATTCCCTCCCTCATGTCTCTCCCAAACAGCAGCAAGCTGATGCTGACCTGAAACTGATCTGATACATTTTCTTGCACGCTGTTAGAAAACAGCAATCAACACCAAAACTGTATATGTTTTCCCTGTTAGCATAAGCTACACTGAGAAATGCGATTCCACACCTAGTTTATAACTACAACTAATAACTCAGGAGACATCAGGGCACTGTTTCTTATCAGACAGCAACAATTTTCTCAGCTTGTTTTTCCCTCCCTCAGAAAAAATGATGATTCAGATATCTAAACTGCAAATAAGACATTAACTATTGTTACTTCAGGAAAAAAAAACTGTTGGCCGAGATGATTTTTATACAATTCTCCAAGAAGCAACAACTTATGATGGAACAAATAGTGCAAAACTCCCAAACCCATCACTGAGAGCACTGGAATTATCTCTAGGTTTCTTTGCTTTTGACCACGAAACAAAGAAGGATCAGCACTCTTCAGGAAAGCACAGGCCTCTCTGACCATGCTTCTGTTCTTAAGTCCACCATCCCATTACCTTCATTAAGTTGACAACAAAATGGTTGATAGGGACAACAAGATCAAGATTGTAAAAATGCATAAACTCAAAATATGAGAGCCCTTACATGAGACACCAACTGTTCCTGGAATATAATCACTGTACTTGTGATTTACTGTGCACTAAACCTTAACAGACAGTATCACCAAATGGGGAAAGGAGGAAAAAAAAATAACAAAACAAACAGTGCTTCTTCATCACAAGGAATTTAAATGAGTGAACAAAGTCAGCATCCAATCATTTGGATAACGCAGACACTGCAATACCAGGAACGCAAAGGGCCACTATTTCCTTTGGGACAGAGATGAAAGAGCCACTTACAAGAGCAGCCGCTGATACCAATCCACATAAGCATCGCCAATTGTGCTCACTGTAAGAAACGCACCAAATTAAAAAAAAAAAAAAAAAAAAAGACATACCACAGCAACAATCTGCTTCACTCTTAAATAGTTGCTTCTGCACAGGGATACACGACACGTTAAAGCACTTCAGAAAATATCTCCTACCAACAACTGTCTGCCTGAAAGGCTCTACGAACGGGCAGCACGAGACGCTACAATCACGGGGAGAGCAAAGCCAGACACCATCAGACAATGGACCTGTCAAAAATCAAAGAAATGGCAACCGGGGCCGCGAGCAGCCCGTGCCGCAGCCGTGAATCAGCTCTACCGAACCAGCAGCGCTTCCACGCGCGGCGCCCGGCACGAGGCAGTGCTGGTACCAGGGCTGCTCCCGCTGACCCGCTCCGGGCAGCCCCGAGAGGCCGGGCGCTCCCGCACAAAGGCAGGCCCCGGCCGCCCCCCCGCAGCGGCCACGTCCGTAGCGGCGGCACGGACAAAGACCGGACCTGTTGCGCCAGCTCCCCCGGGCGACGGAGCTCTGCCCCGCCGGGGCTGCCCCGCGAGGCCGGGACACCGCGCCACTCCGCGCCCCGGCCGGGCGACACCCGACGGAGCGGAGCACCCGCGGCCGCCAGGGAACAAAGCGCGGCCAGGCCGCCGAGCCTGCGCGGTGCTCGGGGCCGGGGCCGCGGCATGGGGAGAGCCCCTGCGGGCGCGTACTCACCGGGCTGCGGCGCTCCGGGTGCCCGGGCGTGCAGGGCGGACACGGGGCGGAGTCGGGTCCCGCCCGCTCCGGCCGGGCTGCGGCGGCCGCCCCGGCGAGGGCTCCGACCCCTCCCCCGCCGGCAAGGAGACGGCGGCCACGGGCCGCCGACCCGCCTCCGCCCGCGCCTGGGCTCCCTCCTGCGGGACACGCAAACGACCTCCTCTCTCCCTCCGTCGGAGCCCCCGCGGCAGCTGCGCGGGATCCGGCCCGGCCGGGAGACGGCAACGAGAAGCCCCACCCCGCCGGGAGACAATGCGCGGCCGCCGCCCCGCTAGGGGGTGCCGCGCCGCCGGCCTGCAGCCCGCCCCTCCCAGCTGGGGTCCGGGCTCGTGCCGCGCTCGGCGCCGCCGCGATGGGGCTGCTCGAGCTCCAGCAGCAGCGCTTCTCTGAAAAACGCGTCCACTGCGTAAACGAGTGGCTGTAAGGCGCGCAGGCCTTGCTTGCCAGTGACTCTGTAACTATCCGGTCTGCAGACAGAGTGCTGAGCACGTGTTTAATTAAAGGCAAACTGACTGCAGGTGGAACTGATCAGTAGTAATGTCCTGAACAGATGTGTTATCGACTACTTCCACCTGTGGCCCTTTGACACTGATCTCAATAACCACACAACTAATAACTTCTTTGCCCTAGATCATAGCTGATAACTTCCCATCCTTATCCAGCTTTGGACAAACATCCTGACACTGTTAAGCAAGGCTAAAACAATACTAGTGAAAATGTGAAGTCTGGAAAGAAACACTGCAAAGAAAACCAGCCCACGCTCTGCTCTCACTTTCCACCTAACTGCCCAAGGTCAGGTTGCTATCAGTCTTAACGCTGCAGCTGAACCCATTGTTTCTGGACTATATAATGGCACTTAATAGCAAAAAGAAAGTGGCAAACTATTGTAACAGGCATTTTACTTTTACTATTTGCAGAATGACTGAATATAACTTACTATATCCCACTCCAAACACAAGAACTGTCTCAGAGGCTACAGCTGCTTGGTTTCTCTCCTCTAAACAGCTTTGTGGAAGCCCAGCTTTCCTACCAGCCCACAGCTGCCTGTGGTAGGACTTCATGGGCAGAGCATGGCTATCACACTGACCTCACACATCCCTCCTCTCAGCAGCACAGCCCCTCTGATGCCCAAGAGCTAAAAACAGAGAGTTATCAGTAGTATATTCAGAGGTGATCAAAGAGACAGGACTCATCAGCCTGCTTTTCTGAATCTCTCTTTTCTGGAAGAATGTTTGCAACAGCAAAACAAAAGGAACAACAACAAACAAACATCAGAGCCCGGATGAATGTACTTTGAGCTGTGGATCACAACAGGTAAACCCTTTATGGATAGTAATGAGCATAGAGAGCAGATGGGTTTCCTTGTTGGAAGCAAGGAGCGAGGATCTTGCCCACAGTGTCAGCACATTGAACCCTCAGCCTCAGTTTCAAGTTTCTGCAGCAGCAGCCAAGATCTGAGTGCGGTCTCAACAAAATAAGATTCCAGATATAAGGAATCTTATACTAATTGGCTTGAAATAAAGGAGTAGTTTCCACTATTATTGAAAAACAAATTAGATGGGTGCAGATGCATTGCCGTATTTTCACAGAGGCAGAACCTGAGGCTGCACATCCATTTGCCCAGCTGAATTTTGTGTGCAAAAAATGCATTTGAGAGATCTTTGATTAGAGCTCCTCTTCTTTGTTCCAGGAGCCACAGAGAATCACATGTGGTACACACACACTATTTTGAGAAGAGAGCCCAACCAAATAGCTGAAGTTTTAGAAGAGGAAAGACCTCTTCTGCGTAGACAAGAAGTAGATAAAATACCTCTAGAGTTTATGAAATATTATAACGCAGCACAGCACAACTTAGTGAGTTATAATAGAATACAGTATGATATGGCACAATACAACTGTAACACAATGGAAAGCACAGCAATGACAGCAGAGCAGCAAGGTCCTAGGCCACAACAAGTGAGTTTGCTCAAAAGCAACAGCCATAGGCATAAAAAATAAAGAAGCTGCCTTACCTTCAAAAGGCTATAGGTACACAAGAATCTCCAGTAAGGTCCCCTCACCACCACTGCCACCACTTAAATGAGGTCTGGGGAGGGCTGGATCCCAGCTGCACCCCCTTTCAGTTACTCAAGTGGATTGCATACACCTGTGCTCCCCTGCATTGGACCCGCCTTCCCACCAGGTGATCAATCATTGGTTCAGACCCTGACTTAGCATTTCCACTACAGTAGCACCGTGTGGTACAGTGCAGTATGATATGGCATGATGTAGTACAATGCGGTACAACATGGTGTGATATGGTACAGGATCGTGTGTTGTGGGTTACAGGTCAGACTCAAAGCGTGATTGTAAAATGGGGTTATACCGGGCTGGCAAACAGCCACTAGTGGGATTTCCCAGGGCTCCTTTTCTGGGGCTGGTCCTCTTAAATGATGTGGTTGCTGCACTCAAACATATACTGAGTACATTTGTGGATGACACTGAATTGACAAGAGCTTTTGGCAGGCAGATCTTGACATAGGCTGGGCAATCACTACCTGTTTGAAATTTAAGTCTCAGATTCTGCATATGGGTTGGACAACCCTGACTATACAAACTGAGTGAGGGACAAGAGTCTGGGGAGCAGCCTGCAGTAACTTTAATGCTTTAAGACAGACCCAATAGTTGCTCTAATCTATGCCATGGCTACAGCTGTGCTAGTTTGAACACAACATGTTGTAACAGGTTTTCTGACTCTCCTTTTCCAGGTGTCCTCTGCTGAGTAATTTGGCAGGATAGAATCTGAGATTAACAATTTTGTTTAAGGTCCTTCTGGAGACCCAGAGGCATAGTTAATGGCTTTTGCTATGTGAACTACCAGTAAAAGGAAATCACGGTGTATTTTTGTACCAAGGATCAATTTGACTAAAAAGAGCCTTCGTATATGTTATTATTTTCCAGCAAGCATGCCAGATTTAACCAACCATGAATAGAAGTAAATAGGCTGAAAACATCCTGAGCCTTGGGAGCTTTGCTGTGTATCAGCACAACAGAGCCTTTGTTACAGGCAGAGCTGTGCTCTCACAATGTAGTCACTGCCTCCAGCTTCAGCTGCTATGCTTCCCGAAAAAACAGCCGCCAAGGAAAACCAAACCAACCCCCACAGGCTTCCAGTGGGCAGCAGCTCCTCACTGTGACAATGGCCCTGGATGCCACCAGGTGTGACAGGACCATCCTGCGCAGCACCCCAGAGCAGCTTTCACAGCTTTGTTCTAGCTCCATGTAGCGCTGCTGGACACAGCCTTGCACCAGGCAGGCTGGAAACCCTCCAGCTGCAAGGATTTACAAGCTAGCTGCTTTGCTTGTTGTTTGCTTCCATATCTCCATGCAGCAGATAGACACTTGTTTTCACGTGTAGCTCGAAAATGGTTGTGAAGGTTAAGTTAGTGTAAACTAGCTAAAGTGGCTAGAGATACAGATTGCAGGCTATAGCAGTTCATAAATTGTGTATATTGTAAATCAGAAAATAATTTTATGCACTGGGATTTGTACAGGCTGGCTCTGATGAACTGAAAATAAAAACTAGAGAGATCCTGTTATGGAGTTTCGTGATCACAACAAGATGGTATCGCTGTATTCAGTAGTGAGCAGCAGACATCTCCTACTTTAAAGCCCTGTGTGTTTGTCATGCAGGCAGAGTCTTGTTGGCAAAACAGTGGGAAAAATCCCTCCTATTTTGATAATCAGTATTGGAAGGCTTGAGAAGTGGAACTGACAGAAACATACGAGCATTAAGTGCACATTCAGAACATCACAGAAACAAACAAAAGATCTAGTACGGGATTGAGTATGTTACTGCTCACTGAATTCCAAAGGTAGCCACATTCACCTGCTAATTAGGACAAAAAAAATTTAATGCCACTTTAAACACAACGAATAGTTCTTAATCCTGAACTGAGGAGAGAGGGGTTTTTTTGTTTTGTTTTGTTTTGTTTTTTTCTCTGAAGCAACTGCAACAAAGCCTTAAGTTGTGCCCTTAGTAGAATCCCAAATTCAAGTCCTGGTAACCCAACAAGTGAGGTTCCATTCAGTGCTCAGAGTGGCTGGCACTCTGCAGAGGAAGCAGGCTTTGAAGGACCTGTGTTTCGTTATGCTCATGCTTACCAAGCAGTGTATCAAACAATCTTGTAAATAGCTGTCTCAAGTTGGTGATAATTTTGAAGTTCCTTGCTGAAATAATTTTTTTTAAAGAAGTGAAAACCTTCATTTTACAAAGGTCTTTGCGTGAGTGACATGTCTCTAATGAGACAGCACTATGAATCTTTGCAAGACTCTGAATAAACTGGTTTTGTGTCTTTTTCCATATGAATTTTTGTGCTGGGGGAAACAATAAAGCATACCCTGATCTTATTGTACCCTTCCAAGTACCATTATAGGCTGTTGGATTATATGTCCTGCAGCAAGCTCTGCAGTGACTTATTACTTTGTCTAATTACTTTTTACTCCCTATAAAATGCTTCATAACTTGTCCATTTCTTTCTGCTGAGGAAGTAAGGGCATTCTTGTAAAAAATAAAAGTGTTAAACCTATATGGCCTGGGTAGGTACCAGAGAAACGTCAGAAGTGTTTCATGGGAAATGAAGCCATCTCTGGTCAGTGTCTTGCTGTACACAGTTCTTGAACACAATTTCCTCAAGGATTTATTTCATTTTGGGAAGGAGAAATAGTTTCTGGTTGTCAGCAGAAGTCTCACCTGAGACTGCATACCATAAGGGGAATGTCTTCCTCTCCACACAGGAAATCTGTCCATAGCTTCAGCTGGAGTCTTTTTGTGCAGTGACAAGGATATGGATCTTGATCCGGTCTGTTCAGAAAGAAGGTACCAAAAGCAGGAGACCAGCATGCCTCAGGTCACCTTTGTGGCTGCTGGGAAGGAGATGAGGACTAACTCACCTGTCAGGTTGTGCCATCCCACTGAGCAGGCTTGGTGAGATGTCTGCACCATGCTCAGGTGATGGTTGGCTCAGTCTGATCAGGGGTTAGTGCTGTGCTGCTTGCTGAATAAAAGGAACTACTGTACTCACCATACAAGGTATCATATGAGGCATAACTACTCTGAAAACATGACTGAAGCACTAACTGTAGAAGTAACAGAGAGAGTGTACTTGTCAGCAGTGCTTTTCAATGACTCCTATACAGAACACCTAATGTTCTGTTTGGACCTCATGTGTCCTTCTGCTTGCACAAGAAAACAGAACAAACAGAGATTTTTCTCATGAGGTTTGATTACATCGTGACTCCCTGCAGCTTGTTTACCCTAGCCGTGGCATTTGCTAGCATTAGCCTGTCAAAAAGACTTCATACAGTACCACCACCTTGTTTTCTTTCAGTTTCAAAGTGAACTATTAGCAGTACATAGCAACATGTCTCTAAGGTAAAGGAGGTTAGATGGGGGTAAAAGTCAGAAATCAAGGAAGAGGTATCCTATACTGCAGTTCGTATTTCATGCAGACCTAGAGAAGGGAGGACAATGAGGGCTTTGTATTTGAGGGCTTTGTATTTGTGTTCGTTCCAGATATTGGACGATTCTGGTTTCTGGCACAGTACTGACCAGGAGGAGTTAACTGCTGTGATCCCAAGAAGAAAAATCTGTGGTTTTGTCCTGGGAGTCTGAATGAGGATCATTTGGAAAGGGAGCAAATTAAAAGGAGAGTCTGCATAATATGTTTTTCTGTAGTGCCTAAGTAACAAATTTGCCTATGTTATAACTGGACATTTATGGATTCAAAATACGTTCCCCATATAGATCCCTCTCCCTTCTTGTATTTCTGACTCTACAAACAGCAGCTGGTTTCCAGGGCATATACTGACACTAATCACAATCGAGGATGAGAAATATGAGCTATTTTTGGAAGCAATAAGCTGGAGCTCCTCACACTGAGAAAACTCATTTCTAGGAGTAGGTGCTGGAGCCAGTTGCAATCATCATGTGTTTGCTAGTCTATGGATGTTCTTACAGATTCTTGACTTTATTATGTTTATTAAGCATTTAAGGAGCCTTAGATATGACCTTTGCTACCAGAGTGGTTATTTTACCAAGATTGAGTGTTGTTACTGGGTTCTGTTCCTCAGCATTTGGTGTTCACCCTGTGCCTTAGAAATGCTCCTCAAGGATAGGATTCAGTGGCTAAAGAAATAATGATTTTACAAATGGAAAGAATTACATCTGTAATTGAGAAGTAACATATTTTGGAAAGTGTGGAAATTATTTTTCATTGCTTCATCAAAATGGCTGTACATGAACTAACGTGTTTTGAAAGAATGGTCTCAAATGTAATTAATAGTGTTGATTCATAACCTTAAAATATTTCTGAAACTTTAGTCAGAATGGTCAGGATTTTCAAACACATCCAGAACACCTCCTAGGCTAACTGTGGGACTTGTTTCTAATCCACAGCAATGTTTTAAAATCCCACTGATCGGTACTTGTTTTGTTCTCGCTTTGCCCAGCTCACAAGCAGCTTGTCACCCTCGGGCTTTCTGTATCAATTCTCTGCACACACACATCAGAGGTCACCGGGAATCAGATGGCAATACTGATCTCACTCACTGGTCACGCACTTTACAAGCAGGCTGTTAAAGTCATTCAGGCCACTTTGAGGATAAGGTACTATTTCAGTGGAATATCAGTAATACTGTCTGATCCAAAGTGCTGATCATTTTCTAGTCTGAGGCAAGGATTTCTCAAGTTTTTCATCTTTACAGTTTTTGGTGTTATACAACAGCTGAAATTTGGATGGAACTGTTGAGTGCTAAATTAGGTACTTGGCACTTTGTCTTCTAGTACATGAACATAATTTCAGAACAGCTCATACTGAGAGATGGGAAAAATAGGGCAGAGAAGAACGAAGTCACACAGCAATCTTTACTTAATAAGGTAACACTTAAAAACTTCCATAAAAAGAAAGATTATCACAGAATGTTGTCCTGCACTGAATTACTGCATGTAACAAAATTCTACAAAGCATGTAACATGCATTTCTGTATGTAAAGAAAGAAAAAGATTAAAAAATTCCTTACAGGGTCATAGCATGTATTACTTTATCAGATAATTGTTCCTAAAGAAAAGGCCGTTACAACCTTCCATATCCTCCCCATGAGCCAGCTTGCAGGTTGAAAAGCCAATGAATTAATTCCTCCTGATAACTTTCAGTGCCACAAACTGTGAGGAAGCTTATCAATGCACACAGACAAAAGACATCTCAGGGAGCACAGCCAGAGGCAGCTCACAGACAGGTATGCAACTCCATTCCTAGGGCAGGGTAGTGCAAGAAAACATTTCTGCACTTACATTATGTATGAAATTTAAAATTGATCTTTAGGAGTGTACACATACTGTGACCATAAGTATTGATGCACTTTATTGCTTCAGTAAGTACTTCATATTTTAAGGAAAGATTGTGCTTTTTTTCACCAAAGGGAGCTGTTTGGGCATTATCCTCCTTCTGCCCAGAGCTGAGCACACAGCAGTGGCCCTGCAGCAGAGCTCCCTCCAGCCGGTGCCCACCATCCACACCTGGCTGGCTGATCTGTTTGACTCCTGCATCCTTTTATGGTGAGCTATTCAGGCTGCTGGGTTTGTCTTCAGGCTGCATGGAAAAGGAACATCTCTTTGCAACATCACACTAAGGCCTTTCAGCAAAACTATGGCTATCGTTCCTTTTCAGGTTTTGCAAATTTGTGTTTTGAGATGAAGAAAGACTTTTATCCTGAATGAAATGGTGACCTGGACTGAAGACTCCTCCAGCTCTGTGCTACTTCAGCAGATGCATTATTTTCTAAGAGATTCAAACTATTTCTGACTTTTATTACTTATTTCTACTTTGCCTTACACTTCAGGATTTTTGAAACATTTGGTTTAAATGAATCAGAAGTATATTCCAAATACAGATGTATTTGAGACAACTCAATAAAGGCAGGGCTGTGGGACTGTTTTCCTTACCCATTTTGCAAAGATTCTGGTTGATTCACATTATTCTATGAAATAATTTTTTTTCATTCATCTTATAAATCTTTTTTCATAACTGATTGTGACCATCTTCTACACTTTACCCACAAGAAAACTTGTCTGTCCTCTGGCTATAATTAGTAACTGAATGCAGACTCCTTTTGGCCTTTTATCCTAAAAACAAATATTTTGTTTCCAGTTTCCTGCCCTATTCATACAGCCATAGAATGGTTTGTGTTGGAAGGAACCTCAAAGATCATCTAGTTTCAACCTCCTGCCACAGGCAGTGTTGCCAACCACTGGACCAAGTATCAGATTGAATTGCTCAGGACCCCATTCAGATTGCCCTTGAATGCCTCCCTGCAGGGATGGAGATCCAAAACCTTTCTGGACAGCCTGTGCCAGCATTCCATTGCCCTCTTTGTGAAAAAAATTCCCCCTGACATCTAATCTAAATCTTCTCTCCTTAAGTTGAAAACCATTCCCCCTTGTCATAAATAGAATCATAGAATCTGTCCTATCATAGAATCTGTCCTATCACTATCTACATCTTTTGAAAGTTGTTTTTCTTCCTGTTTGTAATCTCCCTTTAAATATTGTAAGGCTGCACTGAGGTCTCCCCAGAGACTTCTCTTTTCCAGACTGAACTAGTAGATCTCTCTCAAATTGTCTTCATAGGAGAGGTGCTCCAGCTCACTGATCATCCTTGTAGCCCTCCTCTACCCTCTCCAAAAGCTCCGCATCTTTCCTGTGCTGGGGGCCCCAGACCCAGACACGGTACTCCAAATAGGGCCTCATGAAGGCAGAGTAGAAGGGAGCAGTCACCTTCTTTAACTTACTGGCCACCTGTCTTTTGATGGAGTCCAGGATACAGTTGGCCTTTTAAGCTGCAAGCACACACTACTGGCTCCTGATAAGTGTTTCATTTACCAGGACTCCTAAATCCTTTGGAGCAGATCTACTCTTAAGAAGTTCTTCTGTACACATATCTGGGATTGCCCTGGCCCAAGTGCAACATCTTGCACTTGGCACTGTGGAATCTCGTTAGGTTTACAAGAGTCCAACTTTCAAGTTTGACAGGGTCCCTTTGGATGGCAAAAAAACAAGCAACAACAAAGAACTATAAAAAACTATTACAGTCATTTGAAAAAAAAACTATAAAAATTCAGATTTTTCAGGACTGACAAGAATGATTCGGAGTATTCAATATCTTGACATTACAGCAAACTGTCCTAATACACCTTCCCACTTAAAATTCTTGAGAGTACAGAGTTTGTGCAGTCAGAGGTAGTGTGCTTTAAAACCTTCATTAGGCAAAGCAGGGCACACCTGTTTCACTGGCCTCTGTGCCACACAGGCCATCCATCAATCCTTACCACCTCCTTATGCCTGCTGCTGGCTGCCACCAGCATCAATGCTAGCTCTTCCCCTCAGCCTTCATCATCCTCATCAGCTCACACCAAATCCTTTCTTGGCTTGCTAAAATCAGTCAGAATTTGTAAACTGCATGACAAATCCCCAGACTGCCACATATGACTTTTTTCTTCATTCTTTCTAATTTTCAATTCATTGAAGAAATTAAACTATTTTTGATAGAATAAGAAAGAAAAACCTTTTCATAATTCTTGTTCCAGTCCTGCTAAGACCCACAAATATAATTACTTCTCTTCTATTGACAATCCAAGGTGACTACTCATGCATGTGAAGTTGCTTTTTGAGCAGAATATCTACAGAATTAGAATTGCTGCACTGGATTGCACTTCTTGGATCTGCCAACAAGAAGCCCTGCTTATTTCAGACATTTCCATGACTCCATTAGCAGAGCCATGGTTTAGACTTTAGATCACCTATAAACCGTATAAATACATCAGCAATAGGAAAGATTAAAAATCAGATTTCTAATTACCAGAAGTCCTTTGGAGTAGCACAAAAAGAGCTTTCAGCGGCAGGAAATAGGAGTCAAACCAACAAACCTTCATATTCCCATTACGTGTAAAGCAGACATCAGAGACCAGCCCCAAATTACCCCTCACAGACACAGCTCCATTCCCAGAGCCAGTGTGCTGGATGCTTCCCAGGTCACAGCCACAAATGCACAGCATTTCTGCTTCTCTCACAGAGCACGTCACAGACCCATAGCTTCAAACATTTGCAGCAGCTAATCTGCAGCACAGAAGAAAACAAAAAGCAAAGCAAATGAAAGTCCAGAGTCTTTCTGTTGCTGCTGTAGTTGGTAAAGGACAGCATTTTATTTTGAGGTTAACCCAGATTATACCTCAAATTTTTCAGCCTTTAGTAAGTTTCAAGTTTTTATATTCTGCATATTCATCAATATACTTATTTTTGTCTGTGTCTGCTAGGCATTTTTTTAATTACATTTTCAGGCTTCCTTGGCAGAGCATGCCTCTAAAAGTCACTGATAAACTGCGGTATCTTGAGTGCTGAGCTGCTGCACAATCCCATAAGTATGTAATCTGCATTTCTAATTTCAGGTTTAAATGCAAAAGGAAAGTTTTTTTTCTCAAGGCCTTGCAAAAATCAAAGACTTTCCATTTAAAGAACCTTTTTTTTCTTTTCCCTAAAATGTGCAAAACAGTTGTTGCATTACAAAGATTTTTTTTAATGATACGCTGTTCTCATTTTCACTTACTATTTTACTGGAAATAAATATCATCAATAATGAATTCTATATATATAGTAAAGTGTAAAGAAGTTACACCCAACCACACAAAAACCAAACAGCCTAATAAAAGCAGCTTCTATATTATTAAAAGTATGTTTAAGCTCTACTGATTGGTAAAGGAAACAGGTTGCATGCAATTCAAATACAGGAATCACACTTCCTTTTTCATTCTGTTTACACATAACAAAGCAGAACTGGCACTTACTTGCCAAAGATTTTCACATCTGCTTTGCTGGGGAGGGATGATGTTGCAGTGGTTCTGAAAGCTCAGATATTTGTAAGCTGTTCTGGTGAAAACTCACTTTTTATTGATTTAAAAGCTTTCAGTTGTTCAGTGAAAGCAGGAGGCAGCAAAAACAGTAGCACTGGAGCAAAGGGAAAGAGCAGGTGTGGTCACATTAGTTACGAACTGCATAACAAAATTAGCCTGACTCAATTTTCATTTTGGCTCTTCTGAAAAACAGCTAGGAAAGTCAATACTACAGAAGCATTGTGTAGAGGTTCTTGCTATATTATTTTTTATAAGAACAACAACAACAAAAAAAGAGTAGTTTTAGTGGTGAAAACTTGTTTGCTGGAGAGAGGAAAGTGTGACAATCGGCTTCATGTTGGCAGCTTCCATCCCCAGTAGAGCAGCAGTCAGTACGATAATCCTCCTGTGTGGCATAGGATGATATCACTTTCAATCTGGACCTCAACGTGAGAAGTAGGATAGCAATTCAGAGCCTGGTGCTGATAATTAGGGAGCTGGAGGGACTGATTTATGGGGAAATAACATTGATTAAAACTTGCATTTAGAGCATTTTCCCATAGAGGATCACAACTGCTGTGTTAGTGTTCAACCAGCATTTTCAAAAGCAGGCATTGATGGGTTGCAGGGCTCTGATGGACCCCGGCATTCAGCAGCTTTTTTGAGCAGGTGTCAAACAAAGGCAAAGGCTGCTGAACACTCTTGTGATAAACACTCCACAAGGAAGTGGTGGGGATAGAGCTGAAGCAATAGACATCACACCTGTTTGTGAAAACCCTCCCACAGCCTTTTGCCTTTGTTTCCAGCCAGGTGCTCCTGATTTAAACAGCTCAAGGGCATAAATAAGGGGCAGGAGTGAAGGATCACTGGGGCTGCATAGGCATTACTGGTACTTGAGCAACGTACCTTGGAACCATTAGCAGAAAAACAAGATAAAATGCGCTTTCAGCCACTACTTTGAATGGCACAGCAGTAGATGAAAGAATGCAGAGAGGTAGAAGTGGCTATTGAGAGGGAAACCAGAGGGTACTGCAACTCATAGGGCAGTTGCATCAGCTGCTGGCTGCAGGATCACATCCATCTGAAAGTACATGATGCAATGGGAGAGAAGAATATTACAGAAAGTAGAGATGCAGGGATGTGATTAGATGTGAGATATATCCACACCCTTTAAAAGGGGAGCTTAAGTCACACAGTTTCTATGATCTTACAAAAAATTAAAAAATGAAGAGCAGCTTTACTTGGGATTCCTGATAGTGTCATCATAACACTGTTTGCACTGATTAAGTATCTGAACTTTAAAATAAAGTATTCCTTTTGGGAGCAGCAATGCTGCTGGTAGATTTATGCTGCACATTTCATGCTCCCATGCTTTCCCCTGCTTGTGATCTCTGGACACCAATAAATATCTCCAGCACCTTCCCCCATTCTTACCTTTATTATGCAGAGAGTTGGAGTAGAAATGTTAACAGGGCTGTGAGTGTAGTGCCTGGAATGAAGGGCAGGAAAGGACGTGCTGATGACACCTGGATTAGCAGGTCTCCAGGATCCCAGCCTGGCTGTGTGCAGCTTCTGGGTATACCCAGGTTAGCAGGGGAAGGGGAGTGAGTAAATCCTGATGACTCACAGGGATGGGACAGGATGGATAGGCTGATGACTGTCAGCTACTAAAGGGTGCATAACAAGCATATCCAAAATCAACACATGGATCTCATTGAGAAAAATTGAAAAACTGCAGAACCAACTCAGCAGACTAATCTGCTCCGCTAGCAGAAGGAAGGAAGCAGGATCTGCTACAAAAATAGAAAGGGATTATAGAGTCTTTATGTTGCTTTCCACTACTTCTTCTGTAGAATAAGTAATTTGTATTAAAGAAAATGAAGACATTGCAAAGTACTAAAAAGTAGCCTTGGAGAGCTATAATTTTTCGTTGAGATTGGTCTTTATCCCTTCATGGCTATAGGTGACATAAGCATAAGGCACAAGCACATGACAAGACTAAGTGCTGCTCCTGCTGCCAAATATACAATGCTTTTATTTTGAAATATTCATGTAGGTCATTACTCCAGTGAAGTATATACTTCAGTAATAATTTTCAAATCTCCCAGGTTCTCATCATTTAACCATTGTTAATTATTTGGCAATTACGCTGATGAAAGGTTAAAAATGATCGCAGAGCCATTTCTTCAGTCAGGGAAAGGAGAAACAGTTTTAAATTAAATCCTGCAGTCGGTGCTCAATGGTAATGACATGCTATTTTTATATTATTTGAAGTAAAAGATGATTACCTAGAAACTTCGACATTGGAAAATGGGCTAGAAAAGTATGGTGATCTAAATAACATGTAAGCATACTTGGCTGTGAAATTAGGACATGGAAGAGGCCATTACAGAAATCTGACTTTGCAGTAGGATATCTTGATGAACACCACAATGCAAGACACGCAGTTCTGCTGTCAAGGTCTGTGTGTAAAACAAGCAGAGGCTGTGGATAGGAGAAACTTTGCTTTTGTGAGAAATAACAAGTTATGTTCTCATATAGGAATATATAACTAGGGCTTAATATCAAAATCTGAACTGGAAAACACTTCAGGAAGTACTACATTTAAGAAGATTAGGGAATACAGTCCTCTGTCAGGCTTATCCTGACAGCAAAAAGGGCTGGCTTGATACTTCAGGTATTTCAAATAAAGGGCAGCTTAAATATATACCTGAACCTTGAAAATATAAGCCAAAATGAGCTAATTATTCCCTCTTGTAGGTGACAGATTAACTTAAGTATTAAAACAATATTTCATGGAAGGGGAAGAAGAATCAGAAACAAGGAAATAAGATAGTATACAGTGAATAACCACTCCATCACAGAACAGCAAGTAATTATTTAAATTTCCTCCCTTGTGTTTCCTGCGCTATGCTGTTTTTGTCATCTTACAGAAACACCTCTATCATATTATGGCTGTTGGGGGAACATGCTGCCCATTCTGCTGGGGAGAAAGACCAGTTCCTGGAGCTCTGCAGGTCCCAATGGGCTCTGTGCTGCTCTGATCCCACCACTTGCCTTGGCAAGCAGATATATCTGCTTACTACACACAGAAATATTATACTTGTACCACTGGAACAAGCTGTGCAGCTTGGAGTCCACCTTTTGTTCCTGTCCTCCCACCAGAAGTCCACATCATCCTCCTTGTTCACCCGAGTGAGGGCAGCTCTGCCCTTCAGACCATGGCCATCAGGATTGCATTTGTCTAAAATGAGAAAAGATTGCTGCTGAGGTTCCTGGCTCTTTATTGAAACAGCAAAATGGGAGATAAATGGCTTGACTGAAGCCTTGTAAGAACATCAATTGCAGCGTAGATTAAGGAAGTCAGTTTTGTCATAATAGAAGGCAGAGCTTATCATTACATTTCATTTCTTTTAATGGACAATTTCTGCTGCATTTACAGGAACAGGGCAATTCTTTCTAAGCTGAATTGTGTGTGTGTGTGTATTCCCATATCATTTTAACCAGCCAGAGCTTCAAGGCAGATACACCTGAACCACAACATACCCTTTCTTTTCTCTTGTTTTCATCCCTGCAGAGACCAAACCACTATCTGCTTCCAAGGCAATTATACCTGTCTCCTCAGTTCAGAATGTTAGATAACACAAAATGCCTCAAATCTCTGACAGGTGCTTTTTGGTCCCCTTCCTTCTTCTCAGTGCTCATCAGCTCTAAAGCTGATACATATACACAACTCTTTCCCTCATTCTTCCTGCAGTGAAATAATTGTTCCTCATTATCACATTAGAAAATATTCTTACTTGTAAGATTTTTTGGCTTTTCATGCCATGGTTTGTGGACTTGGTTTTTTGTTTTGTTTTTTAATATACAACATCACTAGAAAAGGAGCACTTTCCTATTTTTATTAGCAGTTTATCTTGGAGATGTTTCTGCTGAAGTTTTTACAGCACTGAATTCATCTGTATGAACGCATGGTTGAAGTCATATTCTAAACAACTCTTCACCAAGAGTACCTGACAAGAGTCTTCAAGGGTGAGATAATTTACTTTAAATGTACCTAATTTATTAAAGTGTACAAAGGAATGAGCCAATAATTCAGGGAAGAATAACCCTGTTAATTCAAATCATCCCATTTTTGACTCTTTGTTATTGTAAATTTGGCATACATGCATCTCTGAAGGTCACCAAACTTTCCAAATTAGCTTGCTGGGAAAGCAGAGGAGACAGAAAGGTAGGAAGTAGCAAAATCCCTTTCCCTACACTGCTGTCCAGCACTGTGAAAGAGGTGCTAAGTGGCAAAAGGGGCTTTTAATCTATTTCTCTCTCCAGCCACATTCTATTCAAACTGCAGTTTCTGCTTGGATCCAAACAGATAAAGCATGACAGTCTTCACTGAATAAAGCAGGGCTGAATTATTTTAAATGCCCACAGGACTTCAGTTACCCTCCTTGACTTTCTGCATCCATGAATGCTGTTGAAAACAGTTGCACTGGTGTGGCTGGAGCAGACTTGCATATCTGCAGCAGGAGATGCATCAACAGCACTGCACTGACCATGGGGTTCAATAAATAACCCACAGCAAAGGCATCACAAGCTCTACAATGCACTGGGGGATCTGACACTGGCATTGTGAGCAGTGAGATGCTTCAACGCATATCTGACCTCAGGAAATTTGGAGTATTTGGGGTTCTATTTTTCTAAAGTCTGATTAGATATCCACATAACAAAAATTAGGAGAAGAATTTATTTGATGCAGTCATTTTATTACTCTATCTTCATAAAATAATATTTTTTTTCCCCAAAGCTAGGACAGTGGGAGGGAAACAATGTGTTCTGATCTCAAGTTGAAAATAAACATTAACAGATAAGATATTGCCATTGAAAGGGTTAAAAATATACATAAGATTTTCTACAGCCTGCAAGGAGTAAACTAACATGCATCAGAAGGCTTGTTAAGCCATATCTGCTAAAGGGAATTATTCTCTAATTTTTCTCTGCGGAAGTATCTCTATTCCTCTGTGATTCAAACTTTACTTCTATTGCACAATTTTTCCTTCACATATTCCTTTTGTTTCCCCACATCTTTTCTCAGATACCTGCTCTCATCAATTCCATATCTATTCTTCTCTGACACGATGTCCTTTCTCCTTTTTTTCTCTCTCCCTAAGCTTCCAGTGTGTCTCTCAGGTCCCTTTAGGAATATCTCATTCTCTGCTCTCTGCCTTTGTGCCTCACCTAAATCTCCTTCCTTAGGTGGCAGCACTCTTGTTAGCTGGCAGGGAGGCACAACACACTGATGATAAGTGGAACTCACGTGTACAGAGATAACTCCAATTAGATTCTTGGGCTGTAACTGATAATTCAGTAGCACACTGATTAAGTTTTAAGCACTGTTTCCTGATAAGTGCAAGGAGTCCTCCTGGACATCCCTTCAATCAGTTATTATTTGCTTATAGTCGCCCTACAGTGCTCACAATTTTCTCTGGTAAGCGCATCATCTCTCTCAAGCTACTGGCATTTCTGCAAATACATTTGGTCATGGAATGACAGCCTCAAGCAATGCAGATAACACTCAATTAGCAGGAGACTGCAAATAATGTGCTTGTCAGACACCTCTTAGTCACTCCCTTTCCCTGATTGCTCAGGCCAGGGAATATTTTTTTGCCTCCTCTACTTTTCTGTGATTTGTATTTTCATTTGCTAAGAGTATTAAAGTGTCCTATTTATCTTGGACTGCAGCAGCATCAAGATCTTTGTGCATCTCATTCCCTGCAGGAATTCCCAGGCAAGTATTTCCCCACTGCACCTATTTGTTAAACAAAGAAAAAGGATTTCTCTGACGAAAAAAAATGGAAAGAAAAAAAAAAAAAAGGAGAAAAAAAAAAAGAAAAAATAGGAAAGGAAAGGAGACAGCCCATAGATAAAGCCAAAATCCTTCAGAAGAATAATTAATTTTCTGGATACAATTCAACAGAATGCCATTGTGCCTGTGAGCATGTATTAGCAAGAACTAAAGGCTTCACAGCTTGTAAGCCCACTCTTAGCTGATTGAAATAATCAGAAAAAGAACGGTTCAGTGTATTTTGGGATTTTTAGCATATATCTTTAGTTCCTGCCATCAGCTAGAATTTCTGGAACCACTTATCTATCCCCTGAGAGCCCTTGAAAATTATTCCACTCTTCCAAGCACTGGATTCTTGTATGGTGGTAGCAGGGAGCAAGAGAAAGATTACTATTATTAGAGAAACACAGCTTCAACCTGAACACTGCCCCCAGCAGTGTGTTTCTGATGATGCATAATATATTTCCTTAACGTAGTATGAGAGGTAGGTCATTATTTTGATTCCCCACTCACACAGCAAGCGTACAAGCGGCCAGCCACCACTTCTCTGGCACAGTGGTGGTTCTTGTTTTGGACACTCCCAGTGGCTCAGCCTCTTGTGATCATTGCCCACTCTGTTGTTCAGGACAGCTGACTGGTCACTGCAGCTCAACTTAGCTCTGAAAAGAAGGAGGCCCTCAGTGTAGCTAACAGGCTGCCCAGAGAAGCTGTGGGTGCCCCATCCCTGAAGGGATTCAAGGCTAGGTTGGATGGGTGCTGGGCAGCCTGATCTGGTGGGTGGCAGATCATCTAGTTGGAACTAGATGATCTTCAAGGTCCCTTCCAACACAAGCCATTCTGTGATTCTAATCCAAATTTTCTATTTTTCTCTTCAGCTTCTGGAAGGATCTTCACTTTGTATAGAGAGGCTCTGGAGAAGGACTTCAAATTGAATGCTACATTAAGTTCAGCTTCAATATCTAAATCTCCAAACCAGTTTTTAATCTACTTTCTGTTATAATGTCTCAAAATCATCAGTGAGGGAGTGCTGAGGTGAGAGTTGATGCAGATGAAGCTTTCTGATGGCTGACTTTTCTCTGTGTGCCAATAACTAAGAGCAGAGAGTACTTTATTCTCTACACTTTCACCCCATCAGGAGCTCTGAGTAAATAGTTTATGCAGATAGGTTAGCTCTCTGCACATTACTCTCCCATTCACCTGGAGATGTGAATCCTAACAATGGGGCTTAGATGAGGTTTTATGAAGTGATATTTTTCTATTTTAGAATAATATCTGTCATAGGGGAAAAAAAATAAAAAATTACAGGACTAAAGATTGCCGCAGCCACATCAAAACATTTTTTAAAATCTCATTATGCCTCCAGAGTTACCACAGTGCTGATGGCACAGCACAGAGGTGCAAAGACCTTCAGCTGAGCAGCTGAGCAGTTATCTGATGCTACATGCTGTATGAAAACAAAGAAGTTTCTGTTGATTCAAGGTCAGGGAAGTCCCACCAGTACCTACCTTTTACTGCTTGGTCCAGAGAGTGCCTGTAAGATTTACACTGTTCTACTGAAGTTAAGTCTGAGTGCACTCTTCCATTTCCTCTGACATTTATACGTGCTTACTTTCCTTTCCCTGCTTCAGTGCTCCCACAGAATGTGAGCCCTCTCCTCCGCATCCCCTCCACCTTGATCCCCCTTCCCACCCCTAATGTCAAGCAACAGGATCACCTGGGGCATCCTAGGCTGACTGAACCCTCTTATTCCCCCATTGATTTGCAGCTTTCGATGGCATGCTTGTGAATAGAATTCTCCACTTTTCTTTGAAACAAACAAACAAGCAAAAACCCCTGGGTAATTCTGGTGATTCTGCTTAGTGTCCTTTGTGCCATATGATTTTTCCTTTTTTAGAAAAAACCTCTATTTTTTCAAACTCTGTGGCTTCTTCCCTCAGCATAAGGAGTAATCTTTCAGCTGCTGGCCTACATTAAGCTAACTCACTGGAGTTTCTCTACAAGGGCAGTTTTGGCTGTTCACTGTGTACATTCTCTTCCCTCTACTCAAAAACATTAAGATTACTAGTTGCTTTGTCTAATCTTTTCCTATGCACTTGCTCTATGGTTAGAGGTATTAAGAGAAACAACTGTACTGAGTCCAGAAGCAGAATATATGTGACTGGGGCCAGTGCTGTGCAAATACAGCTAACTCATCCAGACCAAGTCTTGGGGATTTACTGTCTCGGTTCAGCATGATGAAGTTTGTACCATGCTGTCTTGAATGATATATAGAGAAATCCTCCCTTGCCTATGCGACACTGCAATGATAACTGTGCCTAGCAGTCCTCTGCTTGGACTCTCTGCTCTAAGTATCAGCACTGCTTTCCTGTAGTTGTCTCAGTAGGGCAGCCATCTGCATTTTTCTCTGCAGCTAACATTTGGAGAGCTATATCTGAGAGTTTTCCTGGTTGTCACTCCACAGTCAGCATTAGAGGATGATTTTCCTTGGAAATATTTTTATCCATATATTAAAAATGCTGACTACCACTTGATGTTAGTTGGGGCAAAAAGAAAAAACTTTCCTCTATGTGAGCCATGGGACTTAATGGGAATATGAGTCCCCTGCTTAGCAGATTTATCATAATGGGAGCAATTTAGTCCCTCTTGAGCAAAACTGGATTTAAGCCAGTTTAACCAATACACAAAAGAGTCTGAAGCTAATTAGAAGGTCTTCGTAGTATCCAGACCGCAATAAATATTAATACAACATCCTGAAGAACAAGCTTTATGTTCCTGAATCATACATTTATTAAGTCAAGATTTGACCTTTTTGGAGATTACATGGGCAAACTCCTTCACTCTCTGCAAACAGGCAAAAATCAATCTCCTGAAAGCATACGCTAAAAAAAATCCAAATGCCACATCCTACTTTTAACAGACACATTTGATTAAACTAAACAGAAAAAAACCAAGCATCCGTGCACGCACACAAAAAATCACCAAAACAGATTGAACCCTCCTGATGGAGCTACAATAAAATAAATACTAATGCCATATATACATTTTTAAAATGCTGTGTATTCATCTTGATTAATGTCAACAGCTATTTTGCTCCTCCCACACTAAGAGTCTCCCTAGATCTAATTACTGCTAAAAGATCTACATTCAAACTCTGTTGCAGGTATAAAGTCATACATGCCAGAATTAGTAAATGCTAAGATGAAATGTATCAGTAGGGTACTCATTCTCTATTATATATATGTGCTGGTGTTTTTCTCGCAGATGAATGATCAGTAGGATTTCAGTTCTTGCCCATCAGCACAATGCTCTGACACAGAGGAGCAGATGGTGTCAGAGGTGGCTGTTGTGCCACTGGTATGAACCAGTTGGAAAATGCCATGTGCAACGGCTGATGCCATGGCAGGGAACAGAGGAATCCATCTTGCTGTGGGGTTCTCTGATCCTAGGGCCCAAAGAGGTCTGCAGAACTCACTGAAACAGCTTCAAAAAGGACTACTGTGATACTCACTCAATACACATGCTGTCTGTGAGAACTCATGCAAATGAATAAATGGGACTTCATTTTGCCCTGTTAGCCACCGGCACAACCCCTACCCACAAAACTTCCGAGAGTAATGCTGTAGACTAATCTAGTCCCCCCCAAATGTTTTCTACAGTCAGCTGGTATTATGCATACATGACTGGAAACATCTGGGAGAATAATCCACCTCTTTTATCAGGCCATCATTATTTTCAAAATTGCATTCATTTTACCAAAATATATTTTTCACTTAAAAACTATAGAGCACCGTAGTAGCAGATACGCCCATTGCACATCTGCAGCAATACTGCTACAGTTACTTAGCAACCAGTAAGATTTTTCTTTCCTGACAGAACCAAAAAAAGAAATCATGTAAAAGAAGAGAAAAATTGGAAGTAAATTGAGTTGAATAAAAAAAAAAGGCAAATAGTGTTTTAACATTCAACATGCATAATGAATAGGGTATGGTTTTGCTGTATGAACCAGCAATTGTTGCACAGCTTTAACCCAGCCTCTGCTTTTCAAATCAAGGATGAATCTAGTTCAGATTTTCCTGCCATTAGGAAACATTATCTTATGACCGTGTTCTCTTACCTGTATTACAGGCAGAAAGAGGAAGAGGAAAGAAAAAAATTGCAATGGAGCCCAGGTCTGTGCTCAGCCAGAACATCATTTAACTTTCTTTCTGGACTGGAAAGGGGATGCTGCAGAAGACAGAGGAGACAAACACCAGTGCATCCTGCCCTAACTGGCTAACAATCATCTAAAATCACTAGGACAGACAGATCCCATAAACAGACACACTGCCTTTCCTTGACTGGGTCAACCTCTTTCCTCACTGCTTCCTACCACCTCCAGCAGGATTTAAAAGCTGCTTTGATGCATTTAATAAGTGAAGATATAATGTACATTCTGGCATAGAGCAAACAATGAAATTTCTATACCTTGATCAATCAAACAGAACCTCTTTGGCCTGGCTTTTATGATTTAGGAAGGAACGAATCAGAGTCTGAAGGAAATTACAGACTTAATTACTGAGAGTAATGGTGCTATGAATAAGCATTTAGATTCTCAGCAGGAGGTAATTACGTTTATGATAGTTTTGAAAATTTAGCACTGTAGCTTTCTCTGCAAGACAGCAGGGTTTAATCAGGATGCTATTATATATATATTAAATTCCAAGGCAATGAATGTCTTAAGTATAAAATATTAGAGACCGACATTCACTTCTGTACTTAATTATTTCATTGGGTTTTATGCTACATTTGAGCAAATATACTGATAATTATAATTTATTGAACATTTTCTATAGAAAATGTTGATCTAAAGAAAATACTATTTTACTGTTTTACTTGATATTTCCCACTGAATTACCTTTTTTTGCCAATAAAATCCAAAAGCCCAGTAGGTCTTGTTTTCATACTTGCTTGCAGGTAAACCATTTCAGGACAAAAAGTCCATTAAAAAAAAATCTTTTAATATGATATTTTTTCAGTAAAAAAAAAAAAAAAAACTGGATCAAAAAATCCAACCTTTTTCCCTACAGCTTTAGATGTGGTGCAGGTATGCCACCAAAGTATTTTTCATTTTTATAAAACAAGTCTTTCTTTTCAAATGCAAAAGAAATAAAAAGATCTTTCTAAGATCAAAGAAAGAGAGGGGACTCTGCACTGAGGCTTCGTTAATGTCAATTTTCAGTCAAGCACCTAGCATTGTAGAGTGCCCAACAGGACCTCAACTGCTGTGTCCCTTTTCTGAAGTAAATTTTCCCGTGATTTATTGTCTTGACATGCTTCGCTTGTACAGCAAATATTTTATTGGTTCTATATTTTTACTTTTAATTTTTTATATATTTTTTGGTTCAGTGTTTGACCTTTCTGAAGGAGATCACTTCCTTTATCCAGCACAGGACGAGCCATGGTTGTCAGAGCTAGGAAGAGGCTTCAGCAGAGCAGAACGGACTGCAGGCCTTGTTAAATACATGGAGGCAGCATGAGGGGTAGATGAAACACTGGAGCCACTTCTTTGCTCTGACTGCTTGGGGTGAGGCCACTAATCTGAAGGCCACTAATCTAATCACTAATAAACATTGCATGTGAACCTACACAGGTGTGTCACTTTGTGCAATTCAAGTACTCTGTTCACATGCAGGATGCATTCCTGCCTTTCCTAAACACCCCACAAGCTCCTGCCTGAGCAAGAAACCCTTCACAGGTTCATGGAATCCCCATGTTTCAATACAGAGCAGCTGTGACATAGCACATCTTTAGTTTCAGCAGGATATGATTTCCCCCTCGCTGTTACTGAGCATTCCCAAGCAAGGACGTACTTTATTTCCTGATGCTGAGCAGCGTAAGAGCTGCTCATTTGGCTCTGTGCAATCAGCCTGCTCCATGCATTCACCTGCGCTTGACAGGAAGATCCTCTTAACGGAGAAGTACTCATATCAACGTCTGCTTGCTGCTTAGCTCAGTCTGTCACTGCCAAAGCAGGCTTTCCTGTCTGTGAATGCAATAAATCACGTATCGGAAGCCATACAGAGTTGAGATTTAAAGCAAGCAGAGGACTGCTAAAGCTTGGCTGAAGACACAAAATTTTCAAGGAGCTCAGATGAGGAAAATCAGTGCACGCCCATCTCTTTATTCAGTCCTTTTGAATATGATGAGAATTGTCATAGTGGCAGCATAGGGCTGAAAAGTGATTGCGTGATCTCTATAGCCATTGCCAACATGAGAGCCTCGCTGTCAGCTGGGCAGGGCTGGTCACCTCCTCTCTGCACTGGACCATGGTGATCTCAGTCCTGAGACATCTTGCTGCTCAAAAGAGAGATCTTTCTTACCTTTGCATCTTCATTCATATCACACATTCAGTGCCCTTCCTGTAGGATAATTATGTGAAGGCTTTCTTGTTCTTTTTTCTTTTTTCTTTTTTAACAGAATTTCTATTTTCCTTTTTGTTACTTGGAACTAAATTATCATTTTTATATGAATTCTGGGAGGCCTGGAATTCAATTATACACAATTTAAAAACAGAACTAGAGCTCCACCTAAGCAGATAAATAAAGTACAACCCCTCATGGGGACCAGGTGTCTCCCTGGGCTCACAGAGCATACAGGAGGCTTGTAGTTCAGGCTCTGATTCTGCCGGTTGTGTTTAGAGCCAAGATTAAAGGCGGAAAGAAAACCAGCTGCAGATAAAGGGAGAAGTTCATTATCTCTTCTTTCCATCTACTTGCCTCACTCCAAACCTTTAATTAAGGGAA
Organism: Centrocercus urophasianus; assembly: GCF_019232065.1. Classification (NCBI taxonomy): domain Eukaryota; kingdom Metazoa; phylum Chordata; class Aves; order Galliformes; family Phasianidae; genus Centrocercus; species Centrocercus urophasianus. The sequence goes on along the minus strand of NW_024884756.1, from coordinate 14,564,623 downwards.
GGATATAATAGTTTGTTAAACTTCCCTATTTTAGATTCACTTCTTTCCCTTCAGTGATTCACCACATCAGAAAGACTGATTTACAGAGCAAGTAACTTGGTGAGCAGCTTTTGGGAGCGATGAGCTGAGCAGGCTGACCTCTACCATCAGGAAGGGATGGAAGCGACCTTTTAAGGCAGTGAGCCAGGTTTGTGGCTACATGTGACCATATTGGGCTGGCTGCGCCACACTGCAGGGAATGCAGGAATCCTGTTTCTTGAAAGCCCACTGCCTGTAAGCCCCACTGACAGCAGCCAGAACTTGAGGATGGGAAGAAAACAGATCAGAGCTGGCTTATCTGAGCTGCTCTGCAAAAAAAAGCCAAACTTCTCTATGGAGTCCTTGGGAAGAAGACAGACCTTCAAGACTACCTTATAGAGAAACAACTGTAGCAAGTAGCAGCCAAAGCTAATTTCTAGAGCGGCACTAATGTGGAATAGTCTTTCTTCAGTCAGGCCAATCTTTCTCTGTGCTCTTTGCTTCTGAAGCCAAAATAAGCAAGATAAACAAATGACATTGCAACTTTTTGTAATTGTTAGTTAACAACTAAAGGTATAAAAATCCAGTGGAGCTTTACTACTTAGGAAATATTTACATTCAACAATAATTAGGTGATTTCAGCTTCATTAAGTCAAGAAAGCTGAAATTGCATGTGAACTATCACAGTGAGAAATGTGCCTGAACAACTTGACTTAGACCAAAACCCAAACACAGCTTAAATGAGACTATTTCCCAAGGAACAGCAGAAAGGCAACTCTTTAAATAGCAGATGTGCTATTTCATTTCTAACCATCCCTGACTGCACTTCTAACAGAAACTGTCTTCAGAAATCAACTTTTCATATGGCACAGAGGCTCTCAGGTGCTAAAGGCAGGGATCCAGCCACAAAAATTCCTATTGTAAGCTTTAGTTTTCAAAAAGTCTTTAGAACAAGAATGATGTCTTTTTCTTTATACCAGCCTGGCTTCAGAATAGTAGAACCAATGGTGATTAAAAAAATAACAAATCCACAAAATCCTAACTTTTAACCCTCTGTTCAAGAGATCTCTGTAGCACATATTGTTGCTACTCTCACTCATTCTGACCATGGGCAGAACAAAAAGAACTCTCCATGGAGGAGTGAAAGCACCAGGAACAAGAGGGTTAATCAGGCAGGTTTTTTTCTTAAGTAACTGGAAACTTCCTTGCTTTCCTATGGCAGAACCACAAGAAAATATAAGAAATAAACAAATAAATACTGCTATAAAAACAATATGATAACATAGCATTACCGTTTATAAAAGACAGTGCACTGATCCTACCCTTATCTTGCCACAGGCACTGTACCTGGGTGAAATGTTAGAAATCTCATGCCATTTCAATACCACAAAACATCTCACAAAACTACCTGTCAAAAACTGCATTACAAAAATGCAGCAGCTCTGCTTTTAGTAAATATCCAGCTGAAGGGGTAATTAAGATCCTTATAGAAAACTGTTCCTCTCTGGTATATATAAGTGGACTCTATTTTCAAATGAAGGCCTGCTTGGAATGGTGGGAAGGGAAGAGGATCTGGTCTTTGGACAATCAAATATTGAAATAAACCTGATTTTGATGCAGAACCCCTGTCTTGAAAGATGAAAGAGCCTCTTCAGATCTGAAAAAATAAAGAACATGGTATATGGTTCACAGCCTCAGTGAGGAAGAAATAATTAAGAAATTATTTATCACAAGCAAGTGAGAATTCACAATGGAGTACATTGTGAGAGATAAAAAGAAATAAAATAGTAAAGAATAGTTAGTGTGGTGCTAGAAAGCTTAGTGAAAGGACTCTCTAAACAAGTGAATACAAGTTGCTGGGTTAGAGAAAACATCTACTCAGACTAAGGACCAGTACACGCTGAAATAACCTGAGGAATTACAGAAAAAGTGTAAAAATGAATGAATTCTCAGAGCTCCAATCTGAACTAAGGGACAAAGATGACAAGATTTGATTACTGTAGAAGCCACAGGAAGAACATTTATCCCTCAAGGTGGATGGACAAAAGCAGAATGATATTTCTGTGGAAGAGAGATGTAATCATAGTACAACAACTAACAGAATGGGGAAACACCGTATCTATTGCTATTATGTATACACATATATATATATATATTTCATCATATAGTTAAACTGTAGACTTTCTGGGACAAGATCATTGTTTCTGAGTGTGAGCAATAAAAAATACAGCAGATGCCCAGTTGTTGGCTAACACAGCTTGCAATACAGGTACCAGAGAGAAATGCTGGGGTAGATGAGTGATTCATTGGCAATTTATTGGCACACAAAAACTGATAATGAATGCTTGGGTCACACACAGAAGAAGTTTTGCCTCCTCAGCACTGTACATTAAAAGTGAGAAGGCCTACTATGAGCCTCAGAATAATTTTCAACCATTTTCCTATGTTGTTGGTGTCTAAGTTAAGAAACTACATTGTTTATCTATCTCATGTCAGTAGATCCACGTAGCCATCCTTTCACCTGAGTGCTGATGAAGGAACTAAAAGAATAGAGACTCATAAGGAATATCTGATTGCCATTCATGAATATCTCTCTTGGTGCTCTTATACAGCACAACTTTTCACTTTATGCATGGCAGACACTGCATTTCACAAAACAAAAGTGACTTTTGGAAACCCTTTGGTATATATCCATGTGGGATGGCTGGTGAACCCCATGGTCTTCTTGGAAAAACAGCAGCTCCAGCAGCTACTCTTCAGTGCCAGTTATTCTCAGTTTTGCAGCTAGTACTCAAGAGATAGTTAATAGATCCCTTGGATTCAAGATAGCCTTTTTGGCCAGTTCCAAAATGTGTAACATAAATTTCTTTTCTCTGCAAGACTGACATTTATAAAGACTCCATAATTTAGTCCAGAGCCATTTCGTTTAGCAGACGGGTGATTTAAGCCTTCTGTGGCAGATGAATCATAAATGCTGAAATCTAGCTCAGTTTTACTGTTGTGATAGTCATCTGCACTGAACAATCTATAAATAAAAGAATGCGAGCGACTATACATCATAAATATTTATTTCCCAGTTTACATTTCCCTATCCATCAGACAGACCTGCGGTGGGGGCTGAGAAATGTGTTTGTAGCAAACTCTTCTAGCAGCTACCAAACAAGCAGTGAGGACATCTTGGGGTCTTCAGTAATTTAGTGATAGTGGGAAAGTGGAACTGAGTTTCTTAAAACTGTGCCCAAATGGTTTTCCTGACATGTTTCATAACATGAGCTAGCCAGCTGTTACTATCACCCTTGGAGACAAAATAAAGGTGACTTTTGACAGCAGGTGACTCCTGTCTCAGCTAGCAAGCCGTCTCAGGGGTCACAGCCCATATCCATCCATATCCATTCTGCACTGCCAGGTGCGTGGCAGGAAAAGCAACAAAAAGGCTGCTAGAGGTACTATTTACTCTGATTCTCCAAAGTCTTAAATAACTAGGATTTTCCAGGAAAAACGGTACACTTCATAGGAACACATTGATCTTACAAGAAGACAACAAATCCTGGTTGTCATGCAAACAGGTGCTACTATGAAAATCTTAAACTGTGGAGTCTTTAGGGGAAAAAGCAGGAAATATTTCACTCAGTGCTCTTAGTTTCTGCTTGCTTTTTTTTTTTTTCTTCTTCTTCTTTTTTTTTTTTCTGCAGAGTATGTTTAACAGCATTAATTATTTCTCAGTACTTGCCCTTAAATGTTCTCTATGAGTCAAGCTGCAAGGTAACTTGCACTAAATAATAATACAGAAGCAGCCAATTAGTAAAAATGCATCAAAGCATTCTGTAATACGACACTAGTGGCTGATATAGGACTTCTGATTTAATTACTGGGTCTAAGTTGTCAAATGATTGAACAAATTAGTGAATCAATGAACTGTGCTTATACAGACTATTAAAAAATGTAGTAGCAAGGGATCTTGAGGTACCAGTCAACACATTACTCTGCAGTGAGTCATTTTTGGCAAAAGTTAGCTGAGAGGTTGTGAAATCTCTGTTGTAGGTTTTAAGAACAAAGACTAGGAAATCAATGCCAATGCTTACTCACTCAAGCCATGAGATTTTTTTTCCCCTTATGTCTAATTTCAATCTTCCTTCCTCAAATTTAAGCTCATTACCTGTTCTGCTAGCCTCAGCCTATGTGGCAAGCACGTTGTTTCTTCTGCTGTAGCCTTTCACCGACTTTGCCTGTAAATGTGCATTGTGCAGGGGCTGCTGAGGATGGCTCCTGCCCTGTGGCTCATATTGGATCCCTGGACTGAGGCCAATGGGATGAAGTTCAACAAGATTGAGTGTAGAGTCCTGCACTTTTGTCACAACAACTCCAGGCAATGCAACAGGCTAGGGGCAGAGTAGCTGGAAAGCTGCATGGAGGAAAAGGATCTGGGTGCGTTGGTCAGTTCTCGGCTAAACGTGAGCCAGCAGTGTGCCCAGGTGGCCAAGAAGGCAATGGTATCCTGGCTTGTATCAGAAAAAGTGCAGCCAGCAGGAGCAGGGAGGTGATCGTCCCCTTGTACTGAAGCTCTGGTGAAGCTACACCTCAAGTGCTGTGTTCAGTTTTGGGCCCCTTACTACAAGAAAGACATCGAGGCTCTGGAGCGTGTCCAGAGAAGGGCAACAAAGCTATGAAGGATCAGGAGCATAAATCTTATGAGGAGCATCTGAGAGAAATGGGATTATTCAGAAGAGGAATCTCAGGGAAAACCTGCCTCAAAGAAGGTTGTGGTGAGGTGGAGGTCAGCTTCCCAGGTAGAATAGAGGGAATGGCCTTAAGTTGTGCCAGAGAAGTTCAGGTTGGATATTAGGAAAAAATTCTGTGAAAGAGAGGTTTGACACTGGAATGGGCCGGGCTGCCCAAGGATGCAGTGGAGTCACTGTCCCTGGAGGTGTTTAAGAAATAGGTAGATGCTGTAGTTCAGGACATGGTTTAATGGGCAATACTGATGGTATATGAATGGTTAGACCAGTTGATTTTTGAGGTCTTTCCCAACCATAATGATTTCGTAATTCTATGATTCATATACAGCTTCCACTGTGAGCATCTCCAGTGTCCAGCAATACAAATGGCTAATTCAGCCCTTGGGCCATATATCCTTGCATATCCTATCCCTGCTACACATGCCAACACAGAGACTCTTCTTTATCCTATATGTGAGAGCACCAAAATCCAGAATTGTTGTCATTGAGGCTTAGTCAGGTATGGGGCTCAACAAAGACTTCTTAGAAAGTGGAAATACCTGCTTCTCCTTACCTGTAAGCACCAATAACTCCTGCTTTGGCTACAGCTTTTCCAGCCTGCCCATTCTAGAGCTTGGCAGCATTTGTTCACCGTCTTCACTTGCATATTGTGAGTGTACTGATATTTTATTTCTTCTTCACTAACATCTTTGTTTGATCTACTTAATCACTTATTCATTTAATTAACTTACTAATTAATTTAAATTAATACTTCATTATTAGCAAGACAAATTTTAAATATGACAAACTGGACTTCTATATCTTGAGATATTTTCTTAACAGGAGCAAAATTACTGAGAATTTAGAGAAAGAAGAAAGTCTGAAATTTTCCTTCTTTCTTTCATTTCTAGTAGTGTCCTGCAAGTGAAACAATTGCTGACCTCTAACTGAGATACTGCAAGTGAAAATGAGGACATTCTGACAGAAAAATGGAGCTCTGTGTGGCTGTGTACAAGTCCTATTAACAGTGGTGCCCTCAGATAATTAGATATTGCAACTCAAGACCCATAATTTAGAGGAAGAGTTTACCCTCTTTCAAACAAACTCAGAACAAATGAAAACAAAATGTAAAAATCAACAGCCTATCATTCAAATTAAGGCAACAGGAAAAATGGAATAGGGGAAGAGGAGTCAGTCATGAAGTTTTCAGAGGTGTAACAAAAAGAAAATCAACTATTTAATTTCACTGCTTCTTCACAAAGTGAGCTATTACATTTTTAAGTGAACATTCAATTGACTGAGGAATCTCAAAGTAATAATTCAGTTGTGCCTTCAGCTGTAAGTATAGCAGGCTCAGAGCAACCCGTGTTTCCATAACGCAACGTAGCACAGGAGATGGAGAGGATGATAAAACAGGGTTACGAACACCTTCTCTTCTGTGTAAACAACTCCTATTTATACAATCTATTGGCAGGCATTGTATGGGAACTAGAAGTAATAAGAGAGAAATGGGAGCATCCTTTAACTCACAAAAGTCGCAATCTCCTCCCCACTGGGGGCTGGCTCCCTACCCTCCTGTGAGGTGCACACAGGTGTTTACAGACCTCACTACCTCTGCCCTGAGACAGGGGCTTTTCCTCACCAGATTCACTTCACAAATGATGATCTGGGACACCCTGTTTGTTATCCTGAAGCTCATGTTCCCAGTTTTATTGCATGAACAGTATTTGAAGTGGCTTGAATGGTATCCAAGGAGACATCTTTACTCAGATAAACTAATTGGTCCCATCTTATTGCTATCTGCAGTTGCTACTAAATAGATAGTATATGATCCCAGAGAGACCATAACAGTTTCTTTATATGACATATTTTATAAAAGCATACATAATAAATACATTTATCAGAGCAGTTTTTGCTACTTAAAATAATGTCGTTAAGCTTCTCTATCCCATTCACAACATATTATTTTCCACTTTTTGCTGTCAGCCTGTAGCTCACATTATGTTTCCCCCAGATCTCATTTTCTTTCAGTGACAGCGACCGCGATGTCCTCTCCCTGCCGCACTTTTCCCATTTGCCACCAGGTGTCAGCAGGCCACCCGGCAGTACCGCGGCTCTGCTGTGTGATTTGGGAATTATGGGGAAAAGAAAAAGGAAATTCTCATTCACTGCCAGTACATCCACACAAGAATCAGAAAGCCACAATTCTTATTTCCCCTTGCCTTCCTCTGTTTTGCATCAGAGCTACAAGATGCAAGCAGCACCAAATATCCACACCATGGCTACTTGGCACCAGCTCCCTGGTTACAGTGCTCCCAGCACACCTGATAAAGCCTTCTGCTCCTTGTGTCAGGCTGTCCTGGGGGGTCAATGAGACATCAGCACTCCTAATTATACTGCATCTACAAGGAGAAACAAAAAAGCATGAACTAGACAGAATGTATTGGTAGCCTGGTCTAATGGTTGGCGACCCTGCATGTAGTGGGGGGGGTTAAACAAGATGATCATTATGGTCCTTGGCAACCCTGGCCATTTTATGGTTCTATTTATTCAGGCTTCACTTAAATATATATATATAATATTAATATATATTTATATGTATATATATAAATTGTGTAGGTTATTAATCAGTTTATTTTTTCTAATAAACTGCAATTCTTCATCTTTGTCCTTCATCTCAGCTTTCCCAAATCTTCACATTTCTGACAAGATTTTAATTGCTGTTTTGACTAATCATTATCTTAATGCCCATTTCTGTCATTTCTTTTTCCAGCTCTTCATTTCTATATTAATTTGCTGTGCAGAACATTTTGCCTTGTATTTATTTTTTGCTTGAATAAATTGCAGGCAGGTACCAGGGCTGCTCATCAGATCCCTGGCACAAAACCCTTGCCTGCCAAGCAATGGATGGAAAATTTATGGAAATAAACCCGCCCTGAATTCCCATGGGGATGGCTGGACTTACTGTGTGTGTGGGGAAGAAGCACACCCAGCTCAAGGTGTGCATGTCAACTATTATCACATCACAGACCATGCTGCAGTGATGAACAGAACCAGAGCTCCCAGTGTCTTTCAAAAAAGAATCCAAGGGAAGTGCTCACATCTTTGTTTTTGGCTACGTGATGTGGTGAGCAAGGCCTCTTTCTTTAGGGATAGAAAGAAAATGAATTAAACAAGGACGGGGAGAACTTCAGCCTGAAGACCCCGCACTACTTTCTGCTCACAGAGGAGGCACACACACTGGGAAGAGTGATTCTATACGAGTTTTGACCATCCACAGCAATCTGGACAACTCTGGCTTAGTTTTATGTGAGACTTACATAGAACAAAGCCTTTGCAGGATCCTACAGGCTGGATTTACTGTTCAATGTAACTCATAGATTTCACAGAACTGCTTATTATTAGTACCCCAGCTATTTGACCTAGATTCAGTAGCCTGCAAAGTGTCACATTTAACTTCTAAAGTAAAAATAATTAAATGGAATAATCAGTCACCGGCCAATTTTGTATTCAGATCATTTAAGGTCAGATTCTTTATGTCTTAGAGAACACAAGTTATATTAGTTTAAATTTTCTTAATGGACCGAGTTCAGAAGTGATGTCAAATTAGGCATAATTATGCACTGGCTAATGAGTCTAATTGGCAAATCACATACATATTGAAAGAGGTGTACACATTTACATCCTCTCTGAGGCACTTATTTCTTGGACCCAAGAACACGAGGGGCATGAAATGCCACCTGGAATTTTTGATGCCTCAGAATGTTGTGGCTAAGTGACCAGATGCCTACTTCTTTCCTACATGAGCAAGCACTTGGGGTCAGAACTTGGCAGAGAGATCAGAGGCTGCTTCCAGAGGATATTTCTGCTGCTATGCAGGAGATGCTGTGTTAGATGTGATCTGCAAAGGGTGATTTACTTCTGCAATCCCAGTGGTACAATTTCAACTGTGCTGCACATCTTTAGATTTCTGGCTCTAGGGAATATTCTAATCCAGCTTTCTCCTGAGGAACAACATGAAATAGCTTTTGTTTGTTTGTTTGTTTCTTCCTTAAGCCACAGCCAAACAATGCCAATGAATCAGGGTAAGAGATGTTCTTTCTCTCTCATTTCAATAAGGAAATGTGTTGGTTTTTTTGTTCTCACCAACATTTTTACAGAAGTGTCAGAAATACTCAATAAATTCTAGTAGTCTTAAAGTTTTACCTTCATTAGGAACGTTCTATGCTACTACAGAAGTATAGTATATAGTTGAATGCCTTTTTGAGAGTAAACACATCCAATAAACTTACAAATAGAAGTAACCATCGTCAGCCAGGCTTTTCATTACTTTCTTTTAACTCCTTGACTTGAAATATTTGCTGAGTCTTAAGATGTTGTCAGTAAATGTAAATGTACCTTGTGGAAAATGAATAGATTACTTCTGTATTTTTCAAGTCACATAATCAAAATTGGATGTTTAAATTTTAGTTCCAGCAATAAAAATACCGAAAAAAAACTTCCAGGCTTTTAGTGTGCTGTTGCTGTGCTGTTTTATAGGTGATCACACCACAGTGTACAGAAAGAGAGATGGCAGTATAATTGGCTGCAGTGGCCTAATGAATTTCTTGGCACGGAGTACTCTCCTTGATGGCCCCCTTCATAAGATTTACCAAGCAGCCTTCTGGTTTAACTCTTTAGTCACATAATTTTGAGTAACAACACATAGGTGCATTGCTAATCATAACTGAATTCTTGATTACTTACAACATAAAACAAGCACTGTCAGTCTGAAAATACACCTTTGCAAATACACCTTTGAAAGTACACTTTCCTGCCTAAGTGTGTACAAGTGCATTGTATCTCCTACCAGCCCACATTTCTTCTCTGTGCTAGTGGAGCATCATCCTGGAACACGGCTAGTAGTTTCTACAGGATAATAATTTTAAGATGAATTTTCGTCTCCATTACTTTCCTTTAAAAATGGAGGCTAAAATTGTTCAGTGCTTTTATTTCCTGCATGTCCCAGGCTGTTGAGCAGGCAGCTCCAACGGTTTAGAGGGCACAAGGGCATTTCCCCACCATTTCATCCCAGAGAGGAAATAGCAAGTTATAGCCCTTAAAATTAACTTCTGCTTTTGAAAATGTGGATGTAATTCTCATCAACCTTTGGATTTGAACAGTTCTGGTGCCTTTACTACCACTAATCAATATTTCCTGCACTAAATCATTTACAGAGAACAACCACTGAAGCTGATTAATTCACCTGGTGCCAGATCTGACAGAACAAAGAGCTCAGGAGGCAAAGAGTGTCCATCCTTGCATGTTCGTCCCACCCCTAATGTATTCCAAAGATGAATAACAAAGAATGAAGGGAATATAGCTGGAGCCAGTTTAGCTTCAGCAAAGAGCAAGACTGTGGGATTTACAGTTTGGTAGCTGTCACAAGCAGAAAGCATTCACTAATGAAGTCCAAACAGGTGTAAAATAGACACTGTGTTCCTGTTCCTATCTCCCTTTTCTTGTGGACTGAATAATTCATCAGCAAACACTCACCTGTGAAAGTCACGAATAAATCTCACACTGGCGAGTTTTGCTTAGGCATCTCTATGCCAGGAAAAAAGTGAGCACTGGCTTGATATGTTCCAGAGGATCAACTTTTCAAGATCTGAAGGGAGTCAGTAGGACTGGTAGGCAAAAGGAGGTAGATCTCTTGTCCCTCTGATACAGGTCAGCAGGAAAGGAAATTAAGAACAGAAGACCCACCATGAGGGATGCCTCATGCATCCTCTTCCCTGCACTGCTGAGAACAGGTGGGGAGGTAGAATGCCTTCCAAAGAGGAGCATGCCTCTGTGGGATCGCATAAGGAATTACACAGACGAGAAAAGAAAGATTGGATTTGCTCTTATAACAGAATTCCTTCCCTTTCCTTTGCCCCATTTGTCAATGGTTGGACTCACGCTACTCAACTGGCCTTGGAACATCTCTGGTGAAGTCAGGCACTGCAAATTTTCATTCAGCTCCTGCTGATGTTAGAGAATGCTTTAAAATTGAAATTGTATGTGAAAACCTGATTTGGCACAGTTGAATTATCTTTGAATGAAACTACCACCTACCTTCTGAAAGAAATAAAATATTGCAAAAAGGAAGCATTTGCAGGCATCACTGACCTTTCAAGGCAAGCATCAGATCTGCCAGAAAATGTGCTTAGTACAGTCAAGGCTGACAGAGCTTAGACATGAAATAAGAAGGATCATGACTATGCTGTCCCCCATTCTTAGATGTTCTTACTTGCTAAAATCTGAGTTCCAGTCAGATTTTCCAAAATCTTCTGACAGCTTTACTCTCCCTGCAGGTGTTGTGGTGGTTCTTTCATTTGGGTGGTGGGTTTTTGCTGCTGAGTGGGCTGTCAGCAGGATTTTGAAGATGGCCTGTTTGGTGACTTCATAACTTAGGGAACTGCTTTCAAGTTCAAGGGCAGAATGGAAAAACCTCACCAGCACTTGCTAGAAAATTTAGATGGACTTCATTCAAGAAATGGAAAAGGGAGCTGATATCTCGGCTGACCATGAGAACTGGAGCTTAGGAGACTGATAGAGGGCTGGAGAAACAAGTGATGTGGTTTAATGTGGTCAGGGAAGGAGCTTGAGAGAGAGGATCAAAGAATCAGCTGATGCAATCAGAAGGCTAGACAGGACAGTGCTGTGGTAGCTTGTTACATGGGATAGCAAGAGCTGGGCTGGCAGACATCAGTCCTTGAACAGCAGGAAAACCTCCCCTCACAGCTGAAGCGGAGGAAGTGTCTGAACAGAAAAGTGAGTTGAATGCATCTGTGGAGAAGGTTTAACCAAAAATGGTATATTTTTGAGCATGGGAGTTACTGAAAGAAGAATAAAATTCTGAGGAAAATAAGTGGAAATATTCCTATCTGGAAAAGAACCACTTGGGGGTTTGCAGTGCCAGAGGGTGCTTGCTAACTGATATATCCTGAAAACCTGGGCTCAGATTTACTGTTCTGACAGTACAAGTTTGCTGTTGTGCATGCTGAGCATTTAAAACAGCCAAAATCACATTCCACATCTAAAGTATAAACCACAGTCTTTGAAAAAGAAGCCTGTGTGTCCTGGTGACGCTGGCTGCAGCTGGCCTGGGGAAACAGCCTCTCAGCAGTTAACACCTCCTGAGCAGTGTGACTCCCAACACCAGCATGGACAAACCACTTCACATAAGACTGACCTGAACTTGCCAAGCTCCGTTCTGATGTGAGTGACTTCACAGGGCCAGATTAGGCCATCCTGGCATTTGCAAGGCCATGAGTCCAGCTGCATCTGTTCCTCTCCTCAGCACACCTAAGCAGGAAGGCTTCAGACAAATAGTGAAGGCACTCAAGCACCCTTTTTTTCCCGCCAAATAACCAGTGAAGAATAACTAAGCTGCTACGGTTTGAACTCTGCTTTTCAGTTTTGTTCCGTTGACTCGTGCAATAAAATCACAGTATTTGGCTACATTCATTTAAGGGGAAGACAGAAATCATTTCTGTTTGCATGGTTGTACAGATCTGAATTTGTTTTCAGAGAGAGAATTTTTGAGTGGTGGATTTACATTTGACAGTACATCCACGTTCTGTGGATTTTGTTGGCCAGTTCTCCAGACACAGAAATCTATCTCCAGCTTCTGTAACCCTTCTGCTCCAATTGCAAACAGCCTTCTTAAATTCAGCACCTTCCTTGCATAAACCAGTGTATATTCATCAGATTCAGCTAGCAGGGGTTTCACTGTCTATTACAATCCATCCTCTTGTTGCTGCTTTAGTACATTGCCAACACATTCTTCAATAATAGTCCATGTCTAAAAAAAAACATGACCATTTTAATATATTTTTTTTCTAAGTCTGATAGGGTATAAAAGAAATACATGATTCAAAACTGAAGCAGCACAGTGAACCAGAACATATGTACCCAGAGATAAATGCAGTAACATTGTTAGTTGTGGTACTTGATCAAAGAATGGCCCAGGTTGGAAGGGACCTCAAGGATCATGAAGCTTCAACTTCTCTGCCGCAGGCAGGGCCACCAACCTCCACATTTAATACTAGACCAGTGACAAACCAATGGAAGTTGCTTGTCTGTAAACATAAGATGTAACCAAACTGAGAATTTTTTCATCAGAACATATTTCATGTTAAAGGTCTTCAGATCATTTAAACAAATGACTCCTATGGGAAAACATAATTGTTTTGGCGAAACTCACCGAAATCTGGAACCCACCACAGTGCAGTCAGTTACTGCAACACATCACACTGCAGTTACTGCAACATCCCTTTCATGGCCTAAAATATCCAACCTCAGGTCCTCCAAAACGCAGCCACAAACCTCCAGCAGAATTCATTTCTCCATCCTACCTCTTTGACTCACCTTTCACCGTATCTTCTCCTCTTCGCTCCCATTCAGCCTACAACAGGCAAGATGCTTGCCTTTGTTCAGAATTCCATAGCCTTGTCCCCATAACATTGCAAATGCTCAATTTGTATTAAGCATCACAAACTTCCCAGCAGCTTCTCCTTGCTGTAGAATGCACAATGCTTACTTCCGAACTCTCAGCAGAAGACCTTACATCTTTCAGCATTCTTGAACGATTTACGATGGTGGGGTCTTCTAAAGGTGACCCAACATCTCTCTCCTATCAGAGACCGCAGGCTGGACACCCGACACCAGGTGCAACTTCAAAAATGACGAGCAGAGGGAGTTGCCAGGTCCTCCGCCCCGCTGGCCACGGCTTTGCTAAGGCAGCACAGCGTTCAGTGAGGCTCTTCTGCCACAAGGGTGCACTGCAGACTTGTGCTCCGTTCGTCCACCACAGCATTGGGTAGCCCGGGCCCTGTCCTGCGCAGCCGCTCTCTGGGAGCGGCCCCAGGCTGCAAGTTGGCAGGGGTGAAGCTTTCCTGCTGCAGGACTCCACCTGAGTCCAGCACCTCGCCAGCTTCCGACCATTTCTCCAGCTCGCAGTGATCCCTCTGGATGGCAGCCTTGCCTTCAGCAGGCTGCCAGGAAAGCAGGCACTGCTCAAGGCTGCCCACACATGCTGAAGATGCTCTCCATCCTGTCACAAAGGCTGCTGAAGAGTGCACTGTGCCTAATTGACGGCAAAGCAGTGCACCTCTGCTCTCTCCCCTTGGCCACACAGATGTCATCTCATCACCTGTAGCATCAGGCTCTCAGGCATGGAAAATCCACATTGGCTAGACCCCGTGACCTGTTTTCATAAGCGTGGATCCTCCTTTCTTGTCTCTTTTGAGGATGGCTATAACACTGTCCCCTTTCCAGGCTCTGGAGACCTCTCTCAATGACAATATTTCAAAGACAGCCAGCTTAGTACAGTCTCCTCCACTCCCCTGCTTGATAGGAGTTTGCTCCTGGCATGTTGCAACATGTGCAGGTTCACAATATATTGTCTGTATGTACAGGTCTGCACAGTATGTAGGCTCAGCACTCTAGCAATACAAATAAAGATGAATAAGATACTAAACCAAACAGAAGCATTTCTAAGTCAGTATTACTTTACCTTCCAAACATGAAAATGTTTTAGAATTATAGAGAACTTGCGGATACCCCATTCATGGAGGCGTTCAATGCCAGGTTGGATAGAGCCTTGCACAGCCTGGTGGGGGGCAGCTTTGCCATAGCAGGAGGCTGGAACTGGATGATCTTTGAAGTCCCTTCCAACCTAAGCCATTCTATGATTCAATGAATGCTGCTCATTCCAATACATACTTAAGGATGCTTAGGATGCCACTTGAGACAATAACGTTAAACAAATGAACAAACAAACAAAAATCAGTTTAAAAGATACAGTAGCCACAGTATAAAAAAATCATAATGACCAGCTGTGGGAGAGTTACTCTTCAATCAAGCATGAATAAATAGTGCAGTACTTTACTTATTCAAGGTGACTGTTCAGAAGAAACGCAGTAGGGCTCACCAGGCTGTTGTCAGATGCATAAAGATACTGAAATATTTCCTGGAGTGCTTAAAAAACCATGTCTTTTTTTTTTTTTTTCAGAAAAAGTTGGCTTTGAAAAACTTTACAGAGAATAAAATGTAAAGTTTAAGAGTAGAGGGAGTAAAAAAGAGTAATTTAACTTCTAACAAAATTATCTCTTTCTTATAGCAAACATTTATTTGGCAGCACCAACGGCTGTACTCTGGCCAACACTGTAAGTCCCCTGCAAGCCTTATTCTGATGGCCCAAACTTGACTTCTTTCACAGGAAAAACTTGCAGCCTCACCACACCATGGTCTTTCCGGCAATGAACACCGATGCATGAGGGAATCAGGGAATGAATGTTACCGTAACAGTCAGTTTGTGATTTGTGCTTTCACTGTATTTCTTTAAAATGGTAACTGCATTACAAATACTTCATTTCAGAACTAGTTCTTTGTTAAACAAGTCCATGAATTTCATGGCCAGCTGTTAGTGATATTGCATCTCAGTAGAAAACATCCTAACAGATCAAAAAAGCAGCTGATAGCCTCTGAACAAGTATGATACACATTTTCTTCTCATGTAATGCTCATTTCTGAAACCCAGGATCCCAGTTGGCACAAGGAGGGGGGGGGGGGGGGGTTGCCATTCGTCTTCTTAGAATTATCTCACAAGCTCAATTCTATGCATCACAGACAAAACTTTGGTGGCAAATAGAAGTCAGCACAACAAAGGATGCAGAGGGTTTTAATATGTGAATCTTCCTTGTGTCACAACTGCAGTCCTTTAGCTCCTTGCATTGCATCTGCTTATTGCTGGATGACAAGACACAGCCATTCTTAGTCACCTAGATATTTCTTCCAAGTAGGAAGTTCCTTGAAATAATCAGTTGTCCAACAAATCCACATATCATTGACTGGTTCCCTCCTCAGTACAAGTTTTCTGCATTTTGTATGGGAACAATTTCTTTGGCAGAAAATTGTAATAGCTTTCAATTTCTAATCATCAGTAGTAGGTTATAAAAAGCAGGAAAAAAAAAAAGAATAAGTGTTTTAATAACAGACAACTGCTGTTTCCTATCATCCAGCTGAAATACACAGCCCTGTAAACCCATCGTGAGTTGAACAGAGGTCAGCTTCCTATGCAAACAGCCCCTCTGAAGGGACTGGGTGACAAACCTGACTGCACCTAAACCTGGGTTACAAAATCAGACACACAGATGCACACAGAGGAACGTTGCTGCACCACCTTGTCACCATCCACAGGATTAACACAACCATAGCTGCCTCCCCAGAGTATGGTAAAAGCCCAGACTCCCTCTCCTGTCCACTTGTAGGTGATTCTTCAGCCTGTTATCCTCTCACAGCACAGCTGACAGCTCCTCAGAATAATGGAAATTGGGCAGAATTACACTTGCAGGAAATGCTCTCTGGTACATTGCAACTATGAGTTATATGTTTGTTGTAAATTCTATATTGTAAAGTACCCGACATTTTTACTCCTCGGCCTTTGTGGGCTCGTAATGGCCCTGTTGGCTTTGTGTTAATCCCAACAGCCCAATAGCAAAGTCTTTTTACTCATGCAATCCTTACTTTACACTTTGTACTAACAAAGAAAGGATTTTCATGTGACAGATCAAGATTCAAAGCTCTCCCAAACACCTGCCTTCCACAGCCTGCTGTGGCAAGCAGGTGCCTGCTCTGCCATGCCTCAGAGAAAATGCTGGCTGCAAAGCAACCTGCACACAGCCCCAGGTAAGCCCAGGCTGGCTTTAAAGCTAATCCTTAACCTCATCAAGAGGTAGCATGACCACGTCACAGCATACAAA
>NW_024884756.1:14484489-14548053 GCF_019232065.1 Centrocercus urophasianus | reverse complement strand
GGGGCAATAAGAAAAACCATAATGACCCAGTTGGTTCTCCTGCTTCTTTCTGACTCTCTGATGAACTGACTGTTTACAACCTCACTACAAAAAGCTCCAGGAAAGGCTGTAACAGGATTGAGCAACAAAAAGAAATTAGGACACAAGGGAAGTAGACACAGGTTCGGTAATTATACTTTATTACAACTCTAATACTTTACTTGCTCCTAAAGACTCCCTTAGCTAAATTTGTTTGTTCCAAGAATTTTTTTCTGTATCAACAAATAGACACATGAAACATGTACATTTTTCTTATTATTTTATTGAAAAGATACATTTAAAAAAATACACAGACATTTTACTATTATGGATTGCAGATAAAGATGCTCTAAAAGTTAATTCTATATATATATATATATATATATATATTTCCTTTCTTCCACCTGTTGTCCCCATTGTCACATAATGACTTCAATCTGAGTACTGCATATTGATATCACCTTTATAAAAGGGCTGGGGAGGTAAGAAGAGAGGTGGGCTATTACTGCAATATATTCAGTAAACAGATAAAGACAGTCAATTATAAATATTTCATGTTCTGTACATTATTGCATTAAGGAGCCACAACATTATGCAGCATCATTATGAAGGAAACTAGTTAGAAATGGAAAAAAAGGATATTTACGTACAATTACACGGATCCATTGTTGTCTTGAACAATGCATATGAGTTGTGGTAATGTGCAATTGAAAAGCTTTTATTTTTTCCTCTTTAAACATTGCTTAGCAACATCAGCAAAGAAACAACAAAAATAATTTAAAGTAGCAAACAAGTAGTAATCTTAACTATGTATTATATGGCTTTCTAGTTTTAATCTCTCTAAATAAAGTCTGACACAAAAGAAAGAAAATATTTAAAAAAGCTTCAGCGCTGCATTACTTCCAAACAACTGCACAGAAACTAAAAATCTTAAAATCAGACGCAGTACATCTTCAGTACTACACAAGATACACCAGTACTGGGGCCTAGGACAGTACACAATCCCTGTCAACAAGAGAGCACATTGAAAAGAAAAGGACGCAGTTCATTTGGAGATGTTACCCCCAGTCAAGCACTTGGCTCACTTACCTTTTTCCACACCAGATTACACCCCTGCGGTTTTCAGAGAGCTATGTACGTAGGTGTGAGCGAGGAAGACCCTAGTTTTCAAGTCTGTCAGGAAAATATTTTATGTTCCTTGTTTCCAAGGTGCGTCATACACATTGCAAAAAATAATAATAGATGCATTTATCTCTAATGATACAATTTTATGAGCAATTAAGTTTTTAGTAAATCACTCTCTATTTGGATTAAGAGGGAGAGAGAGACCAAGAAAGAGAGTTGTCTAGATTTCAAAACGCAGTACCCGTCAGCGATGCGCTTTATGGTGAAGATGGTTGAGACGTCACGCCGGGTGGCGTTTCAAAAGACCCTTTGCTCGCTATTCTTTCACCCTTCCTACTGGCCATAGCTATCTCCCTTTAACACCAGACTCAGTATGGTGCAAAAAGGATGGAGGCGGGTGTAGCACGAATGGGCCCGTGGCCAGGCCTGAGGAGGGCTGGGGGGATGGCAGGTGCCTGGAAGAGGGAGGCCGCAGGGCGGGCTGGGAGTGACAGTGCCGATGACACTGCAGCAGCCAGTGGTGAGGAGAGAAACGCAGGGGCCAGTGGCTTGATCATGTCTTTCTGGAATGCAAGCTTTGCCTAGAGTAAAGCAAACAAAAGGCAAGGTCAGTCCAGTTCTCCACATGTCCATCTTCACAGGGGAAGAATGAACCCCAGCACACAGAGCCTGGTGTTGGCTGTTCAGGAGCATCAACCTCACAGCCCCTCACTACCAAGCCAACCAAGGCAACTACTACGTACTCACAGTGCACAAATCTCTACTGTAGAGCAGTCAGGCTGGTGTGTTCAGAAGGAAGCATAATTTCAAGTGAGCAACAATAAATTGTATAGGTCATTTCTGTGTGAGAGATGTTTAAAAAACCAGACTTAAGACTTCAATTTAAAAAGTCAAGCTTTTCACTTGCAAAAATGAATTGTAGAAAAGTACAGTGGCCAAGGTGGGAAACTAATACTAATTCAGCTTTTTTTGTCTGCTGATACAGAGCTGTTCTTATCTACATCCATACATATTAAAGATCGATACCATAAAAAATTTCTTATGACCTACAAGAGTGGGAAATACTGCTGAATGGGGAGACTTGGAAAAAGCTTTCAACATTTTCACTTGCCTCTGTACAATTACAAAAACCCACTCACAGCTCAGCTTTTAAAGACTTTTCACATGTTTTTACTCATGCACACTCACATTTGCATGTCTCCCTTTCCAGCCTATAAATTGTTTTTGCATCATAGATGGCATGCACTTTTCCCCAATGAATAAAATACAGGCTGAGTCATGAGCAAATAAACACACAGTCTGTGCTCTGTGCCACAGCCAGACTGAACTTGGGATGCATCAGACTGGCAGAACCAGCCTGGGGAATCCTTGGAAATGCAGGTGGGTGCAAGATGGGGACAGCCGGGGGCATAGAGGTGGGAGATCTGTTTTGATAGCCAGTGAAAGATGCTGCTCAAGCACACAGATACAGATAGGCAATCAATTCTCCTAAACAACTGATAACTCATTTTCAGCACCATAATACATCCTCAGAGCACTCTGTTTTGCAGCATGGAGAGAATGAGCATTAGTATTTTTATAGCTTAACATCATATGTCCTTTTCACTGACTGCATCCATCATAACTAAGGGTTATCTCTGGTGCTGAGAATGACAGAGTATATGTGTTTCAGACTTCAAGAAGTACACCAACACTGCAGAGCTGATACCTTTCCATGGGGTACACAGTTCATTCTGCATTCCACTGATTATTCCCTCCTTCCTAGCAGTAAATAATACTCCCAGTGTTGTCAGTGTGCCTCAGACAGGGCAGACAGCATACATAAGTATCTTCAAATCTGATCCCAGCACAGAACCTTCCTGCAAGGGCAGAAAGTCTGCGCTACTGTCAGGTCTGTCATGTTCCCGTCTCTGTGCGGTGGGAGTCCCCAAGGTCACAAATTCACATAGTGATGAGAAATAAAAATACTTACTGCTAAAATACTTGGGCTGCGCTGCAGTTTGTTGTAAGGACTGTATTTAGGTTTCATAGGCTTTCCTGCAACTCTGTCCTTATGCCTTCGGCTGGAAATGTGCTGAAATGAACATCCCCACATTTAATTAGCTGTTTAAACATTTCTCAGTTTTGAGTTTGAAACTGATTTATCAGCAGGGTACATCTAGCCCCCTGTTTGTAAGATAAAGTAGGTTCTTTAGAGAGAGCGAATATGAGTTTTGCTAAATTAAACAAAACAGTTTGGAGCACATCAAACAGAGCATCAGAAACTAATCAAATACAGCAAATTCTGTGATCCAAGACAGGCTCTGCAAATTATTGATATTTTGGTTAGTACTTCCTTTTTCTACTTGACAAGCTTTGAATCAGGCAGAGCTGTAATCACTCGGTCATAGGGATATTCAGAATCAGGTGAACTTCAGTGTCTTTGATGCTGTCCGTTTGCATAAATAATTCAATATTAACTGAAGGAAGAACTGGTTCCTAGGGATAGTTCTACACCATGCAATTTAATACTGCCTTAGAGATAACTGAAATAACCATGGATGAAAGGACATGTCTACACTGCAAAGCAGCATCCAATTGGAAATTTCAGTCTGGCTATCAGAAACAACGAATTTGTATTGCATTGCTCTGAACCCAGGGCTAATTGGCTTGGTTGGAACAGAGCTGTGTATTCATGCAGTTGTTCTGATATTCCAGTGCTAATGATAACATAACCACACAGTTCAGGCTTATCTATGGTATTACTGTCTTACTGACAGTCCTAAGCCAACAGATTCACGTCCCATTCTCCTTCTTGGACTCAAAGATGTAAAAATAAATAAATGAATAAATAAATTCCCAACTGATTAAAGCAGTACCATAATAGGAATTCAGGAACGCCAGCCCCGAATTTCTTCCTATTGGGAGAGCAAGTTAACATCCTCTATTGAGCTTCAGCAAACTTTTAAACTAGATCTACTATGCTATCCAGAGCTACCAACAATTTTTCCACCTCTGCTTTCTGCTTTATGACTCACAAACTCATTTTTTCTCCAGCTGAAACAGTTACGTGAAGGACTTTTAGAAATAGCTGTGGGCTCATGAAAAGCAAGTTCATTTTATGGGAAAACACAGACCTACATCCCACCTATAATACTGCAATGGAACTAAAATTTATGAAGAAGACTTGGGCACATGCAAGCTACCTGTTTAAGCTGAATTTCTGAGTTAACGTGGACATCGCAGATTTCACAATGAAATGTCTTGTTCTGCAGTCCTGAGCCTTTACTGCCATTCTGCACCTTCAGCCGTGAGCCGGGTCTAGGGTAAGACTTGATGGGACCAGCGCCATTCCGAGCCTCGACCATCGTCTTGTGTTTTGAGCCTAGTGGGCAAGCAGATATAGGTAAGTTAGATCAGCATCACATAACAGTGTCTATTAGCCATGGCACTTCTTGTCCCACATTTATCTTCAAGACAGAATACTCAAAACCACCACAGATTAGTATAATAATGGTGTTACTCTTGGTCAGCATAGCTCCCACTTCATCAACCCAAACGGAAACCCAGCAACAAAAGAACGGTTTGTACAGAAAGGGAGCTGGACCACTGAGCCTCCGTTTGAGGTCAGTGTGCAGCCATGCAGCCCACGTGTTTGTGCTTATTCTAACAGAACCCAGGAGCTAATGGAGCACAGCAGGAAAAGGGCATGATCCAGGAGTGATCACTCAAAAACTGTCTTGGAACAAGAATCCATGACTAAGCCAGCAGCCACATTACTGCTTATGCGTTCAAGAAAAGACACTGTACAAAGCCTTGTCTTTGTTAACTAATTTTCTCTTGACTGGGAGCTAAAATTCAATCCTTGGCTTGAACTGTGGGAATTGACAAATGGTCAACCAGAAAACGCTGATCTTGAAAGAATTCCCCTGAATCTATGTGATTCTGGAGGTCTGGATCACCCAGAGATTTGCAATGTAGAGGAATTCTATACCAAACAGAGACATGAGCTTTCTGGATTCATCTTTTAGGCCATCATGACAATTTCTCTAGTAGAGGCGTCTTAAAGAAAATAAATCTATACTGAACTTCTGCTGTATTTAAGACTAGCACATACTTCAAATAATTTTAATAATTAAAATAGAACAGTGACTGTAAGGCCATCCAGAAAAGCGTAAAATGAGTGTGTCTAGGCACACAGTTATTTCCACAGCTTTTCAGCAGAGGAGGTGCTGGAGATTGCAATAAGTATCCTTGGATTTGGAAGAAGTGGCTGCTTTGGCCATTTCAAGAAGGGATTACAGCTGTAAAATTGGTTTAAATGGTTTGATAACAAGCTTTACATCACCAGCACATCACAGAGCAGCCAGAGTACATTAAGAGTTGTTGCTGGTGGCCTTTAAAAAGATTTATCCAAGGAATGAAGACAGCATAGTTAATACTTAACAATCCAAAGATTCCAGGATACCTAGGAAATCTAAGGAATCCATCCTAAAAATAGGGAAAATATCAAATAACAAAAGTTACTGAATATAGTGCCAGGAAAAGACAGCATAGGTAGCTGAAATATGAAAGAGATATGTCGCTCACATTTTAGAAACCCTCGTGCTACAGAGGTATGATGGAATATAACTAGGTAACATGAACTGTAAGGATTTAAAAAGCTTATAGAGTACATGAAGAAGTGCTCTAAAAATGTATAGAGAGCTTTAATGAAATATCAAATACATCAAATTGCCATTACCAGAAAAGTTGTTGTAACTTGGCACTGTAAGTTTTAACTAAAGATTCCAGTAAACTGAGGCTACCACAGTGCCAGAAAAATAGCTTTTTATGTTGACCTTTTCAAAAACAGCACACAACTCACACTCTGTACACACTTACCTGTATTGTGTGCTTCTAGTTGTGACAGGGAATTCACAGCTACTTTGCATAATGAACAGTAAAGTAGTTTTTTGGCTTTTTCCTCTTCTGACTCAGAGACTGTGCTGGGAGCCCCATTAGTGCTGTTGGAGGATGCTGCAGGTGTTACAGGTGCCACTGCTGCCACTCCAGTTTTGGAAAGAAAAGCACCCACTTCTGTACTGGAATGCTGACTTGCACCATTGGATTTCACTTTTCCTTTATCTTCTAAAAGAAGGAAAATAACTACGTCAAAAATATGCTGTGCAATAATTATGCAATCATGCAATAATAATCCTGTGGTTTTAGTGAACCTATCCCAACAGGGGCCTAATTTATCTAACTCTAGACAGGCCAGCAGCATCCTTGAAACCTTGTTAAAATTCAACAACAGAATGTATGTCATTTGATGGAAGGGCTGACTTTCTTGATTTTAAGGCTACCAGTGAATATAGTGACTTAAGCAAATTCACAGCAGCTGCTGTTGTGCTCCAAGTTTGGCCAGCTGCAAACAACCCGAGGAATCTCCAAGGCAGCCTGGGTTAAAGGCTGGAGAGTACACAAAAACATGCAAGGCTTTGTAACAGAGATTGCAAAAATGCTCCTGAAAAGCAATATATTGCCTTTGGAATAGCTCAAATTTCTCAAAGTCACTGGGAGGACACTGAAAGACTCCAGCTCTGTCTTGACATGTGATATCCCTCCTCTGAGCTAGAGGAGTTCAGTATGGTACAACACTATACACAGCTGTTAATATTTTCAGATTTTTCAAACAATTCCCCATACGTCCAGAGATATGATAGCTCCAATGTGCATTTATTGTATTCCTGTATCACTTCACAACCATGAATCAATAACTCATGTTCCTGTGAGACAGGTAGGCAAGTATTACTTCATTCTGCAGATGGTGATTGCAAGACAGAGAGATTAAATGTCTCAACTGTGCCTGAAGAGGCACTTTGTGCCAGAGCCAATATTCAAATGATCCTTGCCTATGTGATGTCTTACAAGAGCTCATTGAACTCTATTCAGCTGAAGTCCTTGTGACCACGGGCTGTACCTGTATAAGCTCATTAATAATGAACTGGGAATGGAAGTGGGAAAAAACAACACCTCTGGTATGGGCAGTACTGACAAAATGGACTCATGAAATGACTGTCTTAGGCCGCAACCTGTTGTAGTCTGAGCAAACTGCTACATCAGCAGAACAAAAGATCACAAATTTCCAACTTTAGTAAATAACACTGGCACCGGATGACCTGAATTTTCAAGATTTTTTTTTAATAGTATGTGGAAGGGTACTAGAGATCTAATTTTGCTAGAGACCAACCAAGATCAGCCCTGACATCTCAGTGTATCTGAGATTAATGCAGTACCAAGAGCCAGCTCTACATTTAGGATTACTCATAGCTTGATCACTTGCAGCAGAAGCAAAAAGTAGGCACAATTAAAAATGGATGGGGCAAAGCATAGAAAGTGATGATGCAGATGAGCATCTTCCCAAAATTAAGATTTCCTGTTTCGTCAGAACAAATTAGAAACTCATATAGCTCCACTTCCATTGTCTTTTTTTTTCCTTACTCATTGCTTATATTTATATCTATAAATACCTAATCTCTTGTGAGAAACACCACAAACTTGACATTACTATCACTTCTGCAAGTCCATATGATGATTGTTTCCTCTACTTCAGAGAAAAAAAAATCTGGAAAGGGATGAGAAGAGCATTCCTTACTCATTTACCCACAGCAATTAATATTTAAATAGTTTTGGTGAGCTGAAGTAATGTCCTTAATCTGTCTTTATGACCACTGCTAGACTCTGCCTTGACTTACACCACATTTTCTCCTCATTAAGCCATGACACTTTCAGCATCCTTCAGATTCAAAAGAATACTTTTACGTTTTCAGTATCTGCAACAGGAACCAACTTTTATAAGGGAAGTACAACACCTACATAACAGCAAACTATTAAAAACTACTCTGATCCTACATGAAACCTAAAGCACAGTTTTAGAAGTGTTGAACCAATTTAAAAAACAGACATTATTTCGCACACTCCGTCATTGTAAAATATGGGCCCTTGCAATTTATGCATACAGACACTGGACTCAGTAAGTAACATCACTCCAAGCATCTGGCCAAGACTGCAACCAAGACTTCTGAAAAAAAAAAAAAAAAAAAAAAATCCCTGCAACAAACACTTGAAAGTGCATAACAACTATGAACAGGCATTTTGATACTCAAGCCCACAGATTTTGGCAGTTTTCCCAGAAGTGCATTGAAGTGCATCAATTTTAAATTGTTAAAAACTGGGAGAAAGGAAATTCTAATAACAGGATTGAATATATTTTTAAGTAGCTATAAAAATACTTTGAAATTACACAGTATGAACTATATAAGACATACAAAATGATCAAGTATGAAGTCTACTATTAGTAGATTGAACTTATGATAAAGAGATTCTGGAAGTATTGTGATTGATAAAGTATGACAGAAGAAAGTGATGTTAAATCACCACTCATAGACTATTTAGTTTTAACATCACTATACTAATCAGTTACATCTGCAAAACCCTCAAACATAGTGTGACCTGAGAGTATTCATAAAACAGAATTTTGATAAATCACATCCACTGACATTCTAAATTAAACAATTTCAGTATGGAAAGTTCCCAATCATGGGAATTATCTACTACAGAAACATATTGAGCTGCTACCATTTGTGAGCTCACATTACAGAAAAACAGACTTCTTGTTCTACACAATACTCTGCCAGACTGCAAGTGGCATCACATCCAGAGGTGTGGGGGCCTGATTCCAGCAAAGGAAGGTCCTTAGTATTTTGCCTTTCAGGCCATAAAAGAGTAATACAGGATTTGGAATAAGAGAATATAGCTCTGGATTTTGCCATCAGGCACCTGTGGAGTTCGATCCTAAACAGTGAGGATAAGACCGAGTTCACAGAGGCCACTCATCACTGTCAGTGACAGCTTCCCATTGCCAAAGCTGACAGCTGATTGAAATATTCCCAAGATTTACAGTGTTTTCACTCTCGATAAAACGGAACAATTCTAGAGTATATAATGCATAATCTCCTGTCAAGAAAAATTCTGGAGAAGTGGAGGGGAATTACTAGCGTCCAGCTATGCAAAATGCTGTCAGCATCTCAGCTTTGGAAAAGAACCACAGCTCCTGTAATAGCATCACTGAGAGAGCTTCCTGACACCATCAGCTCCTCATCCATGTGACTATACCTGTACATGCGGAGACACATGCCCCTTTATGAATTGCTGTTTCCTTCCACCGTTCTGAGTGCTTAATGCAGAATATCTTCAAAAATCATAACAGTGATGTTATTAGGCAGTTTAACTCCTATAGAAGGTACACTGAGAAGTGCATATTTATCTCCGCGCTGCGATCAGAATTGTTTCTTTTTTCTGCTTTCTAAATCAGAAAATTGCACTTCCCCAGATGGGCTTTGGATAATAGCTTACTGTTTTCAGTCTACAGAATTCAAAACACCATTACCTACGATTTTGTTTGAGACAGAAAAGCCTACCAAGTATTCAAATGTGTAAAGCACAGGAAATGCAGATCAGATGTAAATACAAAGCAGGAAGAAGTCCATTCTTATTGTACTTATATTAAATTACATCTTCAAGCAGAAATCAGAGGAAAGGCAGTTTATGCCTGCACACATACACATGCTTCCAGACTGTGCTCACTGTACAAAATACATGGGGCTGGTTCAACATGGCTGTAGAATCAGAGTATTTTTGCTACTTCTGAAGGCCAGTATTAGTGAGCAAGGGCCCAAACTTGCACCAATTTCCACCTGGGCCAACCCCACTGAGCTCAGCAGAGCTGGGCAGAGGCCAAACCAGCACATGAGTGGGCGCATCCTGCCCAACAAACATGCAAGGGGCTATTGAACGTCTAACCGGTGCTGCTGCACTGTATTGGACTATGCTTGTTTTCCACACAGAAGGATCATATTTCATCTGTGCTAAATGCCTCTCTTTAAATTAAGTCTCCCTTTTCCTCAGGACTCAAGAGAAGTAAATCAGTGATTCATTTTGAGCTCTTACTGAAGCCTGCATTTATTTTGAAAGAGAGCCCAAGGAAAAAGTAAAGCAGCTAATTGAGTATTACTTTGGGCTCAATAATATCAATGCTCTTGTTGCCTACTTACATTGTTTCAATTCCACTTTGAAGTTGTTTTCATGTATTTGTGGTTGTTTGCCTCGCATCTGCATCAGCATCACGCTAGAATTCAAGGCTTATTTATCTCATTAGCAGTGCCTCATTTCAGCTTTTTGCATCCAAGTCAGACAATCGCATAGGATAACATCTGACAGGCTCACACCTTACAGGTTCCAGGTCCCTCCCAGTTCATGAGCAGCCCAAGTGATGCACCCTCCTCCTTTGTAGATCGTGCTGCTTTCCCTGCTGTTGCTATTGCATAGTTTATGACCCACCTGTTAAAGCTGAAATCCTGCTCCAGCTAAGTGTGTGAAGGGGTAAAACCACTGCCATACACCTTTCTTCCCTGTGATACAGCCTGCTTTACCTTTGTGCAGCAGTTTCCTCTCCTGGTTCCAGGCAACAGTGTGTGAATGGTCTGCCCCACGCAGAGATCAACCATTGATGAATGCCACGCATTTTCGTTTCAACATTTAGAAGCTTGATTTACAAGGTATTTTTAAAGAGAGTTCATTGTGTTCATTGTTCATGTCAAGAGTTTATAATACTATAACATATGTATTTGTACAGTATCAATTTGTATCTTAAAATCATCTCTTGTCATACTAAAATGTGCCAGTAGATCTTGCTTTTTACTGTTCAGAAACCACTTCTTGTATAAGAGTGATGATTTCTGTGCACATTCAAAGAAGTTCCAATTTGGACTTTGTAATGAAAATGAAGGTGTTCTTAAAAATGAAAAAGTAACTCAAACTTCAGATTTTAAATTCAGATTTGTAACAAAAATTGAGAGAGCACAATTCTATATTCCGTGTATAAACTAAGAAATTCAAATAGCTTTTCTGTAGTATACAGATTTTCTGCATCACTATTTGTAATTGCTACTTACATCCTATAACATGCTCACCTGCATGGTTTTTATTACTGAAGATACACAAAATGTATATTTCCAATAAACTTCTGTTTGGCAACAGCTTAAGTAGCAAGTTGTGCATGAAGAAAATAAAGTACAACTTGATCACTTTATGGTTGCCAATGTCATGCTACCAGACAGGAGATGATGCATAGTCAGTTGCAATACCTTAGGTGCTATCAGGCATGTTTGCGGTGCTTTGCATCTCTACCAAAAGAACAACTGTTAAAAACACAGGCAGTTTGATGAGTCTAACACCTTAAATTAATTTCTGACTACATCATTTGCTACGGTACCTAAAACCAAAAGTAATTTTTTGAGAGGATGTGTTTGTGTTTTATTTATGGGTTTCACAGCACTGATCCTTAGTAGCTTTATGCTGTCACTAGAAGTGTGGCACAAATATTGTCTTATAACAGCCCTGAGTTCACTTGTGCTATTTTTCTGGGCACTGGTACTGGTCCAAAGTGCTGATTTCTGAGACTAATTAGGACTCTGAGGTAAAGCAGGCATATCTCCCAAGCCAGCGGAGCTGTATGGAGGGAAACCAATTCTCGAGTTCTGCCTGTAATGTCAATATCTCCGAATATGACAGAGTATTGGGCTGCCTTAAACAACCTATGAAGCATTCAGTGATTGCAAAATGGGAAGAGGAAATCAATCATATTGTCAAGCTTGTATAAACATTCTCTCCCTGATCAAGTGTGTACCAAAGGTAAAATCAGTTACATTAATTACAGCCATATATAACACAAGGAACTCTGTTGAAAAGCTCATCACTGTAGTTAAATTGGCATCCATAAAGGCAGAGTAAAAATGTATCAATTTAAAAATAAAATTATAACTCAGTTAAAACTTAGTATTTTGGATGCTTGGCACGTATGATAGAAAAAAATAAGTTTCTTCCTAGACTGTATTAAATAAAGCCATTGGTCACGCTGAAAAGAGTTGATATTACTGGAACACATTATTTGACCCTGCTGTTCTAAGCTTTCTGCACACACAACAATAAGACAGTCCCCAGACCAAATGATTTGCATCTTAAGGGCAGAGATCACAGCTAAAGACAGACAGATACAAGTGAAAGAGCAACAGGTCATCAACAGAGGTATCACTGTGTGGCAGCCTAACTTCACACAAGCTTTCTTCTGCTTTTCTGTCCATCACAGACACATACATATATATATTTATATACATATATTTAATGTACACACACACACACATATATATACATATATATATAAATATATAAATCAGAGGTAACTATAGCAAAAATAAGTTTGGCAGCTGCTGGTAGGATGATTTTCACATACAGACGGACCAGAAAAGGTGCAAAGCTGCTTGCAGCAGCTAAGGGGTGGTAGGTAAAAGTCAGCATCTTGAAAGCACACTACAGCAAGAACCCAGTCTTATGTAGAACTCTAAAAGTGAAGGACATAAAGAGATTGGAGAGAGAAAATCAGTAGTTTTAGCTAGGGAAGAAAAAAGTGAAATAACACAGAAGATCTACTGCTTTCTTCCCTTTGAAAGCCCAGGAGAATCCCTGAAGCACTGGTTCTCAGCATACTCGACTTTAACTCAGTTGCATTTGTTAAAGACATGGAAAATGACGCCATTGTGAAAATGGAAAATCATGAAAAATATTAGCAAGAAGCAGTTAAAGGAAGAAAGGACTGGACACTAGAAACTGTACCACAGAAATACTGCAACAAAATTCAAAGCCACCCTGAAGGTGGGAAAAGCTTATTTATTCATGTTGTACACGAAGGATAAACAAACTCTAGGATTCACCCTGGGATATAGGTTTGTGCAAAGGAAGACGATCCATATGTCAACACACTAGAAACAATAGTTGCTGTAGTCCTGTTTGACTTGAAATAAGACACAGAGGGAGAAGAAGATCAATGACAGAATTAATAGAAGGACAAGAAGAGCCTTCCTCAGTACATCAGCAGAAAAACTCTACTGAATGGAAAGGCAGATAATAGCTCCAGTGAAAAAAGCAAGGATCAAACCATTGTTCTTCACAGAAGGTCTTATCATCTGCTGGCTCACACTGTTATAAAGGAATAAAGCATGCATTTAAACAATTAATTATCCTTTTTATGAGGAAAAATATGAGCACTATGAGTAATATATGCCATGAAAGCAATAGCAGGAAAGCAATTAAGTCACTAGAGGTCATAACCTTCACAGCATTTGCAGGCATTTTGTCCTGCACCTCACCACTCATTGCTCAAAAAAACCAAAACAAACCAAAAAACAAAAAACAAACCCACAACAAAGAGCATTAGATTATTTCTTGCCACTCATTAAGAGAGTTAGCAAACTTTGATAAAGGATTTTGAAATCTTTCTGTTTTATCTCCACATTTGCTGAATAATGAGACTTTAATGGCTGCCAGAGAAAATATCTACTATTTCACCAGTTGTGCAGTCTACTGAGAAATGAGGCAGAAAAACCCGTAGGGCTCTGTTCTAGAAAAATTCCACTGCAAACCTACATGCAAATCAGATGGCACAGTGAATTTGTTAACTCACTGATTACCTTTAGTTCTCGTAAAATGTTCTTCCTTGTACCTGAGGCCCATCTGAAAAATGACTAGGTTTCACATAACGAAAGGTTGTTACATGAAATAAATCTGTTTGACACATTCTAAAGAAAACCAATTTTGTTTCTATACAAAGATGAGAAACAAATGGAAGCTATAAATATAAAGCTTTTCATTTCAGGCACAAATGTGCACTGAAATAAGCTACAACATATTTTGTCGAGATACTGAAGCTACATCAGGAAATGTCTGGTGTCTCTGCAATATTGAACTAGGTCTGTAGCTAGACTGATTATTTGATTAACTGCATCACTACTCTCCAACTGGCTGAGCTGAAGTATCATTTTCATTTCAGAAGTGTTGCTTTCTTGGCTATGATACAACAGTGATGTTGATACTTAATTTCTTGGATATTTTGTTTCTGAATTGGCCTAGTAAAGACACTTACAAAGGAACTTGTCCCTTTTTAAGGTAACAGAAATATTTGCAACTAATTGGATTAAAAATGCAACATTATCAAGTTTTGGTTTTGAAATTTGAGATGGGCATAATTCTTATGGAAAGAGTTTGAGAATAAGAAACTATTCAAAAGCCCATGTGTGTCTGAAAGTGCAAAGTCTTGCCTTGTAAAATTTGTTTCCATCCATATATCTTCTTGAACAGAGGTAAGCCAGTGTTTCAACTACTGGGTGCCTTTGAAATGATCCTACTGTATCACCTACAGTTTTTTGTCAATTCTTTGCATATTTGTGGCTATTTTTCCAGGTATGCTGGTACATACATTAAAAAAAAAAAAAAAAAAAAAAAAAAACAAAAACAAAAAACATAAATCAAAGTAACTATGTAAAAGTTACATCTCAACAAGGAGAGCTCACTTTACAAAAATCCCTCTGTTCAGGAAGTATCCTTAAAGTGAGAACGTCTTGCAGCTTTGCATTCCTGGGTAATGTCGCTCTTAGCCAAGCCAAATTTATTTCAAAATTGTTTTAAGCTTTCATCTTTTCTAAGCCATGCCAGTCTGTATTGGCTGGGATGGAAAAATTTAAAACCAACTTGGAAAAGTTTTACACAGTTTGGGCAAAGTTGGAAATATAGTATATGATCTGTTATTACAAAATGTTACTCTTGTCCATGCTACAATAAATCTTCTAGCTGATAGAATGTACCTTTCTCTGACATCAGACATCTACTGTTCAGTAAATATTTTATATTCCCATTACAAACCAACACGTTTGTTTTACTGGTACAGGAATGTAAGCTTTTCCACAGTCTTTTAACAGTATAAGCATGTTTAGAAAAATAATACTCAGGGATTATAACAAACTTCGCATATTCTACCTAGGTATCCCTCACATCCTAAAAATGCTTTGGATCATCTCTTTAACTATAAAATTAATGTTATGTTCTCTACCTGTGAACTGAAAACATATTACTAGAAATACATTTCACATGCATTTTGTGCTTAAATACTCTTGAAATTCTGCCCACAGCTGCTAAAGTGCTTTGGAATTCAATATAAAATTTATGGGTGTCTAAATAAATGAATCAAGAAGAGCTGACACTCTACATCCAAGTGCTTTCTCACGGGCCTGTGTCTGAACAACTGATTCAGTACTTGTCCAGACAGAACTGCCACTGAAGCCAACTATGAAACACTCATCTTCATTTTAGTTAAATTACATTTATAATTGTGCATTCTCACTGATTTCAGTGGCAGGTCTGCCTGAGGACTGCGAGTATTCAGTCATGCTTTCAAGATTTATCCAATAAATTATATATATAATTTGCTTAACAGACACAGAAGTATTTAGTATTTAGATGCTAAACCAAAATATCCTGAAGTGACAGCCTTGAGTCCAACATATTAGTTTATATTTGGAAACTAAAGTCACTGAAAGACCTTTCATTCTCAGATTTTAGAGACAACAAAACCTCTTACTCTGACAAACCAGACCCAGACAAAATCCACTCCTAACTGCATGAGTAATCACCAGCATTCTACTATTTATTCCCTGATTATGTGAAGAAGCTCCGTGTCTGGCATCAGAAGCCTGGCCTTAATTCTTCAGCAATATATTTCTTTAATAAGGAAATATTAAGTACAAATAAAGCTACTCCCTCCCAGGTGTGTTAAAAAAACAAACAAACAAACAAACAAAAAACCAAAAACCAAAAAACAACAAAAAAAAAACCACAACCAGGAGCTGTCTTTATTTGGAATTTTCCTTCCTAACAAATTTAAAGGCCTAATTTCAGTCCATCTCTGATTAAGAGAACTTACCCTGATTTGAATTCCTTCGTCATCCAAGAACAAACCTTGTGCTTGGTTCAAAAATGAAATGTTTCCTAAGCAAACAGTTGTCATTTACCAACAGAACAACCCCATCTTGAGGAAACTGAAATGGATGTATCATTTCTTTCTTTGGGAAATTTTACAAAATCCCAATTTGTAACTCTCATCTTTACACATGCCTCAGGAACATCATTCTTCCTAGCAGAACACAGCTTAGGAGATGAGTGACATTGGTGTTTCAGTCCTACACCTTCTTTTTACTAACTGCTACTTTTTAGTCTCACTTTTCTCCTTCTTCCACTTTCTCACCTGACGACTCAAGATGTCTTGTAATATGTTGCAAAAACAACCATTACAAAGAATGATGTCACACAAAATAGTTCAGGTCATTGTGCCATCTCTATGGCATTATGTTCCCTGTGGAAATATACAAATTTGCTCTATCATAAGCTAGTAAGTTGTGGCATTCTATATTCATTTATCATTGCATTACCATTCAAAATAATCTTTGGATATTCATCAGGCATCATTAACAGAAACAAACAAGAAAAACAGATGTCTGATGTAAGAAGAAAAGAGCTGCTGAGGGATTCAATATATATAAATGAATTCCTTAAGTGACTGTAGATATATTTCTAAAAAAACAGTAGCCAAGAGTCTGTGCCTCAAAGTCCAGATACATTAGCAGAATCAGTCTCATTTAGCCTAATGTCTGTCTTTTTCTCTACCCAAAGTAAGGAAAACATGCATGATTTTAAGAATGCCAATTAAGAAACTAATCAACAAAATTCCAGTTTTTATAACTGAAAGAAGTAATAACAGTGCATTGCATTATTGATAAAGGTCACGTGAATGTTCTAGTACACATCCAAGTACTCCAAAAAAGTCTTATTTAATCTTACAATGTATTTTTTAATGCAGAACTTCTACTTTTACATTATGGCAGGAGAAAAAGGCTTACAGTTTCCACAAAGCGATCTCCAGCTTACGCATCCTGATTGATATAATGGCTGAAGAAAGAAAAAATTGACTTCTTTCAATTTGAACAGGCATTGCAACAACTCATCAGTTGTGTCAGTCACAGAGCTTATTTTTTCTATTAATGGCACCTGTAGCCATTTTCAGTTGAGGTGGGGATTTAGATCTGGGTGAGTTAACATTATGACAGGCTGAGTGAAGAAAGACCTTGAGTCCTCCAGGAGCTCTCAGGAGTTAATCAACATCAAATTGCAGAATGACTACTTAAAGCACAGAGAAGCACACAGAAAAGTTAAGAATTTGAGCATTGGCGGGAAGAATTTTAAAATAAGCAACTCAAGCAACATGACTAAGGGGGTGTCCTGATGGTGGACTTGTAAAATATGCCTCCCTTGGGACATTACACCTCATTTGCAGCTGATGAATAAACAGCACTGGCAATTGGGACACTGGGGAAATCCAATCCATTGTAATATGCCTGAGTAAATGCAATTTAATATGTTGCACTCTGCTATTAGGAATAAAAGGGAAAAAAAATCAGTTTTATTGTCAAAGCTCCCACAGAGAAGCCCTCAATGAATTATAAACCTTAGACAAGCCCTCAAGGTCAACTGTTTTAATAAAGCTTGGAGCTGCCAGTCCTATCTAATATAAGCCAACTTATTACTATATGTCTACAAGACAAAGTAGCACTTCTGTTGATCAACAGATCTAGGCTGTTTTCAAAACTTAAGCTACGTCACCGGGCAACTTCAGCAGGCTGAAATAACTAGGGTAATTCCTAAGAGCCCCAGCTGTATCAAACAGCAGCATTCCAGTTACAGGACATCACTGCTGTCCTCACCATACACTGCACATCAGCACAGGACTGCTCATGCTTTGTCACAGCACCATGAACTTGACACTGAGCTGCTCTGAGATGCACTTACAGAACAAAGCTATAATGAGAGAAGCTAGAATTTGAAACAGGTCCAGAATTCAGCCTGGTTGCATGCCTAATACTGCAGATATACAAGCTGAACAAAAAGGATTTTTCAAAGACCATCCAAAGGAATCAATTGTAACACAACCCAGGTAGCAGAGCCTGAAGATTTTACTTGAATGAGAACTGAACTTGAAATGTGCATCTATATCATTTCAAAAACAGCTCTCACTGACGCATGGGAAAGAGATTATATCTAGAATGGCTGAAAGACAGAAAAAGGTCTTACTTTTCTATCCTGGTTTTGACTTTTGAGAAGGTTAAAACAGTTGTATTTATTTTCTGAGTTTTATATCAAAGCAAAATGCAAAGGAAGTAATAATGCATCATCTGTCTGCTTCGCTTTGAAAAATTTATTTTGATTTAGAAGTATGATCAAAGACTTTGTATTTGTTTGATAAGTAAATAGTGACATTTCAGTCCATTTATTACCATATATATTCCTGACGGACGTTTCACTGTAAGCATATCTGCTCACAGCAGATGATGCTACGCTGGGATCATGGACCCCAGCTCCTGCTACATCCTCAGAGCCACATTTAAAATGTACTCAGCATATTCTAAACTCTGCTATGTATTTGTTGCTGCCTGTGCCCTTTTCTAAAGCTGTGCATTCTGGAAATACATATACATGCATATATAAATTTCATGTGTCTGTGTACAACACAGTAATACAATAAATATCTTTCAGTCTAAAGGACTTCACTAATCACTTAATGGGGTCTTCCTCATACATGCACACTTCTGTGTGAAGCCATCCTGAAATCCTGGGGTTCCACAGGGAAGAAAGGTAATCTTTGCCCAACATGAAAGAGCAGCCCCCAGTCCTATTAATGCTGCTGCCTTGTAACTACACTTTAAAGTACCAACAAAAAAGTTGGCAATGTCACAAGCAGTACACTCCAGACCATAAACATACACACT
This sequence comes from Centrocercus urophasianus, assembly GCF_019232065.1. NCBI lineage: Eukaryota > Metazoa > Chordata > Aves > Galliformes > Phasianidae > Centrocercus > Centrocercus urophasianus. The sequence goes on along the minus strand of NW_024884756.1, from coordinate 14,529,184 downwards.
TACCTGAGGATGCAGTAAACTCAGCATCAGTGTACTACAGCTTTGTCATTACATGGTTGCTGATGATCAATTTACAAAAGTTATTTAAATCATGTTGTGTTGTTAAGAGCAGCAGAGACCACGACTCTCATACAAATGGGCATCATACTCAGACCAGGTTCCAAAGTACATCCAGCTGAGGCAAGTTCTATCTGCAGGAAGCCACATCCTCCTCAGAACCCCTCAAAACACCTTAAATATTAATTTAACTGCTGTAGCTCTACCACCAGCCACACTTCCCACATTGAAAGGAACAGCTGATAGATTCATCACACAAGCCGAGCTAATGGTGAAGTTATTTTTCTGGATCTACTACTTCTGAAAAATAGCATGACATCCAAAACAGTTGTGTCTGACCCACAAAAGATGTGGCTTTGCAGCAAATTTGACATTTCAGCTCAACATATAGCAACTGTTCTGTCTAGAGAGCTCCAGGGCAGACATCGACATGTCACTCAAAATGACAGCACATCAGAAAAGCTGTGAGTCATGCCTGTTGTGTCCTTTTATTAGCAGACATACGTAACATAATAGTAAACTGAGCTTGTCAATGCACTATGCTACTCCCTACCCATTCTTCATAAATACCAGCGCAAGTGCAACACGTAACAAAGGAACACAAATTTAAAACTTTCTTCCCTTTTTAGTTTCTCATCCTGTCCTTCCATACTCAAGGAAAGGACACCAAGAATGATTTTTTTTTCTTTTTTTTTTCTTTTTTTTTTTTTAGGAATATTTCTCTGGAACCTAACAATCCTTACAGTGGTTAACCAACAGTTTCAGCAGTGATGGGATACAGTTCCTTCAAGCATTCTGCCCTTCCCCAGGCTGGAAGACAGCATTACACTGAATGGCCACTATGATTTATTTTGAATGTAGAAACACTTGCAGTTGTATAATTCAACAGATGGCAATCTGTTTGATTTCTGTCAAGTAATTAATAGCATAAAACAACATAATGTCAAAACTGGGAAAATACTGCAATATCAGGAACAGGTTTCCCTTATTGTTGGCCACATTATTTTAACTCCTCTCAAAAAGTGAACACAAAGACATGAAAGACTTCAGATACGTTCCACAGAGAAGAAAATTAAGTCAGGGACAGACCTTGCAATCTGGCCTAAGAGACACGTAAGACAGTGCTAGACTTACAGAAAATATTTGGAAAGGAAGACAAGGGGGTTGGTAACAAGGATGCAAATTGTGCTACTTGACACAAGTAGGGCAGCACAGTGCACAGCTATGTGCTCACAGCATATATTGCAACATGTTAATTCCTCTGAAGTTTTAATGGAAATCTTCCTAAATAGTTGCCTGAGATTTTACAGTTTATACCTGGAATAGTAAACTGTTCTAACTGAAGCTATTTTTAGTGGTACAGACAGTAAAATATTTAACAAATATTTTAAATCACCTCCTATTCGATAATGCACATTTTATTTAAAGCAGACAGTAGCTTGCTACTGTTTTACAGTAACTTGGCTTGTTTCCTTGGACATATTACTGGATTCATGTTAACTCACTCAAATCTAAAGCGTGATTTTCTAGGTGAATCATCCCAAAATTTGGCACCCATCAGCACTGCTAAGGACCCAAAGACGGTTTTGCTGGTATGGACAAAACAAGGAAACAAATAGCCATGTTATGGAAATTTGGGTGTTTTTCCCCCCATTTCTTTAGTTTTGATAGAGTACTACTTCTGCCAATTATTCTATGGAATCTGAGTCACGTTCAGCTCTGTCAAAGATAAATGGATAAGTGGCTATCAAAGCAGCAGCAAGCTTATCACACACAACCAGCTGATCAGACCAACAGTTGGTTAACCCACATTAGGTGTTCTCTCCTGGATGACTAGTGCAATATTTCAGACTCTCAGCCAGTTCAGGAAATTCTCTTATTTCACCTGGTAACACAACACTGACAGAGCTGAAAGTGGCTCAAACAACTGCACTGCAATTAGTGTTACTGATCTTCCTCAGATTACTGACATGAGGGGAAAAAAAAAAATAAGATGTTAAAACACTAACGAGCTGTGGAAATCAGGAAATAGCTGTGTCATGAGGCTTCACTACCTTTCTGTGGGTGTGTTTCTTACAGGAGCAGTATTATTTTATTCAGAAGGGAAAATTTTTTTAGAGAAATTTCTTGTGCCTCAGCTAAATACACACATCTCAGACTTGACACCCACCCACATCCATTACTACTGCCACATGAATAACAGTCTATATGAGTAAATTTGCTAAGAGAACATTAACTCACCAGTGTCAACATTCAGATGGGAGGGGGGGAAAAAGCCTTTATAACATCAAAACTAATCAATTCCATACAAGAAAATATAACAAACAGTTTGGAAAAGACAAGATATGGATCAGCATCATGCAATAAGATTCTTTCATATACACATCTACAAAAGGAGAAAAAGAATGGATAGAACAAAAAGCTTTAATTGACCTGATTTGTCAGAGATGTTGGTTGTGACTGGCGTAGAGCAGCTTGGGTTAGCCTTTGCGCTGTCCTTGGAAGACACAACTTTTGGCTTATTTTTCGTTGCCTCTAGTGCTTTCACCTTCTTGGCATGCTTACTTCCTTTGTAGTGGGCCTCGGCCTGGCTCTACAAAGGAGAACAAATCAGGCTCACTTTTATCTGTACTTTTGTATAACACAATGGATGATAAGGCAGAAAAGTGACACTTTCAATAGTAGGCACCATACTGTTCCAGCTGAAAAATTATAGTAGCTTTATAGTAACAGTTCTCCTATATGTAATTTCTCATATGTTCATACAACAGGATTTTAATGAACAGCACATGCTTTTGTGAACTTGGAAAAAAAGGCATCAGGATTAGATACAGCTCTGCTACTTCTAATCTAATTCTTTGCTTCCATGCTGCTTAAAGATTTAAAGAGCTATACAAATGTAAACATGCCCAGTCGAGGAAGATGCTACTCGATTTTTATGAACTGTTCCCTAGTCTTTATTGCTTGTAGTTAGAAACGTGTATCACCCTGTAACATGATTAAAAAATCCATTTCTTTCTGTTTGATCTAGCAAAGAAGTCCAAGTATTTCCACTGTTACACTAACACCAATTGAAACAAGCATTAACAGCATTATAAATTCACTATTAGATCAAGCAGAAAGGGATAAAAAAAAGAAACACCATACCTATAAGCTTCAATAGCTTCAAACACAGGAATTGAAAATATTTATCAGTCTTGATTGTTCTATAAATTGCCTTGCGCATATGTGTGTGTGTATATATATATATATATATATATATATATATATATATATTTTTTTTTCTTTTTCTTCCACACCCTCCCTTCCCCCCCCAAGACTAAGCAAAGGGGAACACAATGGGCAGGAAGTAGAGAAGCTCTTTTTCCTTCTTTTCTTTTCCTGCATTGAAGCACTGAATGTACGTACTCTTCTTGGTCTGCCCAGATAGAACCACAGAAATAGATACCAAGATGCAATGTTTACCTCACCTTTGTCCTAAAACTATCTACAGAGACTAGCTTAGTGTTTTTGAAATTGCACCACTAAAGACACATAAACAAATGCTTGTTCACTGATTTTAAGACCCCATTATTCTTCCTGACAGTCTATAACTACCTTGACAAGTCAGGCCACTTCATTAGCTGCAAAACCTAGACATTACAAACTTAATCCAACCCAAGTGTCTGGAAATTTCCACTAATGTCCTTCAATGCATTTCTGGACACAGTTTCATACAAAACACAATCTATTTTCATAGCATTTTCCATCATACTATTCAGCATTGCATTTTTCCCATTTTCAAACATTATGTTTTTCGTAATGATTTGAGAGGTAGTACTAGGTGCCTCTATTGAAGGTTACATATTAACTATACAAGTTAATATTGTAGTACAATTCAAAGTAAAATGCTTGGAGAAAGCATGCTTCATGTAGCAAGATGACCACACCTTGGCACCTGGCATATAACAACATCAGTGCAAGGAAACTTTTGCTAGATCATGCAAAAAACACTTTTTATGTTATTTAGCTCATTTGTGTTAAATGAAACAAATTACATGCTTTAAAAAAGCAATTATGGGATCCAAACATCTCACATGTTAGAAAGAGTGCTGCCATAACGAGGAAATTGTCATAAGATCAGTAGAAATAGGCATTGCAGTACAACCACCGTGGGACAGCATGTAATAAACATTTTACTGTATGGAAGAGCATAAGTGAGCAGTAGAAACAGCTGGACTAGACAACAGAATAGACAGTTCGGTGGAACCTTCACAAAAACTATATGTACCTTAAAACTGGTGGAGAACTGCAGTTAAAACAGAGGATGAAGTTCTTACACACTGAAGCTTTGTGATTATACACCTTGTGAAACAGTGCTTTCTACCTCAAAAGGACAGCGTGTATAGTGACATGTTGTGACTATGTATTTTTAAAACAGATTGCAGTAAGCAAGCATTCAGTAAGAAAAGCTCCTAGATAAACTTTACTTTGAATTCCTTTGAAATTGAGACTATTTTCAATCTTCATTATAAAAACAGTAGAGACTCTATTCATCACTTGCTATTAAGTTATATGATGATTTCAAAATCTTTGGAATTTAAGATATGATACAAACGCAATTTAAGGATTATAAAGAAAAGCTACACAGCTAAACCACTACTACTACATGCACTACTTAAAGGGACACTTGTCAACTTCTGGGTTGGAGCTCCTCAGCTCTGAGCAAGTAGAGGAGTGCAGATTGTTTGCACCCTGTTAGTGCGATGCATCTTAAGTAAGAACAGGAGCAAAGTGCCATCACCCTGCCTCTCTCCACTTTTGCCAAGCTTTGTCCATTTCTCTGCACTTTGCTGTTGCTACATGATGAGCTAGAAGGAGCATCAAGCATAAAAAGACGTTAAATCAACTATTCACAGGCTTGTACATACGTACAGAAGTCAAAGCTCAAAATTAAGGGGTGTGTATACCCTTTCCATTATGATACTTTCAATTTCCAATAAAAGCAAGGACAAAGGTATCCACTGGAGCACTCTAAAGTTGATGACAAGTTGATGATGTCCCTTTAAATAACTGAACTTTGCTCCATGTGCACTGTGCTGTTGGTAGGACCATGTACTGTCTGGGGCCAAAGCTACGACACAGGAGACATAGGTGCACTCAAGAGAAAGGCTTAGTCAGTCAAATCCTTGATAATAAGCCTTTCTACTGATATTTGCAATAATAGTGTCAGCAATATCAGTCAGAACCTACGATAGTCTTTGATTCCCTTCATTCAATCCTCACATAGTGTACATGAGACCTGTTGAAAACAAACAAGCCCAAGCAGAATTAAAATTAAGACTTCCATAAACACAAAACAAAGCCCCCTGGATTGTGCCACATGGCCTCACCTTTTATTTAAATTGCATAATTACTATCTTTGCACTAACAAATCCATGGTTGTACATTATATGGCCGAAAAGTGCTGTGGTGACCACTTAAGCGTAGTGTCCAAAAATGTCAGTCTTCCTCAGGCTGCTCGAACCAGCCTTTCTTTTTTGAGTGGCGGGCAGAAAAACTACATTTTGTAAAATTTTTCAAGCATATTCTATTAATTTTTACACTGAATTTGTCTAGCCTCAGCTTCTAGCCCCTGGCTTTCATTAAACCTTTGGTTCTCAGGCTCTTTCAACACATGTTCTGTGCATGACAATATAAAAACTCTTTTCAAACATAAAGTCAGAGGAGCATCCCTAGGGGTGCTGAAGTAATGTTTTCAAAGGTATCTGCAAATTGGAGCTTGCTTATTACCCACTATGAAATAAATCATTTGATTCCATTGCTTTTGGTAACGAAAATGTGGAAACAACATGGAATAGAATTTCCTCTGATTCTTACAAAAAATGATTACTTTCTATAATTTCCTGAAATAATGGTAAACGAAAGAAAAGGGCATCCATGGCAATCTGAAATTAGAAAGCGTGTTATGATTATTCCCGGTACCAATTATTCTGATTATTAATGTCCCGGGCATAACTAACCCTACTTTTATAGGATATTTGCACCACATTATATGCAAGCCTATTTTCTCCAACTCCCATTAAAAACCTGTTTCTGGCACAATACAGCAATACATTACAAGTTATGGGCTTCTGTAATATGTGTGACTGAAATATTAAACATATCTTTGGAAAAAGCCACAACACGATTTCTTTCACTTTTTTCAGCTTAAAAAAGAAACTGAATGTTCATTTCCATTTGCTCTGATAATCCAGAAGTTATGCACGCAGAAGGTTTAAAAGACACGTTACATAAAAGGGAACTTACCAGTTTTAACATAAACTCCAGTAAAATAACAAATAAAATTAAAAATGAGAAAAGAAAACAAGAGCTCAAAAAGCCAAAATAAATAACCTTAAGTGATATCACAATACTCAGACTCATGATGCCTTTTAGTTGCACAGTGATTTATTCCAGTGTATTTTTACAGTAGAATAGACCAAAGAAGTGAAATAATTTTGTTGATGTCATTGTGTCGCAATTCAATAGTACTTACATAATTAATGCTTTATTTCAAACAAATTGTTACATTTATTTCTTATATTCTAAAAACTAAACATCTCATAAACTAAAATTTTAAACTCTCATTACTATGACTGTTGTTTAACCAAACGCTTTCCAAGTTGCTGAGAAGCTAGCTGTGGTATCCCTGTTCATTGTAGGGCAGTTGGCTTACATAAACTTTAGAGGTCCCTTTCAACTCTAAGGAAACTATGATTCTGGGATATTATGACATTTTTAGCAAACTTAGAATGCTGTAAGATTAATGACTTGGTTGAAGCCTTTCCTCTCTTAAACACATTTTCCATTGAGACACACAATGTTAGATTTTATTAAAAAACTAAAATTTGTTGTGAATTTCTGCTTTTGATTATCAACTAAGTCTTAAAGCTAAGCATCAGCATGTTTGTCTGTAAGTCTACGTGCAATACAAAGCCATAATGCACTGCCTTATATATGAGATTCCATCTAACAAAACATCAGCAATGCATATCTTCATCTTTACATGTAAGCATGCTTTCTTGGAATGTGTGAATATGATTACCATATAATGCCATCAGTAGCTTTGCTAAAAGTTATATATATATATATGTTTACAGATATATACAGAGAGAAAGCAAACTAGGAAACATGCAGATCAAACAGTCATTGATTCCCATATTACCTTCAAGAAACCTTTAAAATTCAGTTACAGCTACAGTACAAAAAAAAATGACAGAAATTGCCCCTGTCAGGAGCAGGGAGTGACAGAATATTTGAAATCAGCACTATTCATTTTGACAGTTCACAACTGACTCAGTTTGAGAATCTATCTGGGGTACGAATGGCTAATTAACTGAATTTATTACAGCGTAGAGAAGAAATATGAACCTATCAGATCTCTTCAGTGACAACATGATGCACCTGTGCTGAATAATTTTAACTGTAGTCTGATATTAAGTGTAGATGCAATTGATGTTAAGAATGGATGTAATTGAAGTAATCTGTAAAACTGAAGTAGCCATACTTTTGTTACACCAAAGCTGTGTGTTATTTTTGAAATTCAGCTCTCAGTAGCTTTGTGAAACTAAATTGCTCCAAATATTAAGGTAGATTAATATGAAATGGAAAAAATGGAAAAGTGGTGAAAATCGGTCACATCATAAGAAAGCAACTAGTCAAACTTAGCTGCTTTATTAAATAGTCGGCTTGGAACAGAACTTTCAGCATGTTATAACTCTGCACCCTGTAATCACACAGTATTTCCGTCATGATGAAGCTAACAACTTTCATCATTTTGTCAGATCTGTCTTCAAAACAGAAAATTGCCTTCACAAGATCCTGAGATTTATGCTTTTAATTACCCCTTAACTGCTCTGCTATGCTCCAAACCCTCAGCATCAGCTCCAATAGTTTTATTTATAAAAAAAAAAAACGTAGAACATTTGCCAAAAGCTGGTGACAGTTCTGTAGATTTTTATTTGATGCTATTGATTATTTTGCATGTTAGCTTTTTGACATTCATTCAAATTTGCAAAGATAAGATTTGGCAACACTAGCCTCAACTTTATAAAGTTGCCTTCTGGCTTTTTCTAAAAAGATGATCACTATTATTGCATTATTTTTATTAGCTAAATATATGCAATAGTAAGTTGACTGTCAGCATCTTTTAATACCCAACTGTTGCATCTTCCTGCAAAGCATTTTGACTTCATTTCTGAGTCTTTGCATACCATGTCAAAAGGCAGCGCCAACTTAGAGCCATCAATTGCAGAGCGCAATAAGCTGCGCAGACACACACTTATGTCGATGAAAAGGTACTGTATCAACAAGATGGTACCCACTGGCTTCCTACAGATAAGGACAGTGGACACTGAGGGAAGCGGATATTTCATTTAGAAGCAATCAACAGATGACTTAAAAAAAAAAAAAAAAAAAAAAAAAACCACAACAAAAATAACAAACACCAGCAAACAAACAAATCACACAGACTGCTGGTGTAACATATTTGAGTTTGGAGTACAGTTGGAGAGGAAAGTGACTAGATTAGCACCAACAATAATAGCTAGTGCCCAAGCTCCAAAAAATGTGGACTACTGAAACAAACAATGGAGGGAATAGCACAAAGAATTTTATTGATTTTGTAAGTATGGAGAAAAAGTTTTGCCAAAGCCTAACAGGTATCCTTGCAACTTGACTGATGCTTCTCTTGCAGGTGACAGTGCCAGTTGCTAGAGCAGAGAAGAACAGACAGCTCAGCACAGCCTGGCCTAAGTTCCACAGCTGCTGGAGTGACTCAGTGCCACATAACAGCTGTGGGAGATGTGCCAAAGAGAAGTAGAAGAGCCAGCCAAGAGTAAGTAGAGAAGAAATCTCTGGGAGACAGCAACAGCCATCTTCCCCATGCCCCATTGCTACTTGGATCCTGTTATGAGTTCCATAAAGATAGGGCAAACCTTACTCAAGTTGCTTTTAGTTTCTGCTAGAATGTCTGCAACATAAATAATTAACTCAATAAATCATACCTACACAGTTAATATGAAAACATGCTTAGCAAAGCTTATCCATAGTCCATATAGATATAACCACGGGTTTGAAAGGAGTCCCAGGATTCATAAGAAGAAAAACCTATTTTTGAAAAGCTAAGCTAGATCTTTTTCAGCACATCTCATTTCCTTTTCATGGATTGCAGCTGCATCCCTTGCTCTGGTGGCCTTCATGCAAGAGCAAGGTCTGACTCACTACCACAATCTGCTCCACAAAGAGGATTCTCTCCCTTCTGCTAGTTGGTCTCTGGTGGCAGTGAATATAATGTAGATATTTCCCTATTTTTCTGAGCTGGACAAAACACCAAACCAGAGCTTGAATTCTACTGAAACACTAGAATTTACAGCCCTGGAACACATGCTGTTTCATCATCATGTAGAAATTGAACAATAAAAATGTCGTTAACCAACATTTTGATGCAGAGATACAAACATCTATGTTTGTTCTAATATACTGGAGCAAATCCGACCACAACTATTAACGGCTAATATATATTTTTAAACAGTTTTCTACAGAAGCACGTTCCACTTCACAACAGAATAAAGTTTATACATTCTGAAACATATCTCAGTTCTTGCTACTATGATTAATCAAACTCATCAGCTACCAATCCTTGCAATGCTATCCTTCATAAATTGACATTTCCAACCTAATTCAACATTTTTTGATTTCTGTTACCAGTTACCATAAAAGTTAGCTCAGAACAAGTTTCCTTGCTTTAATTTGTACTCATGTTTTTGCCATTTCACTTCCCTTCACTGTTGAGAACCTTACTAACTTCCTATTTTTTTAAATATTTCTCTCTTTTAATGATATTCTGCTCCCATACTCGACCTGGAGGAATGGAAGGAAAAAAGAAAGAGTGGAAAAACAAAACAGAAAGCAAGGTTAATGGGTTGGAATTTCTGTGTCCAATAACAGGTGTTCAGTACAGTTGGTGATGTCCACAGGTGTCCTGCCTGACCATGGACTGAGCACCCTCTGTCAGGTCCACTATTCAGGTGTGGATACCTGAGTTACCCAAATGACACAAGACACTTAGTTTTAGGCACTCTTAAGTACCAGCCAGAGCACCTTAAGTAGGTCATGGGACAAGTTTTGTTGAAGCAGCCTCACTGATATCAGCTCAGCGTTAACCTTACAAATAAATTCCAAGTCCCCTGACCTCAAAATGCAGGAACTTCTCATACTGTCCTGCCAGCAAGCGAAGGGCTGAGTGGCACAAGGACTTAGGAGAGGACAGAAGCAGAACAGCTGGCCAAAACTGGGCAAAGGCCATTTCATATTATACCATGCACAAAAACCTCGAAAACTGTGGAGAGTTGGTTGGGTAGGCAGCTACATCTCAAGGACTCCCTGGGCATCAGTCAGTGGGCAGTGAGCAATTGCACCGTGCATCAGTTGTTTTTTATATATATAATTATCATTACTATTAACATTCTTTTTTCCCTGCTCGCTTCCTTTTCCATCTCAGTAAACAGTTTAAATCTGTCCTAGTAAACAGAACCTACAAGTCCTACTTTGTTTTTTTTCTATCCCCTCCCCTACTTCATTCAGGGGTTGGGGCTGAGTGAATGACTGTGCTGAGCCTTCTGCTAAGTTAAACCACAATGAGCTTCCAAGCTGTGGTCAATGAATTCATGGAAGGGATGGCATCACATTGAATGCCTCTTTCACCAAGAGGAGGCTTCAGCTCCTTTGTAGAAGGTTACTATTCCTGATCCAACAGGACATCTGAAGACATTCCAAAACTGTATTTTCCTGGGAAAAAGAAAGTTTTTATTTCAAATTCTTATTTCAGAATGGAATTCAGAATTGCTTTCCACAATAACAGTTTTACACATTCCACAGTCGAAGTTTGTCAGTCTGCTGTCCCTCTCAAGTAATTTTTCTCCCTCAAAGTATCTCCAAACCAATTCTGTTTTTAAAAATACTAAATCAAAATTATTCAAAGCAAAATGCTTGATTTTAGTAACATGCTATTCCACGACACTTTAATTTACTTGTTTTTACGTTTCTGAAAACTCAAAACAAAACCAAATGCATTAGGCTACAGTCCTCAATTAAAGTAGCTCAAAACACTTCTTGAAATGTTTCTATACATCAATATACAGAAATTTTGATGGGCTTCTGTATTTCACCCTTGTCAATTTCCTTTGAAATATATTAGTGTAAATCTGGACTACCAGAAACAGTAGGTCCACTATGCCACATGACGATCCCAAGAGTGCTGTGATATGGTTTAACTGCCAGATTTTACCAAAGTAAGTACTTCTACATACTCCTATCCCATGTGACAAATACTTGGGTATCCTTCTACAAAAATTGTAGCTGAAAATAACTTGTTCGGTTTTATGAAATAATAATACAGAGTGCTTGAATGTATGCAAACAGAAGCTCAGGTATGTAAATTTGATCTCCCTTAAATGAGAAAGACGTTCCTAAAGGTAAGATGTTCCTTAACTCAATTGTCTGCCCACTGGCAGCGTTAACAGTATTAACTTCTAAAGGTGCTAATCATGAACATTTCCCAAATGCACAAGTGAATTTGCATAAATGTTGTGCAAGTAAAGCATGCAGCCTCTGCCTTTTAATGGTATACAGCAGAGACAATGGAAAAAAGAACAAGGGGGACACTGAGTCACACTGACACTTATCCACAATGCATAGAACCTTCCTATAACTATATATATGCCAACTTACATTCTAGAAGAAGATTGACTACATTTTCTTTTTCATATTTTCTACACAAATACACATCAATAAAATACACGTTAAAAAAGTATTTCCATACCATTAGAAGCTGTTAGTTCACATTTTCTTTAAACCCTCACAAAAGTAAAATAGCTTAAGTAACAAATGATCAAAGACCTATTCTGCTTTTACTAAACCAGCCCCTACCATGTAATGTCTCCTTCTGTATCCTCTGTAAGTTTAAAAGCTGCCAGTTACTCTTTTTGTAAAACATTGAAAATAAACTCTTTGGTTTTCACCCCTTAACGTAAACAGTTCACAGTTTGGACTCACCTCAATCATTTTATAAGTACTTCAACTATTTACCATATACCTTGTTTCAGCCATCTCTATTTGCATATACACAGGATTGTTTCCGGATAATTAATTCTCTTTTATGCAAAGAAACAAAGAAAAGGCTGACCATAGCCTTGCAGGGGTCTGTTTTTGCTGTTTAGGTTTTACTTCTTTGAAACACAAACACAAACAACACTTGATTAAGAACAAAAATAATCCACTCTGATTGTGAAGAAGAAAGCAGATGAGGGGCCAGTAATGCACAACTCATAACTTCTCTTCATATTATAATATGTTAGGAGAAAAGTAACTATCTTAGCAAATTTTATTTCTCAATATAAAGGTGGCATCACCTCAAAATTAGATATATTTACTCCCAGAACGAAGACAACTTATTTTAAAATATTTTCCAACCCTGATGTTAGACTTTACCTCCTGTCAAGGAAAGCTGCAGATCCCTCCTCCGGATCTGATGGCAGAACACTCTCACTGCAGACACAGCAGCAGAAGAAATCTGAAACCTTTGCAATTAACTACGCAAACTTAACGGAAGGTTTGACAAATATAAATTGACTAAGTCAGAATTATTTTGTTCTATTGATCCAGAACAGTGAGAACCAACAGTGTGAATACAAGATTACAGGCAAGGAAACCAACATTCTTCTCACAGACAAATTTCCACTGGTTTGTACATTATTCATGTAATAGGCAAATCAATACTAGGATCAGGTCAGGAACTTCAAACACCATGAAAATGAAATTCATTTAATAAAATAAAACAAACAACTACTTTTTGGTTGGTTTTGTTTTATTTGCTTGCACAATTTAGGTCAAAGGAAGTTCAAAGAAACAACATGCCCATCGTGTACAAGGAGCACATCAGCTCTGTGGAGACAGAGAAAGAAACTGAAAAACTGAAGTGGATGAACTGCATATCTTCCACACTCTGCTATGCTCAAAGATTTGATGCAAGTTATCATATATTTTTTTGCCACCAGGAAGGATTTCAAAACATTCTTAGCAAGTTGCAGAGTGGAATTGATCCACTGAAAGATTCAGTAGACATGATGGTCAAAAAATATCTGATTGCCTTTCCCATAAAGATAAGAAATTGCATCATCCTTTCAAGGAGTAACTGCTACAAGAAATCACTTGCATTTGTGCATATAAAAAAAGATATGAAAAACTTTGTCAATGAATTACAAAAGAGTCTGAAGATCTGAACTAAAAAGACACTAACTTTACCAAACACTGTGACTGCAGATTTTTACAGGGGCAGGGGAGAAGTGATATTTACGAAAAACAAATTCTCACACTTTGGGGATGGGCAGAGTGTTGAAAAGATAACACGTGTAAACAACTCAAGGTTAGAACACTGAACTGGAGGAAAGATTTAAAATCTCATGTAAGTTTAATATGAGAAACTGAATAATCTACTGAAAGACTGGACAGCTTTGAATAGAACAGTGTTTCAATTGTAAAACTTGTTCTCCAAATATTCTTGTATGTTCTGGTGATGAAATGTTTGTGAAGCTTTATTTTATATTCAAGTATTTTCTAGTATTAATAATTCCACTAGAGTTTCAGTACATTTTAAAATCAAGTTTCCAGATTGTTTATGAATGTACTGTTATGGAAAAACTGCTCTAGAAAGGAACTGCTTTTTATCACTAAGACTGGCATGGTCATGATACTTCATGCATTCATAAAACCATCCATTACAAAAGAGTTATGATATCTTCTAACAGCTAGAATTGTGTGTATTAGACATGTTTAAAAAGAAAGGAGCACAACACTGTGAATACAGCCACTCCAAAAGGGGAAACAAGACTATAATCTGACACGCTACAGTGATGCCACTGTCGGAAGCAGAATATGATACGTACTTTTTATTCTACCTTGTAAGCAAGTAAGTTTGGAAAAATTACTCAGTTGGCAGATGTACAAAATGATATAATATTTCAGCTCCTTTTTCTTCTGCCACTAACTTGTGATTCAATCTGTCTGCCTTGAAGTACTGTTTGACCATCTGAATGTCAGTGCAAAATACTCCAGTGACAGGACCTGCCATCAAGAGGGACTCCTTAGAAGGAGAGGGAAGAGCAGGAACAAGCTGAGCCATCCTCTCAGAGAAGAAATAAGATCCTACTCAGAAGCAAGATTCAGATCCACAGGGCCCACATATTTTTAGAAACTGTACTGGTTCCTTGTTTTAATCAGTAAAAGTGAGTATTTTGATCAGGAATCAGAGCAGAAAGATTTTTTTAAGCCTAAACCTTAACCTTAAAAAGAAACATAAATGAATTAAATAAAAAAATGACTTCGAAATCTGTTAACTAAGTAGATATTGCCACTTCAAAGAAAGTTTAATAAGCTTGTTAGAAGATTATAGATTTTTGATTCAGAAATCAATTTGAAGGTAAGACAGCAATCCTTCAAAATCCATGCCAGGCTAGACAAGAAAGTCAAACTAGGGAAATAACATTACAAACCACTTCAAAAGGCAATGGTAGAGGCAAGAGAAAACCAGAGCAATAGATACTGACTTTATAGACCTTTACTGAGAATGTTTAGTAGCACCAAGACCTCAACAGCCTCGAGGAGCTTCCTTCAAACTATTTCTTACAATAGCAAAATATCTAACCATGCATCACTTAAGTACTTCTTACAGTTAACAGCAATAAAATATCTGAGTCTTTAAATTTCTATTAGCCTAACAACATTTGTAAAGTCTCAGAGAACACATATGTTGTGTCAAAGTTCATAGTTTTCCAAAACAAACTTTTTTTTTTTTTACTTGTCAATATTCTTGATTTTATTTATTTTTCACATAGCTTGGGCAAAAACTAGTTGGATATACAGTTTAGGCATATCGGCCAATGTGTTCTTTTGCACTGCTTTTTTTCTTTTTTTCCTTTTGAATTACACTTCCTAAAGCAGCTTCTTTGAACTTTATCATTCTCAAAGGACAGCTAGAAGTAAATATGCAAAATGGTTACAACTGAAAGTTACTGGAAAGCTGACTTTATTAAAAAAAATTCAAAGGCATTATCAGAAAGAACATAAGAACAACAGGAAAAAGATGTCTTTTGAAAAAAAAAAGTGGGTATGGCATGAAGAGAACATAGTTTTTTTGCCTGCTCCCTCTTGAATTTTACTGGACTGTACGATAGGCCACCACCAGTGGATGTGACGTGGGCTATCATGGCAATCTATATCTGAAAACACACACATGCTGCTGGAGTAGCATTTCAGTATATGGTTGATATGTTTAAGAAGTTAGCATCTAGAACTTGAGAAAAAATGCAGCCTGCTCCTCAGGTACAAGGACAAAGTTGTATGGCAACAGTCAGTGCCAGACTTCTATCTCTAAGTGGGCAAAATATCAGCCCAGAAGTTTGGGCAGAATGTATGCAGAACAATAACTGCCAACTTGGAGAAAAGAAGCTTGGACTAATTAAACCTATTTTGAATAATAAAAGAAAAAGAAAATAGCCAGTACTCACATCAGAGTTAAAGCGAAGCTGGCAGACATTACAGGAAATGACTTGCTTCTTCTTTGGGGGAATGGACACTCCGAACGTATGGTTTATGACTGCTTTTTGCACAGGATCCATCTAGAGAACAAACAAGAATCCATTTACAACTTCTCACAGTATATAGTAAAAGAAAAAAACACACCAACATAATGCTGGAAGCCTATTCTTTGATTTTGGATACAAGTAAGAAGAGATTTAACAGGTTCAGGAATTGGTAGCCTTACGAAGATCCAATGGAAAAAAAAAAAAATGCAGCTCCATTGTTGCTGCCACTCTCAGGCTACCAAAAATTCCCTTCCCAAATCCTGCACATCCTCCATGCTTTCGAGGCTTCAATCACATCTGAATTGCAAAGAGCCTCCTGAAAGCCTGCCTGTATCACCTGGTGATTCAACAGACATAATGGAAAACCACTTTTGCCCCCTAAAAAAGTCAGGGTCATTCATTTCTCTCCTCTTGGAGACGTCTTCATGAGATGAGGTCCTTTGCAGGCTCCATTAGGAATTCTGCCTGCCAGGAAAATGATCACAATTCTCCAACACTTCCATATGCAGAACTGATGACAGACCCCATGAAAAGACAAATCCAGAGAAGTAAGCAGACTGTGTTGGCCCCAGGAAAGGGTACCAGTCACCACAGTTCAGAAAACATTTTGATATTGGAAAAATTGAGATAAATGAAGCACTGAATATATTAGTTGTAAATTTGCCTGAACATTTTCACAAACTGGAAATGATTATATCTAAATATCAGGACTGCTGCTAGTAATCAGTTTAAAATATCCTCAAGGACAGAGAGCTCTGTTAACATGGGAAGATGGGAACAGCACTGGAAGTTATAACTGCTACTGCACTGAGGCCTCAATTAAGCCTAATATTCATGATGCAGTATGGATAAAAAAAAAATAAAATGAACTTATTAAGTCAAATTTATTGACTGAAACACTGTTTCAATTCACATAAAGTATAACTGGACTGATCTAGCTGCACTGCTTAGAGCAGGAGGCTGGAGCAGGTGACTTCTGAGGTTCCCTCCAACCTCCATCACACAACAAGCCTCTGTGCACAAACAGTCTTCTACACTTATTTAACATGTGAAATGGATTCTGAACACAAGAGAGAGAAAATGACAATCCACAAGAAAAGATAAATGCTCATTTCCCAACCTTGCTTTTAAACCACAAGAGATAATAGTTCAATTCACTATAAATACGTATCTTTCTGAAGCCTGTCTTGCAGCCACAGTCATGATTTTTCCTTTACAGCATTGTCTTAAGAAAACCTGTCTGTATAATTCTGGATGATACACACCACCTATTTGATACTAAGCTCACTTACAAAAGAAAGAAAGAAAAGTTGAAGATAATGCTTTATTAAAGAATAATAATTGAAAGTTAGCTGCTGCTTCCAGAGTTTCCAAACCTGAGGATCAAGATTGTAATTTTCCCTTGGTACAATATCATGCTTCCAGAGAAACCTGCACTGATGAGGACTTCCTGTACATGCATGCACATGTAGAATCTCACAAATTTAAGAAACTACTTTATAGCATTATATCTCTAATAATTTGTTATCTAACATTCAACCCTTACTTTTTTTTTTTTTTTTTTTTTTTTTTTTTGGACTGAAGCTAAACAGATTTATTGCCAGATTCTTCTTAAGCCAAACACATGATTTTGTAAATGTTATTACTAACAAATTTTCTGGATATAATTTCTTATCAGCTTCTGTCATTAATTCTGGATTTCCTTGCCATCGCCATCAAGGTAAAAATATTAAAAGAAGTAATTACAAATGCAAAAAGGCCATTTTGAATGAACTACTGATTTATAAATGAAAACATGTTGCAATTAACATGATAAAGTCTAAAATAAAAACCAAAATAAATATCCTTATTCCTCATTTCAGCTTCTTCTAGAATAAAGTAACAGTCCCACGTTTAAGTTTATCATAACAAAAAAATCAGTTTCTCACTGGTACCACTTATTGCATTCCCCTGCACAATATTGCACAATTACACATGCAGATTAAAAGTTTTTCAGCATAAATTTTATTATAGATCTGCCAGTCAATATTATAAAATTCATATATTAAAATATTGCTGTGTCATTAGAGAATAGAATTTCTTTCTTTAAATAGAGTACATGCATTGCTTTTCAACTTAACTAGCAATTGGTATATCAAACCAACTAGAACAAGACAGTAATGCTGAAAAGTACCTCAACCATTTGAAGTGTCTGAGATCAGTGAGAAGAAATAGCCAAAATACCCACTAGCACCTGCAGTCCCATTTAAAAGAAAATCAGCAATACTCAATGACTCCTCTGTGCGTACCAGATAGCAATCCACAGCGCTAGCATGAGCAGTCATCAGTTCAAAAGCACACAAGGCAGACTATGCACAAAGTCCTAGTTTCAAACAGATGCACAGCACAAGGACAAGCTCCCAAATAGCTTGGCTCACGCTTCCTCCAGACAGTGCCACTCTGGCTCCCCTGGGAGCGGTTACTGATCCTGCCCAAACCTGAGCCCTGCACGTTGCCTGGTCACAATTAGAATTCAAGAAGCACAACATTAACAATTAATAGCTTTTAAATATATCTGAAACTAGGGTGGATTACAGGATGCTGGAAAAATTAAGAAGTATCTATGTTAGATGATTAACGCTGCAGGGTAAGCTGATCTCAGATCTCTAAACAAAATTATCCTCTTCACTGCAGGGAGAGAGGGAGCAAATTATTTATTGAGGTATATATTAGGAAATGACGCAGCACACTTGGCGCAGTTGGGAGCACCAGTATTTAAAAAGCAATTCTGTAAAATGGGTTTATTCTAGAAATAATAACTGCAACTAAACAGCCAACACAAATAATAAAATTTTGCACTTATGCTATTTCTGTTACGGTGTAATAAACAATCAATAAATAAATGGTTCTAGTAGCCATAACCAAGTTTAACAACTTTTTAGTCTTGTTTTCCTACTACAGTTCATTTAACAAAAAGTTAAATTTAAGACATCTTTCCAACAAAATTAGATATCTTACTATTTTGCAATGAGTCTCCTTATAAAGACACCTGAACCATTACAGTGAATAAAGATTAACAGAATCTGGACAGGTTTCAGCAGTAATCTCCTCTTTCGTCTTCTGTTTTCCAATTTCACAACACGCAAATGTGAGAGATGCCTACATCCACTGAGGCTGGTGGTAGTGACTTTCAGGGCACTTCAGAAAAGCTGGTGCAGTAACACACAATCCAAAATGATAGAAACACTAAACTCCACTGCACTTCCCTCTAGCCTACCCTCTTCTCCTCCAAACAGCCATATTTAGCTAGCAAGAGAACAAGAACATGAACATACATGCCTTTCCCGCACCTATTTTCATACAATTCATACATTTTCTTCCCAAAATAAGTTTTGCACAACCAGGAATGCTTTTCCATGTATTTGGCAAATCCCAATGACCTTCTCTTCCATATGTTTTCACTGTCATCTCCTGAATATCAGGAAAAACTCCACACTTCGCACTGAGCTCCATTTCCTACAACCTGCTGTGCCAAGGAACAGTTATTCTTCATTAAGCCTAGTTCCATGCAACTCAATTTTCTATGACCTGTACCACATATCAAGTTAACTGTGCATTACTTGATCATTCTACACATGGAAGCTGTCCCATACTTTGGAATATCTTTGCTGTACTTCTTAATTCTACTGTATTAGTACAGATTCCATGAAGCATTTTGAAGAGATGGATAAGAACCATGTACCATATTCAGGGTGGATCAGTAATGAACTCTGAGATGAGTTTTTCATGGAATTACCTATCACAATCACACTCTCAAGTCTTAATGAGAAAAACAAACAAAAAACCATCAGACAAGCTAGGTATTATTTCTAGGCCTTTTTTTTTAAAAAAAAAAAAAAAAAGTTCACACTACTTTGCAAGAAAAGATGGTTTTTATGGTATTGCAAACCCTGAATATTTTCATTAATTTTTATTCAAGTGCAATCTCCAGTTTAAAAGATTGAATAAATGCCAATTTATCTGAGCTGAAGCTTTTGGTGCTTGCCTAGTGTCCAGGAGGTTACAGGCAGCCTAATGATAAAGCAGCATGGCTAAATTGCCTTTTCTACTTCATGACTCCTATGCTTTCATTCTACTCCTGGTCCACTTAGCCATTAATTCACACTAAACAAGCATCATACATGCTACTGCAACCACTCCAACAAAAATCTTCATGCTACAGCTATCAATAACAGCATCATAACAGCTATCATAACAGCAGCAATAAAGCCTCTGTTTTATGGCAGTGGAAGCCTGGGATCTCCAAATCAGAGTGAAGTTTAACGTTGTGACCGGGAATTTATGGCCTATGTTCAGTTACCTCTTATCATAACAACTCTCAGGTCAAACCTAGGATTGTGTGTTGAGAAGCATTTGTAACAGAATATCAAAGGGTGGCTGTAAGAGATTTAATGGAGTATCACTTAACCACTGGTCATTAAGAAACTTCTGTACAAACACTGAGAGCAGCCTTAAGGCATACTATGCTGTTCTGCTCTCATAAAACAAAATTTTCAACCGTATGTGAAAAAAAACCTGACATTATAATCCAGTGCTTCCCTCTGGCAATCAAGGCAAGCAAATAGTGGCGAATATAAATTACCAATGCAAGACAGCAACTAAAGTTCTGGGATTTTTCCAAACTGCTTGACAATCTATTCATGCGTGTGTCATTCTAAAAATGATTATTATAAGCAAGCACCTAGGCAAACATCAGTAAACATTCTGCAGATTAGGCCTTCCCAATGTCCTTCTTGGTCAGAAGGCCATGTGCAGACATTCTGTGTTTGTGCTCCAGACGTCAGGAAAGCTGAGCAGCTTGCCATCATACAGAATGGTGATTCACTGAAGCTTACCATAAAATCCGCCATATACACACAGCCTTCTACCACAATGGTGCACATCATGATGATTAATGCAGTTATGGAAGTAAACAGCCATACTCAACAGAGCACATATATAAAATGCCCTCTGTAAAACCAAAAATGGTGTAGTGCAACTTTAGACATGCTTGGCAAACCCAGACTGGTAGAAGTCTGTTCTTTCCATGCTTGTGCTATTTTCATCACAACAGACAATATTTCTCATTGGGCTAATGCTCATGGCAATATACTGTTCAAGTGACCACTATGCTGTTTCACATCTCCTTGCTTTTTTGTATTACTAGGAACACTCAAGGCAGCTCTGCTGATGCATACCACTGATTCTTCTTACAGGAACCCTGCCAACTGCATTTCAGCCCTGCTCACCTAGCAGAGAGTGCATCCCAGAGATGTACCTCTATATGGCAAGCATGCAAACACCACCTCACTCACTGCAATATTTGGAGAGTCAAAAAAATCAGGGAGATGTAAATGATCATAGAATCATTTGAGTTGGAAGGGATCCTTAAAGGCCATCTGGTCCCACTCCCCTGCAATGAACAAGAACACCTACAGCTAGATCGCTGCTCAGAGCATTGCCCAGCCCGACCTGGACTCTTTGAAACCCATTTCTCCTTGTCCTACCACAAAATAAAACTTAGACAGGGGAGAGCACTTTGCAGATTGTCCACAGCTGATTCAGAGACAAATGTGTAATTAGAACACATAATATTAGAATACAACATAATATTCTTTTGCTGTAATCTTGTGGTCTAAGCAAGGGTTACTTTTAACACTTTCTGTTGATTAACAAACTACAGTCTCTCTTACTGTTCTTGCACATTAGGTATTTGCATACAGTATAAAATTTGGATCTTACTCAAGTCAAACCCAAATTTACACAGGTTGGAATGAGTCCATGACTTTATCAAGAATGTCTACTCTCTCTCTCTCTTCAAAATGGAAAAAAAAAAAGTTCTGAGTAGATCCCCAAGTGCAGAAATACATAAGCGTGTACTTCTTGTATCCACTGAGACAAGTCTGACCTCAGGGACTAATCTCCCTTCCCTCCCACATGGTTTCCAAAACACAGGAACACTGTACCCTGAACACAAACCTCTCTGAATACAACTCGTCACTGTTTGTCTCTCCACATCTTGATCAATTTGGCAGCAAGCTCCAGCTTCCCCAAGGAAAACGGTGGTTGTGAGAGCCGTGACCTCTGCACACTATCACTAGTCAAAGAAATCAGCCTGAAGGCATTTTAAAGCAAAACAAAAATTCTGCTGTAATTCACTTGCTAACATGTCAGACACTGCAGATTCCCATGAAGAGTTGAAATAACAGCTGGTATTTAAATTAAAAAAAAAAAAAAAAAAAAGGGAAAGAGAAACCTTTGGAGTTTACATTTCAACATCATTTTTAGTATAAGACGATTAAAAGGGCACCCAGAGCTGGGAACAGCCTTTTATGTCTTAAAAGAGATGAAATATTAATAAATTCACTTCCATCAATTTCCTTTTAGAGGCTACTGTTGAACTAATTTTATTTTTGAAAATTCTACATTATTTCTGCCAACAGATGTGCAGGGCTGGAACCCAGGACTTGGGACATTGATTTTCTGTCTCTTGACAGCAGCAGTTGGGTTCCTCTTCCTTATGCCCAATCCCATGGCATAATGCAGAGTCCCCTGGAGTACTACCTTCTTGTATGTTCTTCTTTAAAGTCTAGCTTACACAGGAAAATGAAAAAGGAACAACTCTTGATTCTCTCTGTGCTTGTATCTGCAATCACAAAGAATACTGAAAACACTGTCTACAGTTACTTAAAGATTTGTTTTAGCTTAGAAGAAGCCATTACATCTGATTTCTTTTTTTTTTTTTTTTTAAAAAAAAAAAAAAAAAAAAAAAAAGCAGGACAATTTTATAGACTAGAGAGCTTCAGCCTTTCCTGTGATGAAGTCTGATAAGCTCTGGCTGACCACAAATTAAATTTTAGAGGGGGGCAAAAGGAACAAACATACCACACTTGATTAAAGAGTTTCCAACTAAGATGAATCTATAACATCACAGAGGAAATGATGATAATGATGGAGTATTCCCACAGCTAACATCCACACCTTGCTTTGCCTGTCACAAACCACTCCATCTAGTTGTGTCTCACTCAATTAGATTAAAGGGCACCCTAATGCCTGCATGCATAGGTACTTGTACACTGCAATCAGATCAGCATTTAACCTTCTCTTTGATAAACCAAGTAAGCTGAATTCCTTAAGCCTCTCATTACAAAAGCCTTGATTCATTTGTTAGTTTTTCCTCTGACTCCTCTTCAGATTTTCAATAAGTCACTGAAGTAGAGGCACTAGAAGTGACAACAGTATGGTCAAATATACTCTCTCTTTACCTACTTAATTACATCTTTTTTTTTTTCTTTTAAAACCAAGAAATGCATTAATCTTCTTGCTTCAGCATCAGTTTGGGAAGCACAGCTCTACATCTTCACTGACAGGCTCATTTATCCATCTGTTGAGCTAACACAAACAATTTTGCTGTATTTTAACCTAGTCGAAGAGAAGCAGCCAGTTGAAGCTCCACACCCGGGAGCCCTGTGCTGAAGCAGAGGCTGCTTTCAGTCAGGTTTTCACTTAGAAAATTTAACTTGCAAGAACTCATCTGAACAAGTTCATGAGGCCAAGGATGAAGTCTGGCCTTATTGGTAGAATTTTATTTCTCCTAAACCAGTGCAAAATAGTGGCTTAGACCAACATAAACAAAAATAAAAACATTTATACTATCTGACTTAAAACCAGGTTCCTTCTGATCTTCTGCTCTTCTGTTCACTCCATCTCTCCATTTTCTAGTTTAAATCCAGAAATTCAAAATAAAAAAAAAAAAAAGTAACACAAATACTCTAATTTCTCCTTTCCCCTTCTCCCCACATAACATACATATGCATAGAGATCAAAAGGGAACTGAGAAAATACCTTTTCATTCTTTTTTTTCCGCTGCTATGACTATCCCCTCTGCCCTTCCTTCTCTTCACCCATGGATATATATACTGCGCAGTAAAAATAAATTCTTGTTGAGAAAAGCATAATTAGGAAAGCCTTAAAAAGACTTCTCCAAAAATGAAATGCCACTGCTGTTTTAGAAATTACTGTGAAAAAAAAAATTAAAATATTTGATGCCTATGGAAAGACTTAACTCACAGAATAAACCGATGAGGCACAATTAATTACACAGGTTAAAGCTTCTGAATCTGGTCTTATCACAGTGATGATACAGATACATAAAAGAACTGAGTTTCCAAATATGCTATTGGACAATGAAGTATTCAGGAAGTTTCTGTTTATAATAGATATAACTCTTAAAATAGTGACAGACCAAATCTGAGAAAAAGAATGAAGTATGAGCCCAATGGCTAAATAAATACTTTAGCAATATGACAATTTCCCATCCCTTTGTGACTCTTCTGGCTTCCAGTTTTAACTGTACTTCTATTATTCACCTGTAAAACAGGGATAAAAATATTTTCAACCTCACGAAGAAAGCTGAAAGGTCTAAATAACATGTTTACAGCTATTCAAAATCCTCTGATGGAAGATGCTCTATAACTGCTACTTATTATTAAGGCTGCTGCTATCATTCAGAACACTTGGCTGTGTTAAGTTAAATGAAAAACACCATCAGAAATACATATTGCCTTCAGATGCAGTAAAACTAGTAACATACCCTGAGAGCAAAGCTATTCTTTTTACACTATTACCACCTGACAATAAAATAATCTGAACTGGTAAAACAATAGGAAACATTACCTTCTAATAGAATCATGCCAAAAGACTCAAGCTTAAGATGTAGCAGTCAGAAAAGCTTAGATAGTGTGTGAGGTTAGCAAGATTTCTGATTTTTGCTTTCTTCTTTGAGGATGCCCTTAGACCTCACTCTTTTCTTCTTGGAGATCTGCTTTAAGTTTTGCTAGCAGTTTGCTTGCTTCCCACCTGTTCCAGAATAGCAATATCACTTGAAACTAAGAAGTATCCTGTTAGGTAGATCTTAATTTCCTCTAAACATCTGAACCCTGCTAAGAGAGTTTAGAAGCAAGTACGTAGCCTCAATCAATACTGTGAACAGGAGAGAATAAGGACACAGGAAGCCTGGTCTTCCAAAATGAAACAGTAGATGTTACCTTTCACATATTAAAAATGTATATTTAAAAAGGGAGTAAGTTATATGTACATATGCATTTGATTAAGTGTATAAAATGGATGAATATAAATGAGAAACGAGACAAACTGAGAATTTCTTAATGTTAGCTGACAACTGTCATCTGCTCTCCACAGTAACAAATAATAGGCTTTCTTCACATAAAAATCAATAATGATGTTTCTGGCTTCAGGGTGTTTTGATCAGTACCAGACACGACATAACAAGCCTTTACAATTCTCTTGATTAAAAAAAACCTCAACGTTTGGTTAAGTCTCAAAAACAACATTATATTTCTCATCAAACCTGCCCTGAAACAACACAGAATCATAATGTGCTTTTTTTTATTTTTAAATCTAGGTGAATGAGATGCAAAGCAGACTGAAGGACAAACCAGTCTTTTTTAATACATGAACAAGAAAGGCCATTCTCTTTCCATACTCTTCACTTGGGAAGCATCTGAGCTTTGAATGTCTCCGCTGTGGGACCAGACATGCTGTGATCAGAGCAGAGTGGGCTGAAAGCCCAGCTCTTGGAATCAGCCTCACTCTGGCAGCTGAAATGGGCTGGTCACTGCCTCAGACCTGGGCACCAGCAGCAGTCAGGCACGTTAACAGAAGACAGGCCTCATGCTATGACTTGAAATTGCAATGTGCTATTTCTAAATTGTTGTAAAAAAGAGCGTATCTAAATTGAACGGCCAGCAGCTATACCCACATTCAGAGAGTGCAGCAGGCATTAACTCCCAGCTAAATTCTTATCATTTATTAGCTAATAATGAATTCAGTAATCTTTTCTTTCTCCAGGAGATTTTGAGGCAGCTGTGAGCGAGGGCAGGAACACTGAGCAGCCAGCAAGCCACATGAGTAGGTGCTTCTGCATTCATCTGACACTTCAGTAATTCAGATTTTTATTAAGCTGCTCTAGAGTTTTTCTTAGGATAAGAGACCTTGCAATTAGAAACTACCAAGATCTTTATAAATACATGGTGCAATATGTATGTCTTATTTTGCAATTTTGTGACTGTGTGCTGTGACAATAGATGTTTTAGTCACAGCTTATTTGCAAAGTATCCTTCAGTAGTCTAACACCTAAAATATGTAAGGCTAACAATCCTGTCCCTTTAAATAGGACTTCCTCATGCTATAAAAACACTTAAGTAAGGAATTCAATGATGACCAAGGCTTTTTAGTCATTCCCTGTGCTGACTGGGAGAAGGAATAAATAATGGCAGAGGTCTCAGGGAGACTAATTCCCAGCTTTCTAGGAAGGCAGATGAAACATGCAGCCAAGCACTAGATATTCTGGAGGATCTGGGATCTGAATGCAGAAACTGCTAGGACTCCTCTGCAGAAATTGCAGTTCTGTAAGGAATACGACTGCTGAACTAATTATGCATATGCACAAGTCTCCATTGTTCAGGCTTTATTATGGAATTTCAGAGCCTCTGGCCTCTTCACCAGTAAATACCTCAGAAAACATGGTCTCTTTTTCCTTCCTCTTAGTAACACGTACCAGACTAATTCTTCATGTTGCAGTTCAGTGATTCTGACTAAGATCTGGAAAACACAAACTATGCAGATTCCAGAATAACTAAAAGTGAAGGAGGAGAATTTCAAAGTGCTCCACAAAGGAGCAGAGGAAAATCTGAAGTGCTCTGTGTTCCTGCACTATGAGGCTAATAAAATGTTAGTAAAAAAAATAGTCATCTCTTGGTTTAAAACAAAACATTCAGCTACTCCACAACTTTCATTGCTTAAATTTCTTTTCTGTGTTGTCAGTCAGTGAGGATAAGAGTCACATAATCATAGAATCATTAAGGTTGGAAAAGACCACTGGGATTACCAACTCCAACCATCAACTTATCACCACCATGCACCTTAACCTATAGCTCTCAGTGCCACATCCCTTTTCTTGGACACCTCCAAGGTTGGTCACCCCACCACTTCTCTGGGTAGCCTGTTCCAGTGCCTCACCACTCCTTCCTGAGAAGAAATTTTTCCTAATATCCAACCAGAAAGGTATTGCTGTTATGAAATTTCATATGTTCTCTGGAACATTTCTGAGGGAGATAAACAGAGCAGGCCCTGCTCCCTTGGCACTGTACAGAGGGGAGAAGGGGAACTGAGGGACCATGGACAGGCTGCATGGGAACAGGGGACAGCAGGCAATAAGCTGGCATCTCTGTCATCTGACTGCACCTCTAATCCACTCCTCCTGTGCAAAAGACTGAGCTCTGGAGCATGCTCTGGCATGGCAGTAAAGCACTAAAGGGCTGATATTCAGATCCCACAAGGGAAATTGAATGTTGCCACACTTCAATGCAGACCAGAAGCAGGAGAGGCTCCTGGTGTGGGGCAAGGAGCCATCAATATAAGGCACTGTGTTCTGATTTGCTTGACTGGGGGTCCTTCAAATTTCAGGGAGAGCAAATGAGAACTAAAGAGGTAGAAACTGAAAATGAGGGACATAATTGAAAATGCAGGAGAGGAAAAAGCAAATTAGTCTCTGCTGGTACTCCTGGGGACAGGCCAGGGATAGTTAGTCCAGGCGAGGTTAATGATGGAGAAAAGACAGAGATATCTGACCACATTACCAGTCAGCACCTCCTTCTCTTCCTAGCCCATTCCAGCTGGCTCACTTTCCCTGGCAGATGTGAAATACTTCTCGTTCACTTTGCAGTGGAGACCTGAAGTCTAATGCAAAGACTCAGCAGAGCCCTCTGCTTGAAGAACAGGCACTGAAGCAGCAACAGGGCCACGTTAACCATGATGAGAGTACAAATGGGCATTTAAAAACCAATCCTGGTCTAGCTAGATGGGACATATCTTGCTAATGTGAATGCTACAAGAGATAGTATAATCTTTGATTACCCCTGGGGCCATAACAAACTTGGAAGGAAGCATAAGAATTGCTGATTATTTTCTGTGATGATAGAATCTCAGAAGTTGCTGATGTCGCTTTTGTGCAGACTGACAGGTCCCTGGCTGTACTGTTTTAACTGAATTTGAATCATGCAGTGCTGCTCTCATTTCAGGACAAGGTAGAATGTATAGCTTTCAGATTTTTTTTTCTGAGGTCTATATATCCCTTAAAGGGAGATGCAGGCAACAATCATGTAGTTTGCTTTGTGAGATAATTTCTTGCTTTCAACCACTTTAGCACATGTACAGTGATAATCGTCTGTGTTGTAACCACAACATATTTTTCCTCATTCGGTCCACAAGATGAATGACATAAGAAAATGAATCAGGAAGAAGAAGAATACAAAGGATGAAGCCATGTGGTGAAAGCCAGGGTGCATAAAATTCAAGATTACACTATAACAGATGCACTGTAGAGGGACCTAATTAAAACTGCTCAGTAACGTTAGCTTTGATTTTCACTAACTGTATGTATTTGACTTTGAAGAGTCACAGATCTTAAAATGTAATCAACAAACAAGAAGTTACATGGTAAGGAACCACTGAAGTCATTTTTGCATGCTAAATAAGTGTATTTATCAATACCCTTTTGCACTACATGCTTTCCAAACTGGAGGTACAAGTCTGGGAACATCCTACGAAGTTGGATCAACTTCTGCAACAAACAAAACTATTTTAAGTAATACCAGTTCAAAATTTGATTCAAATTCTGCATTTTAGGCAGAGAGGTATGAGTAAAGCTTACAAAACTTGGTGCCAGAACTAGCATTCTGTCCCCTTTGTATCTGCTGCTACAATGCTTCTGAGAGTGTTCTTTTGTGCAGCAACTCCTGTTCAGGCAGTGACAGTCTGGTCACACCTGTTCTGCTCTGATAAAAACAATTTTCGGGTGCTCTGAGAAGGCCAGAAAGAACAGAGCACCTGTTCTGCAAAACCTCACTGCCTGGAGTCCTTTGTTCTGCACTCAGAAGCTGAACCATTCAAACAAAAAGGCCTCCTTACTAAGGAATAACAGAATGTATCCAAAAGAATCGGTACAAACATTCCCTCCCTAATTTGTCCTATATAATAAGCAAGTCCCAAAGAACAAACAAAAATTTACTTGGAATACAAATAGATAATACTATTGTTTTCACAAGAAAAAAAGTAGAGGCATCTTAAAGTAAATCTCACAATTGCATCAAGAAAGTAAGTTACACCTGGGGTAGTCTTTCCTTTCAAAAAGAATAAGTCTTCTCAGCTTTTGTCTGAAAGCATGCCATGCAGAGAGAATCAAGCAATCAGAATACGTTCACAAACAAAATAGGGACACAAACGTTTCATCCATATTGCCACAGGTGTTTTCAGAATTGAAAACTGTTAATGATATAAAAAAGGGCTTACCTGAGATTTATGTTTCCATCTAGAAGAGAACTGATTTTGGAAACATGGTAGGGGTGCTCCTTTAAATAGGTTTCTAGTTCATATAATTTACCTCAGTTTTCCTACTGTTAATTATCATGCAAAACTCTTAAGATTTCATCAGAAACCACCTTCTGATAGAGCTTAAATAAACATCTCTGATGCAAAGAAGACATTGAGACATTTCTTTTTCTCATCTTCAATGAATACACACAAAGATGAACATTTACATGTGCTAGCATTCTTCTCAGCCCTACCAAAGGGGAAGAGACTTGGCGTTGTGCACCATAGGTGTCACCATCTACAGTCCCTGACAAGGTCTCTCATGAAAGATTAATCTGTAGGGCAACTAATGGTTTTGGGGGCAGGCAGAAGGGCAGAGGTGTTATTCTAATGCTCTGCCTTTGCACAGGAAGAAATAAGAAGGCACTTCTGAAGATATACAAATGAGGGGTCAGGTAGGTTTTGATTCTGTTTGAATTTAATTTGGAAAAGTGATTTTGACAATTTTTACATAATCTCCACACACCTATTTGTATTCACAGTGAAAAAAAAAAAGCATGCGCATTGAAACCTATTTCCAAAGGTTGTGCTAAGTTAAAAAGAAAAGATGTGTGTGACAGCTGGTGTTCACTGTGCCTGTCAGAAGATAACCATTAATAATTTAGTTTTTTCCAATGAGCTTTAAAGTCCATCATAAAAGACTATTAAGGAAAATCAATACCTACAAGATAAATGGCAAAGTCCATGAATTAGAAATAGCATAGTACTTAAATACTGTTCCTCCAAAAGGAGAATTTAAAAATGTGGTGTCTGGGGTGCATAACAGTGTGATTTTGAATAATTGCCAAGAATTTCAAGGGAGGAAGTAGAAAATATTAGCCACTGGCCACAGGGTTCTCTTTTAAAGCCCACGGAAGTTTGGAGAAAAGTGACAGGTGTGAAAGATAAAGACTCTAGAAAACAGGCAAGTGGAATGTAATCTAGATAAATGTAAGGCAGTGTTTATAAACAAAAACAGCCTAAATATCAAAATTAATCTGCCTCTAGAGGCTACTGCAAGTCAGAAATTCAATAATACCACCAAAACCAAATAATGGTTGACTATAACTACAGCATCCTCAAAGTAAAGGTTCTGTGAGACGTTACATACAGTTCTGTGAAAAAGCTCAGCTATAATACCAGTGCAACTAGAAAACAGGCAAATCAATAACCAAATTCTCAAATGTATAGATGAGGGATAATGAATGTGAACTGCATCATGCCCAGGAGATGAGACACTCCTATTTTAGAATTCTAGAATTGTATTGAGTTTTGACTCCTGGTCTTTTAACATACTTGGATTTGTATCTTTCCTCTCTTTGGACACGTGCATGTGCCTGTACCACCCACATCAGTACGCATGTACAACATCATGTTAGGCTGCTGACATTTGACAGAAGCTGGCTGATACACTACCTCACAAGTATTGCACAGCACCATGAGCTGTAGCACAAGACTTACTTGCAAGTGAGGAAGAAAAATAAATCCTCTTGCTGTACTAACTCGAAGCAAAAGGCCAGTTAGCAAAGGAAGAGATTAGTAGTGGTTCAGCTGACCACAGCCTGTGGGTGGTGGCAATACCCCACTTCCCCACAACAGTGACAGTCACAGTGCTCTACGGTTCAGGGGCCAGTCATGGATCAACAAACCACATTCACTGACTCAGCAAAAATGACTTACAGCAATTTTTTTCCTGTCGATGTTAACTAACTGGTTGCCAACTCATTCCACACTGACTTATCTCCACACACAGAAACAGGACTGGCAGCATGCAAAATGGTGGCTTTGGTGCATTTGATGGGTTTAAGTCAATGGAGCACCTGAGCCTTACCTGTCACTCTGTTTTTTCCCTTTAACATCAGCTTTTTTTTTTTTTTTTTTTTTTTTTTTTTTTAATTTATTTTACATTTCATGGAAAAGCATACACTCTGGCAAAAGCTCAAAATCATTCCATCACTCATTAAAACTCAACCATGGGGCTTTTTCAGTGTGCAAACAACAATCCCACAGGCCAGGTCTGTGGCCCATGTACAGCAAAAAGGTTGTGAACAGCATGAGATCGTCACACAAGGGAGCAGCAACCAGCACAGCACAGAGTTCTGTACGTCAACTTCAATACTGGATGTTAGAACTGACTTGGAAAGCATTACACTGAAACTAAATGCAGAATACCTTTACTTACTGTGTTAAAATTTGGGAAGAATCCAACAGCAGAGCTGCTGTCCACAGGGAAGGACATAAAGGGTTTGATATCCAGGGAAGGCTGCATCATCAAGGTAGGTGCACGCACAAGGGTGGGAAGTGCAGTAGTGCCTGCCAAGAGCAAACAAAACCAGCAATTCATAGTATTCTCCTTTCCACATTACACACAGCATAGCTATCTCTTGCTGACACAACCTCCACGAATAAATAGCGCATGGAGGTAATAAAGTAGCTCTGCAGGAGTTAATATCATTAAAAGAAACCTATTTCCACATTCTACAGATGAGGCAGAGTGCTCTCCTATGGCCATGGATGCTCGGACGCTGAAGAGGAGACATATGGTATATAAATCACCCTGGCAGGTAGAATAAATCCCTCCTAAAGCTGAACAATTCTTCCGTGCCAAAAAGACCAGGATGGGAGCCCATGGAAGTCAGATGCTTTTGCAATTCCTGGTTGCCTATTAGATCAGCTAGTGCAGGCAGTACATGAGAGCTGAAATCCAGAGGTCTGTTTCCAAATAGCAAGTTTGTTTTTCCTTCTGATGGCTTCTGTAGCTATCAGGTACTGCACAAACATCATTTCACTTAAGATTTAAAATAATGCCTTTTGTATCAGGTAGCAATACAAATATTAGAAAACAAACAAATAATCAGCAGTCAACACACACAAAATCAATTCTTTACATGTAATGAAAAACGAAAAACAACATTTTTCTAATTGGAGCACAGCACTTTCCCTCCAAATATGGGCTTTGCAGGAATGTACTTGCTGGAGTTGTTACACTTGAGCATCACCCCCTCAACAAGGCCCCAAAGGAACACAAAGGCACAGATGTCCAAACATTCGTTTACAACTAGCTATCTGCTCTATCCACACAATGGTGTGCCTAGCACACTGCTTCCAGCTCTGCCTATGGAGTGTTTTATTTTCCCTGAAATCATGCAAAATAGATTTCAAACAATATCTTCCTCCTGAAATAGAAAATGAGAAAAAAAAATTCAGATTCTTCTTCCTGGGTCAAATAAATAATTCAACACAGACTGGAGCAGAGACTGGAACACAAGTCTCCCTGGTCTTTACAGGAGGTTGAGTCATTCTCTGCCTTTCCCCCAGGCCCCCCCGACAGAATTTCTCCATCATTACCTCCCTCTCCTGCTCACAGTGGCCAGCACATCAGCCAGGAGCATAACAGTCCTCTGGGGAGCTTCTTTGGTCGCAAGCAGAGCAGACACAGTAACTAAGCTTTTTCTCACAGAAGTTGCCTGAGCTTTTTAAACACAGTCAGGAGGGGGAGGGAGGAGGAAAAGCAAACCAAACAGTTTTCCTTCTCTTCTCCCACAAAATCAAATTGTTTGTATCTGTTTGCAAGATGCCAGGCAATCCGTGTGGGCTGCTGAAGAACCAGTCTTCCATTAACATCTCCCTTTCTCTCTGTTAAGGATATGAAAAATTCGAGGCAGAGAAATTTTCCTCTTTCTTCATCTCATCATCCTGCCTCCATGGACATGATTTCAAATCCATTCTCTAGTATCTGAGAGAGAAGCAGAGCACAGAAGCCAGATGGGTCTGCATGAATTTACTGGATAGCCAGACACTTAGAACTAGCCCTGAGCTCAAATTCTGTAGGTGCTGGAAACACAGACAATTTGATCACAGCTGTAGCATAATAAGTGCAATATTCTAGTCCAGCAGATGAGCAACAGGCTACAATCTATTTTCTGTTTCTTCTACAAAGGGTGAGGAAAGCAGAAGGGTGGGTCATTGACAACTGTGGAGAGAGAACAGGACACGCTCCCAGCTGAGCTGGGCAAGAAAGGAAAAATATGCTCAAGATACACTATTGGAAAATATTTTCTCTCTTCTGTTATCTCAATACTTTCATAAACGTAAGCTTTAAAAGTCCTTAGGTGAGTTAAACTCTGTGTTCTGACCCTGCATAAGCCCCTGCAACTTGATGACTCGGGCTCAGTTAATTAAGTCCAAGCTTATTCAAGTAGAGTCACAAATGTCAAAAAGCTTAAGGCTGCCTAAGATGCCCATAGTTCCTACTTCATATCTATAATGAAAAAGTGAAAATAGAAATGCATCAACAGGAAGCAGTGTCTCCGAGGATTTAGTCATAGAAAATATCTTCAACTGCAAAAATGATGATTATTTCTACTAGCTTGTTCTGAAACAGTAGCTTTACATAATTTAGGTTTGAGCTGTACTCAAACAGCAGCTATACTGTATTCAATTACCTAAAGTCCACAGAGTGCAGTCAAACTTCTACAAATTTCTTTTTAAAGTTCAGAAGCAATTAAGATCCACAGAGTTAATGAAAGACCTGTCCTCTCTTTGCATATGAAGCTATGGTTATTTTAACTATATTTTACAAAAAAAAACAAAAACAAAAACAAAACGAACAAACAACAAACAGCAACAACATAGTTAACTTGTCACTGAAGTTTAAAATTAGAGTTAAGCTGAGTTTCTGATGCTGTCTTTAACTGAGGTATAGAAAAATGTTGCCATAAAAATTTTTAAAATTAGAAAACAGTCAGCATCCAATAAGATAGCAATCCTCTTTGTATTCCTCATCTGGGCAGAGTCCACTACGGACACTTCTGAAATCTGCCCTCAGCTTTGCAGATCATGGTGCTTCTGCTGCCAGAACAATACAAGTTCAAACTAGGATACATTCAGAGTCCATACGAAATAGAAAATGTACACACCTACTGGACTGATTAGTGGAGGCACTGATAACAAGAAATTCGTTCACTTCTGTTTTGCAGTTTGCTACTGCTACTACTGCCAAACAAATACCAGTGGTCCAACTGGACTGAAGTTGTATTTTCAGAACCACATTTGGAAGCCTCTGGAAGAATGACTAGGTAAAGACGACTCAAACTACAGGAGGGAGCACTTCATGGCAATCATCCTATTAAACAGGACAGAACCCACGTTCCACTGGTATTACATCCAAATGCCAAATAGATTCTTACCATCACTCCACCAGATCTGTATGCAGACCTGAGCTAAGCTGGAATGCTGGCACAAGAAAGATGGAGCTGACAAGCTTCATTATAATCATAAATTTAACAGATGTTTACCATTTCATTAGCATTTTAATGATAAAGACAATTTACCATGTCAAACACAGGTTGTTTTAAATACTTGTGAATCTTTGGCATAAATAACTGATATTTCTTGTAAATTCATTTATTCATTTCAAGTTTGAAATTTATAAACATTATTTTATCTCTTTTTTAAAAATAAATAAATAAATAAATTACCTTCAACTCTGAGTGCCACTGCAGGAGTTACCTCTGCACAGGGCATGCAAGCAGCAGACTGCCAAATCCTCAATTGTTCTTTTTTAGTGTTGCATAAGAGGGGGAAAAGCAGGCTTTCATGTGAGCAGATGACTCAAAATGTCTCATTTTGTGCAGGAGGACAGTAGTGTCAGAGGCACACATCATCATGGCTTGTAGTCATTGCTCATCCTTTCCAAGCAGGTGAGGTGTTGATTTCAGCAAAACACAAGAGCACAACTGCTCAAACTTGAAAGCATATTCTTGAAAAGCATTCACTACAGGCCACTACAGAGAAATCCAAAGCCATAATCAATTCCCTCTTCTCTTTTATCACCTCAAGACGTTTCTACATTCCTTTAGTCCTTGGATCCAAGTAGTCCAAACTCAAGACAGGAACAATGGGAGAGTAACTGATGTGCAATTGAGACTGAATGATAGTATCCCATTGACAATCTGCATCCATTTCAGATTGTACATGGTCACCTTTAACGTGTGACCCAACACAGTATTAGGAGATCAACAGGATCTCATCTCTTAACATCCACCACTACCTACAACAGTTAAAGTTAAGAAGAGTCAGTATAGAGGCAGACCATGCAGGCTTGAATTACCTGACCTTTTTTGGCTATGCGGAGCTATGACCTCCTAGATCAATGCACAGTAGTCTCACCCAGACAGAATCTAAGAACAACTGAGGGAATGGGTGAGTTCTGGGCTCTCTCCTCCCTTGACCTTTTTAAAGTAGCATTTTGAAGGCACCACTTTGAGCCAAAGGTATCCTTTCAAGAGGGGATGGCAACTTGTCCCTTTGGTTTTGCACATACTGGCTGAATTCATTATCTACTGCTACCACACTAAGCACAGTCACTGCGCTTTTAGACTTCACATTGTCATCTCAATTTACAGCCTTTTCCTTCAACATTCCAGAAGACTTAAGACCAGACAGGACATGTTTGAAACATTTCAGGGAACAGTTTTGAAACATTTCAGGGAACAGTTCTGGGAGAATTTTGCATGCATAATCTTTTTCTGGGTACCCACAGCTTTCAGTACAGTTTATTAATTTTGTCAGTGCAAGTTTTGAATATTGTCAGAAATACTTATTCAGCATGAGACTCAAAAACAGTTTTATAAGCAGCTTAAAGCCTAGAGGTAGTACCTAGGTTTTCATATCGAATAAAACTCTCTTCAGCTCCATTGCCTGTGCTTTGCAAAAAACACAAAACAAACAAACCCAACACATGCTTTTATGCAGTTATGGGAATATGTGCACAATTGATTATATGTTTAAAAAAAAATAGAAGCAACGCCTAGCTAGAGAAAAGAACCCCATAAAAAACGTTATCAGAAATCTTGCTTAGGATCTGATGCCCCCATTCCATCTTCTCCAGGCACGTTCACTGGGACTATTTCACCGTAAATGACAGGTAAGACTGGTTGATTGCAAGTAATCACATCTTCTAGTTTAGGTATGTACATGACATGTTAGGTGCTGTGATTACAGATATCTCCCTACACTGAACAATATAAATATTAATCTTTTTTGCTACCCAACGTTATTGGTTCAAAGGATTCAGGAACTTTCTTTTTCATTATTTTAGATAAGATATGCGTGAGCATTACAGAGTGCCATGTGTTCCCGCTCATGCTTAAAATAAACTGCTAAAACAACACTAAGCCTATGTGAAGTAATTTTGATTTTCTGAAAAACAGGTGATATAAAAGTGTTTCAAGTAAAAGCTATCCTATAATATCATTAATAATATTTATGAACATTAAAACAAACTCTCCTCTTAAATACAAAACAAGGTAAATAAACATAGCACATCAGTAATTTTTTTTCCAGAATTCAGTAGAACAAATATTGCTTTCTTGCAATGTGAAATTATGATAACTGAGACTTCTGATAGGGGTTTTAGTCTGTTGAAAGTAAAGCAGTAAAGGAGAGATAAGGCTGCTCATTCAATAGTTTCCTAATTGGCAAATTAACACAATTATATGAAATATTCACTACCCAGGCAATGCAACTTATTTTTTTAAAAATACATTGAAGTAGAACCCCGGTATGTATGAGATAAAGGCAAAGCCCTCCTTTGACAATAGGAAAAATGCTAAGAACTTCTGCATCCCCAGGGCAACACATAAACTAAGTCATTAATGAATGAGGATGCAGGTCCTTTGGGGTTGAAACGGTGATCACAAGAGCTAGCTACTCATGAATCTTTTAAAGCTTGGGGAGTGCACTGAATTCATACTTAGATGTTATTCAGAAACTGAGGGAACAGTCAGACCTTGCACGGACTCATTACCCACCTTAAACAGCATAAGTCATACATGTCTGGCAACTAACAATGAGTACAATTCTCAAATATGTTTTTTTGTTGTTGATGGTTGGGTTTTCTGTTTTTTTGGTTTTTTTTTTTGTTGGTTTTTTTTTTGTTTTGTTTTGTTTTTTGTTTTATTTTTTTAGAAACTACAAGGAAAGGCAGCAAGAGCTGGTGTAGAGCTGATGGCTATTCAACAGCATTAAGGGAAAGCCACTCTGCACAAGCATCTTAACACAAGTTATGAGAAAGCAGTAGCCCAGGTCTAATCTCGCAGAGCAACATCTGGATACGAAATGACACACCAAATATTTTCATTCCAGTCTGAGTTTATTTTTTCAGTGGTTGCTTCAAAAAACCCAAAGGCATTTAATGCAACTTCACTGCAACATACAAAATTGCCTATATAATGTACAGTTCAAGCTCTTCATGCTCAAGTATTACTTATCTAAACCAAGTCAGATTATAGAAATAACTCTCCCCCTACAAATTGTGATTTCCAGTATGCTAGAAGTTAGTATTTCCATTATTATTTCAAAATAACTGTATTATCAAGACATGCTGACAATTCAGTATGATACTTTTGTAAAAAACCAGACACTGTGAAATAAAATATTTCTACTTTTCAAATACATGTAGGATTCGACCAGTTAGATCAGTACCAAAAATTAACTGAAACCTGATGCTGCTGAAATGAATGGATTTTCTGCCATTTCATAAACCCAAAAAGTCAGCTGTTATTTACTTATCTAGTGTTGATAATTATACATAGTTCGTTTGCAGTCAGAAAAGTATAGCTATGTGTTGCAAGTATTTTTTCAAAAGGATTGTAAAAATAAAAACAAACATGCAAAGCAAGCAAATCCTCATTAGACCAGACCCCTCCTCAATAAAATACTAGGGACTGACCTTGAATCACTTTAATGTCTATGAATTTTTAATATTTCTCTAATTGCTCTCCATTTCCAGTGCTTTATGATTAAAGGATGTTCATTTCAATAATGACAATGTAGACTACATATTGTAGTCTATGCATGTACTTGATACGAAGGGAATAATAGAAAAGCTGATATTTGAAACCTCTATTATAATAATGTTAATTTTCAATAGAAATAAATATTTATTCCTCTAATCTCTACAGTTAGTACATCAGAATCATAGAGAACAAATACTTATGTTTACACACAGCGAGGGCATAGAAAAAACCTAAAATAGTGTGTGAAATTACACTTTTCAAGACAAGTAGATCAAAATAGATCAAGAAAATCTTACTCTCCTTGCAGTCGTACTGCATTTATAACAGTTTGAAATTACAACTGGAATCCCTGTGGGTTTTGTGCAAAAGACAGCAGAACAGATGGAATGAGCAGGTAAGTCCAATTATTAGAAACAGAACAGACTACCCTGCATTTTCCTTAAATAACTGTGTTGCAATTATCAGCTCCCAACATTTAGAAGAGCCCTGTCCCTCCTCAGGTTGGCAGAATGTGTGACTCACACCACTGCCCTCTTTCTCCTTTAGCCATCCCTATTCCCCGTACACTTGCAAGCTGAGAAAAGAAAAGCTTGTGCAATGCCCAGCTTAAATTTTACAGCACCTATGCTACCTTATTCCACGCACATTTTGCAGTACAGAAACGAATTCTAGAAGCATTAGACTGGCATCAAAGCGTGGTTGTTGGTTCTGGCTTCTTGCAAAGCCTAAGAATTAGACAAATTAAGGAATATCCTTTACTATATTCAGAAAAAGTATTCTGGCTGCCGTAGAACAACAATCTTATTAAAATCTCATTTTAAAGTCTGGCTAAAGTTTCTACTAGCAATCCTTTCTATGTTTGGATGACTTCATAAATCTATTCTTATTTATTTTTTTGGCATATCAGTGTTTGTGACACCTAAGGTTTTATTGTATACTTACAATTATAATGCATTAACTTCTGCCTCGGAGTTTAGGCTCCAAGGGTGGAAGGAAAAACTTGCATGTTTTAGATACATGTACTGCAAAGCTCACATTCGTGACAGATACAGGGCAAAGTACAGAATCACTTATCTAAGGCAACTAGTAGTGTTCCTAGCCAGAAATGCTATAGATACTATAGATACTATAGTATCTATAGTATATAGATAGATACTAGTATATAGATACTATAGAAATATTTGTCATTAGTTTTTAAAAGAGCTAACTCTCTTCTTATAAACTTCTAAACCAATCAAGGTGAATTTTTCAACTAGAAAGCAGAGTGGCACATTACCACTTCACATTGTTTAGTTTAGCAAGTCAGATTTTATTCTAAACAAACAATGACAGCTATAAATAAACACAGTACTTTTGCATGCACTGAAGTTAGCTGGAACTTCACAACCTACTCCAGTTTATTTGTCCTGGGAACCCGTGTTGCTCATCCCTCTTCCTCGGGTGCCCACACCTGGATCAGCTCTGTGCTTCCTCTGCTACTACTTGGTTCTGGGAAGTGCTGCTTTAGAGCGGCTTGCTCTTATGAAGTTGTCCAAGTATGACAAAAAAACAGCTGCGTCTTTTTCAGCTCTCCATTCACTTGCCATCCATATTAACATATCTTTCTGAAAACCTGAAGATCACTTTTTTTTTTTCCTCTCCATTTGTTCACATCAGATGCCTCCCCTTGCCTTTTCCACTCCCCAAATGCAAAATAAATCAGAAAGAATTTTTTTGCTTTTCTGCTGCTATCCTCAATAAAAATAAAAAATATAAAAAATATAATGAATAAATAATAATAAAAAATAAAAAATATAAAATCACCACAAGCCTACTGAAGCCACAATCTTGCCTGGACCATGAGACAACTTCCATTTCAGCCTCTGTGCTGGCTTCTTTTTTTTAAAATGCATATTCTTGATGCATCAGGCCTGCACGTGCCCCAGGATGAAGCACTGCACTCCATTCCCTCTCTGATTAACACACAGGCAGAGCAACCAACATGTACCATCAGCTTACTGCCATATCAATACAAAAAAGCAACTGCTTTTTCCTCTTCAGGAGTCTGTAGGGACTGAGATTTGATGACAAACAACCCATTAAAGACAATTACCTTTACCTAGACTATGAAAAGTATCAGGAAAGAATACAGAAGTGTCTTTTGACTTAACACCTTTCTTTACAAAATGAAGTGTCTCCATCAAGAAACAGCTACAAAAATGACCCAGTTTACATTATAAATTCCCCTGCATTGGGATAAAAACTAGTTGCAGTTAGCTTACTAAAGAGCGAGTTCCCTCCTCTGCACTTCTCATATAATCTGATTTCCCAAAATCCAACATTTTTTAAAATCCTGAATTCCAACACCCATACACTCAGCCTCAGTGTAGTCTTTTCTTCTGGAGGCCCTGAGTTGCTATCCATTGGCAACAAACATGGCAATCAGAGGGAGCGCTGCTGGGTGACGGTTTTGTTATTGCTCAAAGCCATCACAGCTTATCTTCTACAGTTGGGGTAACGTCTGCAGTTTTGTATAAAATCATTTTATGTCTGCAGTTGGCTTCTTTCTCCTTATTCCACTTTAGTACTCTAACAAAGCAGCTCAGCAAAAACTATAACAGGGGATCCAGATCCATATGCATTGTCACAGCTGTGTCTAATCACTTAACCCCTTTAGACAATTTCTAACTCTCTTAAAAGAGCTCTTAGCTCAGAGAACTTAACACTTCATTTGCTTTTCCCACCTATTACACAATCACCTCTAGAACATTCAGCTACCTGAATTGTTTCTTGTTTTCTTTCTCTAAGTATTTCTATTGACACAGCTCCCTAAACGTCCTTCAGATACAAGACTACAAACAGGCCATTTGGGCTCTTTAAACTATTTGCTGTGGAAACCAGGCTCACTGAACGAAATGAAGGTGTGTTGTTGTTGTTGTTTTAAATAAAGGTATTCAGTGTTTCAGAAAATTCAAAAGGAATTTGAACATTCAAAGCATCTCCCATCGACCCAAAGAGTCACAATTTCAGTCATGCTCTCCCTTTTATTTGCTATCATT
The DNA here is from genome assembly GCF_019232065.1 of Centrocercus urophasianus. NCBI lineage: Eukaryota > Metazoa > Chordata > Aves > Galliformes > Phasianidae > Centrocercus > Centrocercus urophasianus. Next base: position 14,488,177 of record NW_024884756.1, on the reverse strand, counting down.
TTCATACTACGGCAGTTACTTTTAGAGGAACCATAATCCAAGTGAGAAAGACTATGAGGCAATGAGACAGGGAAGAAAAGTGGAATTTAAAGCTTTCATAATATTGTCCATGTAGCCTACAATAAACACAATTTTAACTGCTCTGCCAAAGCACAGGGAATGCTGCATAAAAGCATCTGTCCAAAAAAGGTCAACTTGGTAACACTACTAGGAAGATTTACTAGACTTAAATTAAACTGTGCATGAGTATAAGTGTTACTTATATAAGTATAATCCTTTTTACAAAACTGAAGAAAATCCCTTCTTAAAAGTAGTTTCAAGAAAACAAAAAACAATTTCATAATTTCCTAGTTAACACTACAGAAGGGAAAACATTTCTCTCTCCTGAACTTGTCCAGCTCTCCTTGGCGCTCTAACTAAAGAAACAAGAAAGTCTCAGAGGATTTCCTGAAGGACTTTGCTTCTCTCTTCATCAGATGCCCTGCTGTACCGCCCTCTGCTCAGAGCCCATGCTTCTACAAGCCAAAGCAACGGGCATGTCAAAACTGCTTCTTGAGCTCTAGGAATTACCAGCATCCTGTTATACTGTAAATGGAAACAAAAAGCGCAGATTTCATCCTACTCAGGAAACCAGAAGCCAGACACATTACTACTTCTCACACTTAAAAAGACAACAACGGTGCTTCAGAATGTGCAAAGAGGACAAGAGTTGCATTGCTGACCAAAGTTTATGCCATTTTTAAATGGAAGAAAAATGCTACAGATCACCAGAGACTTACAGCATTCAGAAGCTGCAGAGCTTTCACTGAGACCACTCAACCATGAATCATTTCAGCAAAACAAAGGCATAAAACAGACCGAGTTGTCCCACAAAGGCTTCCCGCTGCTAATTGGTGTCACGATTCTTACCTCAGTGCCTAAGGCTACAGCCCACCTCCACTGCAGCATTTAAACATACCCAGCATGAGATTCAGAGATAAATAATCCTTGCAGTTCCGCACGGTGCGTTGGTAATGCTAGGTGCTGCGAGACAGTGGGCAACCAACAAGTCCAAACAAATCAGGGCTGCTGTAATTGTATGCTTAGCTTTAATTACCCTCGAGGACACTGTTTGCAACTTGACTCCAGAGGAAAGGCAGCCTACTATTGACATCACCAGATCAAATATAACCTAAAAGACTGACAAGAGGCATTTCAGCAGCTCATTTCCTATTATTGTTCTTAAAACTAAGCTTGGGGATTACAGCTTTAGAAGGCTAGCTGTCTGCTGCAGAGCTGTATCTTTTAAATAAATTCTTCTTTTATATTATTGTTTTTAAAAGAGATGGTGTCTTGCTGAGTGTTTGAAAAAGTTCATAAAAGAGCACCTTGGAGAGCAGGGTTACGGAGACACTGAAGGGTCACGAGATTCAGAAGATCAGAGCCCTCAAATCCTGACCCTGCTGTATTAAGGTACACTACTATACTTATTCATCAGTCCTGACTTAGAGAATAAGTAAAAAAATCAAAAAAATCATTAAACTATAGTACACAGTACCTAGCCTGAGGAGAAATAAAGGCAACAGATTTATAACTAACAGATTTGGTAGCACAAATCATCACATCAGTGGCCTTACTGAATATTAATTAGTGTAATTAGTAACTGCCATTTGAGTAGGAAAGCAGCACTGCACCAGGCCTGCCTGGGCTGGGTCGTAGAGTTTCAATGCTGTTATATTTTCAAAGACTGTATGACACGAACTTGGGCACCTCTCCCCTCAGTTACATTCAGAGACCCAAGAAATAAAATCAAAAGGTGTATTTAAGAAAATGTTTCTGTAAAATTAATTAGATTGGACCAAAGAAAAAAACTTGTTTGGTGGGAAGGTGGGAGTCAATGTCAAAAAAGCATGAAAGCAGATTTATGAAGACTGCCATGCAGCTTGCATCTCTACCCATGACAACACTTGAGCAGGCTGGGCAGCCCCACCTGCTCCCACTCCCAGCTCCTCCCTTAAGCTGGCACAGAGAGTGCCAGCATCTATAAGCAAACGAGCAACAAACCAAGAAAAGAGAAATATGCTTTCAGCCAGACCTTCAAGCTGGTCAAGCCGAACCAACAGCCATCCAAAAAAAGCAGTGAGACCGGGGTGGACAAAAAGAAAAATGAAGAATATTGTGAGCACTGATGCCTCTCATCCATGCCCAGGCTCAACCAAACTGACCCTCAGCTTCCTGGAAGTGTAGCAGACAAATTTCATGCCTGTCACACTGTGTTTCTGGTTCTCTCTCTCAGGATAGCATCCATCTAACAGTGCAGTGTTATATCACTTTCAGCTTGTGCTACACAGCAACCCTCACCTGAATTCACAGAGCAATGAGCCCTGCTCACCTGCCTTTCTAGTTATTGTTCAGCTCCTGCTCCCCTTTGTTTGCTTTGGCATAAACTTACTTGCCTGCTTCTTCAAAGAGAAGATAATAGATTGGTTCTTAAACTCATGTTTGGCCCTTCTCCTCTTTCAAAAACACTGTGAAACCATGAGGTCTTTTTTAGTGTTCTGGGACTTCTCAGCGTCTTCACAACAGTAAAAGCTCTGAGATTTCCCTTAATGCAAGTATCCTTATGCAGCATTTGTCAGAACATTTAAGATCCCAGTTCATCAAAACACTAACTTGTTCCTACATAGCAATCTCAGCCTTTCATCACTTGTAGTAAGCCATGTTAACAGAATCACTCTTTTTAACACCAGCAGTGCAAAAACACCACATAATTCCATCTTCTTTGCTTCTTCCAGCATTTACAGAATAACAATCCATCCTTCTCCTTGCTATTCTGTAAGTATTGCGAGTGCAGTTACAGAACGATTTCTTAAAGTTTGATGCTTCTGTCTCATTTCTTGCTTTTAATTTTATTTATTTATTTATTTTTTTTTTTTTTTTTTTTTTTTTGTACTTTACATTCACATTACTTTTCTTCTTTCACCCTCTATAATTTGAACTACCTCCCCTTTCCTATCTCCACATAGGCTCCTTGTGCTTCACAGCAGAAAGAGCTTACGTTTAGTCCAGCTTTCCCGGCTACACTTCCTGATAGTTTGCACTGGCACTTATACTAAGGAGTCTTTAAAAGAAGTTCCAAACTTTTTCAGTATGTGTGATAAAAGCTGCATGATTAGCATGAAGGAAAGTCAAGCAAGATGACTATTCTGTTTTTAAGCATATAAAGAATATGACCTCATCTCATTTCTATAACAGGTTTTCCCTATCTTAAAGAGTAATATTTCACTCTGACTTTAAAAGTTACAATCCTTAATTTTTTGTTTCCTCAATTCTAATGAACTAGGCAGATGTTGCAGCATACAAGCTTCAGCCTACCTCCAGGAAAAGGTAGAAGTATTTCTCTTGTCCATTTCTTTCCTAACCTCAGGCTACGTAGTAAGGTAAATATCAAGCCTATAATTCTGAGAAGATTGGAGCAATCTACATCTTTACATTCTTTCTCCTTCATGCTGAACTTTACCTCTTCTGTTTTAAGAATGTGACTGTATTCCCAATCACTGAGCTTTGAATTCACATATATACCTTTTTTCTCAATTCTCTTGACTGCCATGCAGATTTACCCTTGCTTCATACTTATTTATTGGTTAGACTGAAAAAAGAAGAAAACTTGTGTATTGAAGGCAATGCACATTAGATACAAGTCACATAG